>NC_041381.1:612110206-612330272 GCF_002162155.2 Triticum dicoccoides
GCGCCATCCCTAACACGTCAGAAATCACCAAGGAATGTGGCGGGTGGCGACCAAGCCGGCCAGCCCTCGAGCCCTCAGGTCGAGTGAGTCGGACCGTTGGTCGGGTTTTTTAAGGTCAGAGTGATGCACAAATGTAGGAGACACAATAACTTGGTCAGAAAAGGGCAGCCCCCGAGCGTCGTTCGGGGACTCCATAGTTTCATGCGATTACAAAAGGTAGCGATACATACGTGCATACAGCTAACTGTAAACGGGCAGAGGAGTTTCGCGTTCCACGGCTGGGTTGTCTCTTCACCGGCGGTGTCTCTCTTGTGCTTGTTTGACTTGCGGGTGTTGATGAGGTAGTAGGTGTTGCAATCGCAGAAGGCCCTGCTGATGATGAATGGGCCCTCCCATGGAGGGGTCAGCTTGTGCTGACCGGCTTGCTCTTGGACGAGTCGGAGGATGAGGTCTCCCTCACAGAATGTGAGGGGCTTGATCTTCTTGCTGTGGTAGTAACTCAGGCCGTGCTGGTAGATGGTTGAACGGCTGAGCGCTAGGAGGCGCGCTTCTTCGAGTAGGTCGACGCCGTATTCGTGGGCTTCCTTGGTTTCGGCTTCAGTGTACATCGAGACACACGGCGAGTCAAACTCGACGTCGGTCGGGATGACGGCTTCGGCTCCATAAACAAGGAAGAACAAGGTGAACCGGTCGACTGGTTTGGTGTGGTGCGGAGACTCTAGAGGATGACTGGCAACTTGTCGAGCCAGCTGCCGGGTGAGCGGATGAGCATCTCGACGAGTCGTGGCTTGATGTCGGACAGGATGAGGCCGTTGGCCCGCTCGACCTTCCCATTGGACTGCGGGTGTGCAACGGAAGACAGGTCGAGGCGGATGCCGGAGACGGAGCAGTATTGCGCGAGCACGCCCTTGGCGAAGTTGGTGCCGTTGTCCATGATGATGCTGTCCGGCATGCCGTAGCGTACCGCGATGTCTTTGAAGAACTGGATGGCCATCAGCCCATCCAACTTCTTGATTGGCCGCGCTTCGATCCACTTGGTGAACTTGTCTACCTCCACTAGCAGATGCATCATGCCGCCTCGGGCGGTTTTGAAGGGCCCCACCATGTCGAGTCCCCAGACCGCAAAGGGACAGGCGATCAGGATGGTCTAGAGCGCTGACGCCGATGGTGGCTGCGCTTGCTGAAGCGCTGGCATTCCTCACACTTGAGGATGAGCGACTGATACGTCTCCAACGTATCCATAATTTTTGATTGTTCCATGCTATTATATTACCCGTTTTGGATGTTTATGGGCTTTACTTTACAATTTTATATCATTTTTGGGACTCACCTACTAACCGGAGGCCCAGCCCGAATTGCTGTTTTTTTGCCTATTTCAGTGTTTCAAAGAAAAGGAATATCAAACGGAGTCCAAATAGAACGAATCCTCCAGGAGCGATATTTTTGGAACAAATGTGATCTAGAGGACTTGGAGTGCAAGTCAAGAAACAAGCAAGGCGGCCACGAGGGTGCCCGGCGCGCCCCCCACCCTCGTGGGCCCCTCAATCGTCCACTAGCGTACTTCTTCCTCCCATATATACCCATGTGCCCTGAAACCATCAGGGGAGCCATCGAAAAACTATTTCCACCACCGTAACCTTCTGTATCCGCGAGATCCTGTCTTGGAGCCGTCGCCGGTGCTCCGTCGGAGGGGGAATCCACCATGGAGGGCCTCTACATCAACTCCAAGGCCTCTTCGATGAGTTGTGAGTAGTTTACCACAGACCTTCGGGTCCATAGTTATTAGCTAGATGGCTTCTTCTCTCTCTTTGATTCTCAATACAAAGTTCTCCTTCCTCTTCCTGGAGATCTATTCGATGTAACTCTTTTTGCGGTGTGTTTGTCGAGATCCAATGAATTGTGGGTTTATGATCAAGTTTATCTATGAGAAATATTTGAATCCCCTCTGAATTCTTTTATGTGTGGTTAAGTTATCTTTGCAAGTCTCTTCGAATTATCAGTTTGGTTTGGCCTACTAGATTGATCTGTCTTGCAATGGGAGAAGTGCTTAGCTTTGGGTTCAATCTTGCGGTGTCCTTTCCTAGTGACAGTAGGGGCAGCAAGGCACGTATTGTATTGTTGCCATTGAGGATAAAAAGATGGGTTTTATATCATAATGCATGAGTTTATCCCTCTACATCATGTCATCTTTCTTAAAGCTTTACTCTGTTCTTCATGAACTTAATACTCTAGATGCATGATGGATAGCGGTCGATGTGTGGAGTAATAGTAGTAGATGCAGGCAGGAGTCGGTCTACTTGTCACGGACGTGATGCCTATATACATGATCATGCCTAGATAATCTCATAATTATTCGCTTTTCTATCAATTGCTCGACAGCAATTTGTTCACCCACCGTAATAATTATGCTATCTTGAGAGAAGCCACTAGTGAAACCTATGGCCCCCGGTTCTATCTCTTATCATACAAGCTTTCAATCTACTTTTATTTGCGTCTTTACTTTTCCGATCTATATCATAGAATACAAAAAATATATTTATCTTATCATATTATCTCTATCAGATCTCACTTTTGCAAGTGGCCTTGAAGGGATTGACAACCCCTTTATTGCGTTGGTTGTGAGTTCTTTGTTTGTTTGTGTAGGTGCGCGGGACTTGTGAGGAGCCTCCTACTGGATTGATAGCTTGCTTCTCAAAAACGGAGGGAAATACTTACGCTACTGTGCTGCATCACCCTTTCATCTTCAAGGAAAACCAACGCAGGCTCAAGACATAGCAAGAAGGACTTCTGGTGCCGTTGCCGGGGAGGTCTTTGCTCAAGCCAAGACATACCAAGTACCATCACAAACTCATCTCCCTCGCATTTACATTATTTGCCATTTGCCTCTTGTTTTCCTCTCCCCCACTTCACCCTTGCCGTTTTATTTGCCCTCTCTTTCCCAATCTCCTCTCTCTCTATCGCTTGCCTTTTTGTTTGCTTGTGTATTGGATTGCTTGTCGCGATGGCGCAAGATAATACCAAATTGTGTGATTTTTCCAATACCAATAATAATGATTTCCTTAATTCTCCGATTGCTCCTCTTAATGATGTTGAGTCTTGTGAAATCGATGCTGCTTTGCTAAACCTTGTTATGAAAGATCAATTTTCCAGCCTTCCTAGTGAAGATGCCGCTACCCATCTAAACAACTTTGTTGATTTGTGTGAGATGCAAAAGAAGAAAGATACGGATAATTATATTGTTAAATTGAAGTTATTTCCGTTTTCACTTAGAGATCGTGCTAAAATTTGGTTTTCGTCTTTGCCTAAAAATAGTATTGGTTCATGGAATAAGTGCAAAGATGCCTTTATCTCTAAATATTTTCCTCCTGCTAAGATCATCTCTCTTAGGAACGATACTATGAATTTTAAACAACTTGATCATGAGCATGTTGCCCAATCTTGGGAAAGAATGAAATTGATGATTCGCAATTGCCCTACTCATGGTTTAAATTTATGGATGATCATACAAAAATTCTATGCCGGATTGAATTTTGCTTCTAGAAATCTTTTAGATTCGGTCGCGGGAGGCACGCTTATGGAAATCACCTTAGGAGAAGCTACCAAACTCCTTGACAATATTATGGCTAATTATTCCTAATGGCACACCAAAAGATCTACTAGTAAAAAACTGCATGTTATAGAAGAAATTAATGTTTTGAGTGGAAAGATGGATGAACTTATGAAATTATTTGCTACTAAGAGTGCTCCTATTGATCCCAATGATATGCCTTTGTCTACTTTGATTGGGAATAATAATGAATCTATTGATGTGCATTTTGTTGGTAGGAATAATTTTGGTAACAATGCTTATAGAGGAAACTTTAATTCTAGACCGTTCCCTAATAATTCCTCTAATAATTATGGCAATTCATACAATAATTATTATGGTAATTTTAACAAGATGCCCTCTGATTTTGAAAATAGTTTGAAAGAATTTATGGTCTCTCAAAAGAATTTTAATGCTTTGCTTGAAGAAAAATTGCTTAAAGTTGATGATTTGGCTAGGAACGTTGATAGACTTTAGCTTGATGTTGATTCTTTGAAACTTGGATCTACTCCTCCTAAGCATGATATCAATGAGTCTCTCAAGGCTATGAGAATTTCTATTGATGAGTGCAAAGAAAGAACCACGAGATTGCATGCTAAGAAAGATTGCTTTGTTAAAGCGGGTTCTTCTAGTTTCCATGAAAATAATGATGAAGATCTAAAAGTTATAGATGTGTCACCTATTAAATCTTTGTTTTTCAATATGAATCTTAATAACAATGGGACTGGAGATGAGTCAACTTTAGCAAAAAGGCGTCCCAATGATTCGGATTTTTTAGATCTTGATGCTAAATTTGGTAAAAGTGGGATTGGAGAGGTCAAGACTTTAAATAGCATTGAAACCACTATATTGGATTTCAAGGAATTTAATTATGATAATTTTTCTTTAGTAGATTGTATTTCCTTGTTGCAATCCGTGTTGAATTCTCCTCATGCTTATAGTCAAAATAAAGCCTTTACCAAACATATTGTTGATGCTTTGATGCAATCTTATGATGAAAAACTTAATTTGGAAGTTTCTATACGTAGAAAACTTATTGATGAGTGGGAACCTACTATAAATATTAAAATTAAAGATTATGAGTGTTATGCTTTGTGTGATTTGGGTGCTAGTGTTTCCACAATTCCGAAAACTTTATGTGATATTCTAGGTTTCCATGAACTTGATGATTGCTCTTTAAATTTGCACCTTGCGGATTCCACCATTAAAAAGCCTATGGGAAGGATCAATGATGTTCTTATTATTGCAAATAGGAACTATGTGCCTGTAGATTTTATCGTTCTTGACATTGATTGCAATCATTCATGTCGTATTATTCTTGGTAGACCTTTCCTTAGAACGATTGGTGTGATTATTGATATGAAGGGAATATTAGATTACAATTTCCATTAAGGAAAGGCATGGAGCACTTTCCAAGAAAGAATGTAAAATTACCTTATGAATCTATCATGCTAGCTACTTATGAATCAAGTGCTAAAGATGGCACTACTTAGATCTATCCTCGCTTTTATGCCTAGCTTGGGGCGTTAAACAATAGCGCTAGTTGGGAGGCAACCCAATTTTATTTTAGTTTCTTTGTTTTTTCTCATGTTTAGTAATAAATCTTGCATATACTCTCTGGTTAGATGTGTTTTCTTGTTTTAATTAGTATTTGTGCCAAGTAGAACCTATAGGATAACCTATGGTATGAGTTAATTTGATTCTGCTGAAAAATAGAAACTTCGCTCTCACGAGAAAAACTTCAATAAATCACAGAAACGTGCCTTTGCGTTGATTTGTTTTTCTGTAGATCAATAGACAAATTTCCTAGGACTTCCTTATTTGGTAGGATTTTTGGAGTTCCAGAAGTATTCAAAAGTTACATATTTCTACAGACTGTTCTGATTTTGACAGATTCTGTTTTTCGTGTGTTGTTTGCTTATTTTGATGCATCTATGGCTAGTATGTAGGGGTATGAACCATAGAGAAGTTGGAATACAGTAGGTTTAACATCAATATAAATAAAGAATGAGTTAATTACAGTACCTTATGTGGTGGTTTTTCTTTCTTGCACTAACGGAGCTTATGAGATTTCCTGTTGAGTTTTGTGTTGTGAAGTTTTCAAGTTTTGGGTAAAGATTTGATGGACTATGGAATAAAGGGTGGCAAAAGCCTGAGCTTGGGGATGCCCATGGCACCCCAAGATATTCAAGGATAACCAAAAGCCTAAGCTTGGGATGCCCCGGAAGGCATCCCCTCTTTCGTCTTCGTCTATCGGTAACTTTACTTGGAGCTATATTTTTATTCGCCACATGATATCTGTTTTGCTCGGAGCGTCGTGTATGATATTAGTATTTTCTTGTTAGTTTACCACAATCATCCTTGCTGTACACACCTATTGAGAGAGAAATACTTGATTTGAAATTTGTTAGAATACTCTATGTGCTTCACTTATATCTTTTGAGATAGATGTTTTTTGCTCTAGTACTTCACTTATATCTTTTAGAGCACAGTGGTGGCTTAATTTTTTTAGAAATTGTTAGTCTCTCATTCTTCACTTATATTATTTTGAGAGTCTTTTAGAAAAGCATGGTATTTTCTATGGTTATAAAATTGGTCCTAGAATGGTGGGCATCCAAGTTGGGTATAATAAAAACTATCATAGGAAGTGAATTGAATACTATGATCAACTTGATGCTTAATAATTGTTTTGAGATATGAAGGTGGTAATATAAGAGTCATGCTAGTTGATGTAATTGTGAATTTAAGAAATACTTGTGTTGAGGTTTGCAAGTCCTGTAGCATGCACGTATGGTAACCGTTGTGTGACAAATTTGAAGCATGAGTTGTTATTTGATTGTCAACCTTATGAGTGGCAGTCGGGGATGAGCGATGGTCTTTTCCTACCAATCTATACCCCTAGGAGCATGCGCGTAGTGCTTGATTTTTGATGACTTCTAGATTTTTGCAATAAGTATGTGAGTTCTTTATGACTAATGTTGAGTCCATGGATTATATGCACTCTTACCTTACCATCATTGCTAGCCTCTTCGGTACCGTGCATTGCCCTTTCTCACCTTGAGAGTTGGTGCAAACTTCGCCGGTGCATCCAAACCCCGTGATACGATACGCTCTGTCACACATAAACCTCCTTATATCTTCCTCAAAACAGCCACCATACCTACCAATTATGGCATTTCCATAGCCATTCCGAGATATATTGCCATGCAACTTTCCACCGTTCCGTTCATCATGACACACATCATCAGTGTCATATTTCCTTGCATGATCATGTAGATGACATCGTATTTGTGGCAAAGCCACCATGTATAATTTTTCATACATGTCACTCTTGATTCATTGCCCATCCCGGTACACCGCCGGAGGCATTCATATAGAGTCATACTTTGTTCTTGTATCGAGTTGTAATTCATGAGTTGTAAATAAATAGAAGTGTGATGATCATCATTATGAGAGCATTGTCCCATAAAAAAAGAAAGGCCAAAAAAAGGGCAAATAAAAAAAAGGCCAAAAAAAGAAAGTCCCAAAAAAAGAAAAAGAAAAAAAAGAAAAAATAAAGGGGACAATGTTACTATTTTTTCCACACTTGTGCTTCAAAGTAGCACCATGTTCTTCATATAGAGAGTCTCATTTGTTGTCTCTTTCATATACTAGTGGGAATTTTTCATTATATATATTGGCTTGTATATTCCAATGATGGGCTTCCTCAAAATGCCCTAGGTCTTCATGAGCAAGCAAGTTGGATGCACACCCACTTAGTTTCTTTTGTTGAGCTTTAATACATTTATAGCTCTAGTGCATCTGTTGCATGGAAATCCCTACTCCTCGCATTGACATCAATTGATGGGCATCTCCATAGCCTGTTGATTAGCCTCATCGATGTGAGACTTTCTCCTTTTTTGTCTTCTCCACATAACCCCTATCATTATATTCTATCCCACCCATAGTGCTATATCCATGGCTCACGCTCATGTATTGCGTGAAGATTGAAAAAAGTTTGAGATTACTAAAGTATGAAACAATTGCTTGGCTCGTCATCAGGGTTGTGCATGATGAGAGCATTCTTGTGTAACGAAAATGAAACATGACCAAACTATATGATTTTGTAGGGATGAACTTTCTTTAGCCATGTTATTTTGAGAAGACATGATTGCTTAGTTAGTATGCTTGAAGTATTATTATTCTTTATGTCAATAAGAACTTTTATTTTGAATCATTTGGGTCTGAACATTCATGCCACAATAAAGAGAAATACATTGAGAAATTCATGCCACAATAAAAAATTCTGTTTTTATCATTTACCTACTCGAGGACGAGCATGAATTAAGCTTGGGGATGCTTGATCACTAGTAGAAAACAGGGCTTTCGTCCAGGCCAGTTTAGCCCATTAGTCCCGGTTCAATCCAGAACCGGGACCAATGGAGCTATTTGCCCCGGTTCGTGAGCCCAGGGGGCCGGCCGGGCCACGTGGGCCATTGGTCCCGGTTCGTCCGGACCTTTTGGTCCCGGTTGGTGGGACGAACCGGGACCAATGGTCCTGGCTCCTGGCCCACCACTATTGGTCCCGGTTGGTGGCATGAACCGGGACCAAAAGGGTTACCTTTAGTCCCGGGTGCGGGACGTGGAGGAACTCGCAACCCATGAAGAATCCGAATAGCTTCTGGACGAGGAAGAGATAGCTTGCCATGTTGGGTCTCGGGCGTCCCACTCATCGGAGCACTGCTGCACCACCAGATCCGAGTCTCCATAGCACAGGATGCACCGGATGCCGAGTTCCTTGGCAAGCCGGAGGCCATGCACAAGGTCTTTGTACTCGGTTACGTTGTTGGATGCGGCAAAGTGGATCTTGAGTTCATAGCGAAGCCGGTCGCCCTTCGGGGAAGACAACACAATGCCGACCCCTAGGCCGAGACGCATCTTGGAGCCGTCGAAGTGCATGCGCCAGTGTGTTGAGTCCGGCGGTGGCGACAGGTACTGGGTCTCGGTCCAGGGCCTGGGACTTGATCGTGGTGCGGGGCTCGTAGAGGATGGCGTGGCCGGCTAGCTCGAGCGCCCACTTGGCTACCCGGCGATAGACGTCTCGGCACCTGATTATTTCACCGAGGGGGGCCGTGCTGACCACGGTGACAACATGCTCTTGTAAGTACTGCTTCAATTTCTTGGTCTCCTTGGAGGGCTTGAAGGCGGACTCGTGAGCCGGCTCCTTGGCCGGGATCGGCGCGGCTGATGTCTCGTTGGCCAGGGCGACGATCCGGTCGAGGTGGTGCCGCTCCTCGGCTATGACCAGCGACTCGGCTAGCTTGGCACTGTCTCGGGTGCACTCCAGGGACTTGCGGTAGTGGGCGGTGATTGTGATGAGGCCCTTCGGACCCGGCAGCTTCATCTTGTAGGTAAGCGCAGTGGGGGACCGCCATGAACTTGGCAAGCGCGGGCAGGCCCAGTAGCGCGTGGTATGCGCTAGACAGGTCCACCACCTCGAGCCAGATCGGCTTGCATCGGAAGTGGTTGTTGTCACTGAACAGGACGTCGAGCCGGACCCGGCCAATCAGAGTACAGGAGAGGTCGGGAACAATGCCGTGGAAGATCGTCCGAGTCGGCTCCAAGTCTTTGGCCTTGAGGCCGAGCTTGGTCATGGTGTCGCGGTAGAGGATGTTGATGTTGTTGCCGCCGTTGATGAGGACTCGAGAGAACTTGCACATGTGCCAAGGTGCGGCGATGGTGGGGTTGAGGATGAGGGTGTAGCCACCTGGGTTCGGCATGACAGCCGGGTGGTCTTCCTGGGTCCACATGACCTAGCGGTCCGACCAGTGCATGTACTCTGGCTTGGCCGGGACGACGGTGTTCACCTCCTGCCAAAGTAGGCGCTCGCTGCGCTTGTTGTTGCCGAGGCTGGTGAAGACGACATAATTCGCGTTCTGATCCGGGTAGACGTCGTTGCGCATCGCACCGCCAGCTGGGGGCGATGGAGGAGGCGGAGGAGGCTGACCCACTCCCGGAGCCGGGGCCGGAGGTGGCGGGACGTCGCCCCTCATTATGCGCTTGGTGATGGCGCATTGTTGAAGCATGTGCGTGGACGGCCTTGCGCCGCTGTGGTGCTTGCAGGGGGGTCGAGCATCTCTTTGAAGCTCATGGCGGGTTGCCATGCCATCTTGCCCATCTGTCGACGCTTGGCTGCCGGGTCGGTCGCAGGTGCCTGCTCGACGGCCGTGACGAGCCAGTTGTCGTAGCGCTGAGCCAGCTGGTCGGCCTTGCGCTTGTTGTTCTGCTGGTTGTGCTACTGCTGGCTACCTTCACCGGCCGGCTTCGGAGGGGGAACCGGCTTTGCTTTGCCAGCTTCATCTAGTGCCACCTGGATCTTCATGGCGGAGTCAATGCTGGCGTACTTGTCCGCCGTCACCATGAGAGCGGCCATGGTGGAAGGCTCGGAGTGTAAGAGCTTGTGTTTGAGGAGGGTGCCATCCCGGCACCTGTTGATTAAATACTTGATTGCTTGGACTTTGTGGACGCCCTCGCAGCTATTCCGGAGCTCGGTCCAGCGTGCGAGGTACTCTCCGGTTTCCGCCGGCCCCTGCACGCACATCGCGAGCTGGATGGGGCGGCCGGGTCGCCGGTAGGTCCCCATGAAGTTGCGGACGAAAGGCTGCTCGAAGTCGACCCACGTGTTGATGCTGCCCACCGGCAGGCTGTTCAACCAGGTGCGGGCCGACCCTTGGAGCATGAGCAGCGCATAGCGCATGGCGAGTCGATGGTTGCCGCCTGCAATGCCGATGGCGGTGGTTGTCGGTGTACTAGAGTAGGGGTACCCTAGTATCCCGAACTTGTGCACGGGCAGTTGCAGCGCCCCGCGGCAAGGCTTGCCGGGTGACCGCCAAGGTCCTCCATGGTTCCTTTGGTGCCATGCAAGAACAAAGTATTCGAGTCAAGGAGACAAGGCCCCGGCAAGAGGAGCTTGCCGGGAAGGCCAACCAAGGCATAGCAAGGAACCCGCCGAGACGCGCCACGCGTCCCGGCAAGGCCCGGTGAGCGACAAGCTTCCGGGCGCGGCAAGACAACGGCCGCGGCAAGGCGCTTGCCGCGGCAGGCAACCACTCTGTACCCGCGCACCAGCACATCCACCAACGTGTCGCCCTGGGGGCCTTTCCAGGCGCGCGTGGCAGGAGGCTGAGCAGCCAGCGGTGCGAGGTGGCAAGCGACGCTGACAAAATTACCATCGTGGCGAACGGTGGCGTCCCTGACGGTCCTTTTCTGCACTGTTTGGGCGACACAGACGGGCATTTAATGCCTTTGTCCCCTGCCGTCAGGGTTAGGTAGGATGTACTGTGCAGGTAGCTGTACCAACCACCCCTCTTTTTCCATTTTTACCCTTATCTACGTTGCCACCTGTCGGTGACCCCTTGTGCGTATAAAAGGAGGCCCATGCGCAACGTAGAGGGGGGTTCGGTTCGAAACCAGAAAACACTCACGCTCGGCCTCGTGTGTACTGTAGCACTCAGCGCTCCTGAGCAAGAACTCAATACAATCAGACAAGCAGCAGTAGGAGTATTATCTCTCCGGAGAGCTCCGAAGCTGGGTAAACTGCTCGTGTGCTTCGCCTCGATCCGCTCTTCGTGCGATCTCTCGGTCCGCCGGCCCCATAGGTGTTCGTGGATCAGCTTCCCCGACATCTTTGGCGCGCCAGGTAGGGGGCGTCGAGATTGTGTGAACCTGATCCGGTGTGCACACGAGCTAGATCTTCATCTTCTTCATCGACATGCCACCGAAGAAGAAAACTTCGGCGGCAGCTGCTCCGTCCACGTCACTTCCACCACCACTGGAGCAAACGGGTGGTGGAGTAGACGCCGGCGGAAGAACGGACGTCGACGAGGAAGCTCACGACGCTGCCAGGTCCAAGGACAAGGCTGCACAGACCTTGGCGTCCGTACATGTACCGCGCCCATCTCAGGAGGCGCAGGACCGACAGCGTCATGGTATTCGCAGTACCATACGTTCGTTGGGACAAGATCGAGCTAGTGGATCTCAGGGTGCTCAAGACCAGCATGCACGCCAACGTGCTGGCACGAGCGAGACACGGTCGCCTGGACGGGATACTGCTCCTTCTAACATAGTTAGAAGTCCGAGCATATCCCGCTCCTCGCACCGTTCGCCACTGCTGCCCACCACTCCAGCAGAAGCTTTGGCACGAGCTCAACTGCTCTTAGATTACCCTCCAACGGAAGACAAGATCGACGGATGGAGGGCCACCATTCAGAGTCTCATCGGCTTTGCCAACGGCGACACTCCGCGGCAGCCAAGTGCATCGCGGCCGCGACAGGACTGCCAGGCACGAGCCGGTGGCGACGAAACCGGTGGGGGTGCAACCACCATGCACTCTCCACCCTGAAGGCCAAGATCGCCGACTCGACGGATCCACCTCGACAGCGACTCCACCGCATCATCAGATCCACGAGCTCATCGCGATCAGCGCCAAGTTCTTCATGAACGACAGCAAGAAGATGTTCGTACTCGCATCGAGCGGCGAAGAGAAGCGCGACGTCAATCCGACAAGCGCGCTGGGCCCTCTGTTGACATGCATGCGCCAGGGGAACCAGGCGACTTGCCGTACGCGGTAGGTTGCCCTGCGTTCACTCGTGAGCTGCGGCAAGTCCAGTGGCCCAGCACGAAGAATTTCAAGCCAGATGTACCAGAGAAGTACGACGGCAAGTCGCATCCGTCGGAGTTCCTCAGCATCTACACCATCGCGGTGCAAGCTGCTGGGGGGCGGGACGACAAGATCCTTGCCAACTACTTCCCGCTGGTGCTCAAGCCCAATGTCAGATCCTGGCTCATGCACTTGCCGGACAACTCCATATCCTCCTGGGCAGATCTATGCCATCAGTTTGTCGGCGCCTTTACAAGCAGCCACAAGCCTCATGGCCAAGAGAGCGACCTGCATCTGCTCGCCCAGAAGGAAGGAGAGCCCCCGCGCAAGTACATTCAGAGATTCAGCCGTGTACAGCACAACATCCCAGATGTCCACCCTGCCGCGGTAATCAGCGCGTTCCATCAGAACGTGCGAAACTGCAGGATGCGGGAGGAGATGGCGATGTGCAAAATCAGAGACGTCAGTGAGCTATATGCCCTGGCCGACAAGTGTGCACGTGCTGAGGAAGGGAGGAAACTCCCCGGAGAGAATACAGGAGCAGGAGGATTTGATAGTGAGGAGAATGCCCCGGCAAGGAAGAACCCGCGGCGGAACAACAGGAAGAAGAAAGGCAAAGATGTGCTAGTTGTTGAGCAGTCCGGCAAAAAAGCCGAAGCTGGTAGCTCCGGCAAGGAGGTTGCCGCAGCTGTGGCGGTCGCCGACAAGCAGGACAGCACCAACAAGCAGTACTGCAAGATCCACCGCACCAAGGGCCATGACCTCCAGAGCTGCAAGAAGGTTGAGCAGCTTGTCGAGCAGCAAAAGGCTGAATACGAGCGACGCGACAAGGAGAAAGCCCAGGAAGGTGCTGGAGGAGCCGACAAGAAACGTCCCGGCCGAGGAGGACGCCACGACAAGGGCAAGCAGCAGCAAGGAGACAGACCTCCCCGCGGCCGCGACAAGGATGAAGATGACGACGATGATGAAGATATGGATGATGACGAGACCGACGAGCAGGAGTTCCAGAAAGCCACAGAGGTCCTGTGCATTGACGGTGGTGCTTCTCTGCATACTCCACACCGCCAGCTCAAGCAGTGGGTGCGGGAAGTCAATGCGGCAGAACCACCCGTCGAGTCACGCAAGCCTCTGAAATGGTCCAGCACGCCTATCATCTTTGATATTGAGGACCACCCAGATCGCATAACTGCGGTCGGGTGCTTGCCGATGTTGGTTTCACCAACTATCCGCAACCTCAAGGTCACTAAGATGCTAGTCAACGGCGGGGCCGGCTTGAACCTGATCTCCTCCGCGGTACTCCAGAAGCTTCAGATCTCTGATGGCGAGCTCGAAGAAACCGGCACATTCCAAGGAATCAATCCGGGAAGGAGCAAGCCGAAGGGGAAGATCACGTTGCCGGTAACATTTGGCAGCGAGTTGAACTTCAGGACTGAGAGGGTCACTTTTGACGTTGCTGACTTTCCATTACCTTATAATGGAATACTCGGCCGTCCAGCACTTGCCAAGTTCATGGCAGCCTCTCACTATGCATACAACATACTGAAGATGCTAGGCCCGATAAGTGTCATCTCTGTCCCTGGCGACAAGAAGGATGCTCTTATCTACGCCGACAAGATCTACCGGGAAGCAGCAGCCGCAACAGATCGCAGGTCACTTTCCGCTGAAGCCCCCGGGGAGAAGAAGAAGACCAAGTCCGGCAAGAGTTCTGATGCCCACTCCGGCAAGCGCACCTCTTCGGAGTGCTGCGCTACTGTCGAGGACGCACCATCGAGCTCCACCGGCAAGTGTAAGAAGACAATGGCAGCTCCACCAGAGACCAAGAAGGTGCCCGCCAAGGAGGATGACACTGGTGGTACCTTCACCATCAGTGCCACTCTTGACCCTAAATAGGAAAGCACACTCGTTGCTTTCCTGCGGGCGAATGTCGACGTGTTTGCGTGGCAACCATCTGACATCCCCGGTGTTCCCAGGAAAGTAATCGAGCACCATCTTGCCATCTGTCCTCATGCGCGGCCCGTCAAGCAGAAAGTCAGGAAACAGGCAGTGGAGCGCCAAGAATTCATCGCAGAAGAAATCAAGAAATTGGAAGCAGCAGGCCTTGTCAGAGGAGTGCTCCATCCTACGTGGTTGGCCAATCCTGTAGTCATGCGTAAGGCAAACGGGAAATGGAGGCTTTGTATCGACTTTACTGATGTCAATAAAGCTTGTCCCAAAGACCCATTTCCCTTGCCGCGCATCGACCAGATTGTCGACTCCACGGCCGGATGTGACTTGCTTTCATTTCTTGATGCATACTCTGGATACCATCAGATCTTCATGGCAGAAGAGGATGAGGAGAAGACCGCATTCATCACCCCATGTGGCACATACTATTTCGTACGGATGCCCTTCAGTTTAAAGAATGCTGGTTCAACATTTGCAAGGGTACTTCATAACGCTTTTGAGCCACAAATGCACAGAAATGTGGAAGCATACATGGATGACATAGTGGTCAAGAGCAAGGAAAAGGCAACTCTGATTCAAAATTTATACGAAACCTTTGCAAATCTGCGCAGGATCAACCTCAAGCTTAACCCCGAGAAGTGTGTGTTTGGAGTCCCTTCCGGCAAGCTTCTCGGGTTCTTCGTGTCTCAGCGGGGAATTGAGGCCAATCCCGACAAGATCAAGGCCATTGAGCATATTGAAGCACCAAAGCGCGTCAAGGATGTATGAAGACTTGCCAGTTGCGTAGCTGCTCTCAGCAGGTTTATCTCTAGGTCTGCTGAGCGCGCCCTGCCATTTTTCAAAATATTGAAAAAGGCGGGTCCAATGAAATGGACTCCGGAGGCGGAGGCTGCGCTGCAGGACTTGAAGAGATACCTGTCCTCCACTCCAAGTGGTTAGTGCTGCGTTAGTAGCGGAGAGGGAGGCGGATGATGAGCCAGCAACCACGGCAGATGCATCCAGCGACAAGTAAGGGACTTCATCGGCAAGCTCTGGTCCCGACAAAGATGGATCTGCGCAGGAGCATGACAAGATGCAGAAAAGAATGGTGCAGCACCCAGTTTACTTTGTCAGTTCCCTTCTGCAGGGAGCTAGATCAAGGTACTCTGGTGTGCAGAAGTTGCTTTTTGGCCTTCTCATGGCCTCGAGAAAGCTGCGCCATTACTTCCAAGCACATGAGATCACAGTCATCACTCGTTTTCCGCTGAAGAGGATACTGCAAAATCCCAAAGCAACAGGCAGGATTGTCGAGTGGGCGCTGGAACTGTCAAGCTTTGGCCTCAAGTTTGAGAGCACTTCAACTATCCAAAGCAGAGCATTGGCAGAATTCACAGCAGAATGGACGCCAACACCAGATGAAGAGATTCCAGAAACGAGCATCCCCGTCAAGGAAGCAAGCAAAGAGTGGCTGATGTACTTTGATGGTGCCTTCTCGCTGCAAGGTGCCGGTGTGGGCATGCTACTAGTTGCACCCACCGGAGAGCACCTCAAGTACGTAGTCCAGATGCACTTTCCCAAGCAGCAAGCCACAAAAAATACTGCAGAATATGAAGGGTTGCTTGCCGGTCTCAGGATCGCGGCAGACCTTGGGATCAAGAAGCTCATTGTCAGGGGTGACTCACAGCTTGTCGTCCGCCAAGTGAACAAGAATTATCAGAGTCCGTTGATGGAAGCTTACGTTGATGAAGTGAGAAAGCTAGAAGAGCACTTTGATGGCCTACAGATGGAGCATGTTCCGAGAGCTCAGAACGACATTGCTGATGGCCTGTCAAAGTGCGCCGCACTTAAGTTACCTGTGGAACCAGGGATCTTTGTGCTCAAGCTGACTCAACCGTCTGTAACACCATCCAATGGACAGAGCAAGAAGAGGAAGTTGATTTCTGGTGACTACTTTCCGGCAGAGCTCCCCGAAGCCGCCGCCAAGAAGGTCCCCAAGATCAACACCAAGGATGCTGAGGAGCAGTCTGCTCCAGCAAGCCTTAGGGTTTGTTCCGTTGAAGCAGACTCTCCCGACAAGTTTTGCTCTGGCAAGCTTGCCGGGGAACGTCAAGCTCCAGCTGAGCCGCAGGTTCTTGCCGTAGAAGCGGATGTTCCCGCAGCAGCAGACATGCCTTTGGTCCTTGTTGTCGAGCCGCAAGCTCCAGCATGGGCACAGCAGATTGCCCGTTTCCTCCAGACAGGAGAACTTCCCGAAGAGCAAGAAGAAGCGGAAAGAGTAGCCCGGCAGTCAAGTATGTACCAGTTTGACGACAACACACTGTACAGAAGAAGACTCAACGGTGTGAAATTGAAGTGTATTCACCGGGAAGACGGACAAAAGCTGTTGGCAGAAATACATGGAGGCATATGTGGTCACCACATTGGCGCAAGAGCACTTGCCGGCAAAGCGTTCCGGCAAGGTTTCTTTTGGCCGACAGCCCTCCAGGATGCAACTGCACAAGTAACCAAGTGTGAAGCTTGCCAGTTCCATTCCAAGCAGATACACCAGCCAGCTAAAGCTCTCCAGACGATCCCTTTATCCTGGCCATTTTCGGTCTGGGGGCTCGACATCCTCGGCCCCTTTCCCCGAGCTGTCGGGGGCTTTGAGTACTTGTACGTTGCAATCGACAAGTTCACAAAGTGGCCAGAAGTGGAACCAGTGAGGAAGGTGACAGCACAGTCAGCAGTCAAGTTCTTCAGGTCGATTGTTTGCCGTTTCGGGATCCCTAACAAGATCATCACCGACAACGACACGCAATTCACAAGCCGCACCTTCATGCAGTACGTCCAAGACCTTGGCGCCAAGGTCTGCTTCGCTTCTGTTGCTCATCCGAGAAGCAACGGTCAAGCAGAGAGGGCAAACGCTGAAGTGCTGCGCGGGCTCAAGACCAGAACTTTCGACAGGCTACGCAAGTGCGGAAGGAACTGGATCGAGGAGCTGCCGGTGGTTCTTTGGTCGATCAGGACGACGCCAAATCGAGCCACTGGCCAGACACCTTTCGCTCTAGTCTATGGAGCAGAGGCAGTTCTCCCCACGGAACTAGTATACGGGTCACCTCGAGTGCTCGCTTATGATGAGCTTGAGCAAGAGCAGCTGCGACAAGATGACGCGCTGCTCCTTGAGGAGGACCGTCTTCAGGCTGCTATACGAGCTGCTCGATACCAGCAAGCTTTGCGCCGCTACCATAGCCGCAAAGTTAATGCCAGAAGTTTCGAGGAAGGCGACCTTGTTCTTCGGCGCGTTCAGTCCGCCAAGAATTCCAACAAGTTGACGCCAAAGTGGGAAGGCCCTTACAGGGTGAAACGAGTCACTAGGCCTGGCGCTGTCTGCCTTGAGACCGAAGATGGCATTCCGGTGAGCAACTCCTGGAACATCGAGCATCTTCGTAAGTTTTACCCGTAGGGCGCGGTTGCCGGAACCCGTTCCGGCAACCACCTTTTGTGCAAGTCTTGCCGATGTTGCATGTAATCCTTTGTACAAAGCCGGGCGCAGATCCCGTGCATAAGTAAAGCTCATGTGCTCCGCACATCTTGTCAATTTCATGCTTTCTACTTTATATTTGCATGCATTATCTGACACTTTGTGCAGCACCACTCCCGATAAACAATAACGAGCCGTAAGGCCCCATATCTTTATTTTCTCTTCTTTCTTTTTCTCAAAAAGGAAAGGAAGGTCCCCTCGCCCACAAGTTTGCCGGGGGGAAAGGAGAAGATAATGGTGTGGCCCATGGTGTGGCCCAGGCATCGTTCAAGGAAGTTTCGCCTTACCGGAAAGCAAACGACAGAAAAGCTAAGTTGCCAAAGTTTGAGCAATCAGTTTTAAATTTTTAAGTTATCTTCTTTGAACGACCGTGCTTTGTATGGAAAACCTGTGCGCGGAGGAACCAACTCGTAGCTAGTTGCGCCCTTACTTTGTTTCGAGTCCGCTCAACAATTTAAGTGAGCTGCGACTAGTTGCGACAAGGTTTCTTGTCGGTAGCGGCACCGCCAGCAGGCTGCTGACGTCCCGCACTCAGCGCTCGCGGCTAAGGTGCCTGCGCCGGCAAGTTCCCTAAAAGCGTAGGGCAGAAACATACAAAGGAAGGAATCAAGTAAAGGAAATAACATAGAAAATCTCTACCCAAAATAGAGTTATATTACAAGATAGCTTGTCGCAGCTCTAACAGATTGTTCTCATGACATGACTAGCAGCGACAAGGAGAAAGAGAAAATGGGCGGCCTAATCTACGCGATCGCCCTCAACCCTCTTGATTCCGCTCACCTTGTCCACAATGGGTGCGACAAGGGCCTTGAGCGCTTCCAGATCAGCATCCGGCGGCAAGGACTTGAGGACGTTGGTGAAGTTGAGGCCTGGGTTGCGGAAGGCCACCTTCATCAGCACCTTCTGGAGAGCTCCTGCATAGATCTTGCGCGTCTCGTCGGCCAGCTGCTTTGGGATCTTCTCCCGGAGTCGCTGGAGGGCCGTCGCCACGCCTTTGAAGAACAAGCTGAGCTTGGCGCTGGGTTGGAGGTGCCCGTCGGAGGAGTACCCGAGATCCTCCATCCCCAGCTGCGCCAGCTCCCCGTCGATGGCGGCGGCAAGATCCACAAGACCCTCAGACCAGTGCTCCACAGTCTCCCTGAAGGCGTCGTGGGCGGCAGCAGCATTCGCCAGCAGCGCCTCGTCGGCCTTGATCTTCTCCAACAAGGCCACCTCCCGCTCCCTGGCCCCGTCCAGCGTCTGAGTCAAAGTAGCCAACTTCAACTCGAGATCTGCATTGGAATCCTTGGCGGCGCTGAGCTCCTTGCTCCTCTCAGCAAGAAAACCCTGCAGCTCACCATGAGTGGCAGCATCCTTCTCGCGCTCACACTTGAGCGTGGCAAGCTCCTCGCCGCTCGCCCTAAAATTGGCTTCCAGCTGCGCCACCTTCACCTCCAGCTCCTTCTTGGCGGCCTCGGCAGCTGCGGCAAGCTCCTCCTCATGGCTTGCTCCCGCGCGGCAAGCTCCTCCTCATGGCTGTCAAGGTTGACCTTGCGCTGCGCTAGCTCTCCTTCCTGCGCACATAGACTTTCGGCGACAAGCCATTGTTGCTCTTCAACCTCAGCCTTCGCGAGGAGGAAGGCTTTCCGCTCCTCGAGAAGCTACTCCCGCTCCTCCGCCAGAGACCGGAGAGCTTCCTGCCTGAGACCCCAGAGCTCCTTCGCGCGCTTCTCGATATCCACTCCCGCCTTCGCGACAAGTGCCTCTCGGGATGCCACCTTGGCTTGTCGGGCGCGGTAGAGCGACAGCAGCTTCCACAGCAGCCACTCCTCCTCAGGCTCGTCGCTGCTACTGCTTGGTGCATCGACCAGCGCCAGCCCTGCGGAGGCGAGCACCTCTTCGTCAAAAGCTTCTCCTTCGACCGGTGCCCTGGAACTTGACGCCCAGGGGAGCTTGATGAAGATACCGTCGCCGGCCTTCAAGTAGGCGCCGGACTGGGGCTCTTTGGAGCCTGGCGCTGCAGCATCGGCGGAGGGATCGGCGGTCGGCGTAGCGCCTGGTGCTCCTGCGGCCTCGGGGCCGTCAGTGCGATCGCCGGATCCCTCTCCTGCTTCTGCAGCAGCAGCCTTGGCGGCCTCTTCGCCGGCGGGATCATCGGCACCGGCCTCTTCTTCGGTGGCGGCGGCGTCGTCATTGTTGCCGCGCACGTTCTCCTCATCGGCGGCCTCGGTTTCCATCGGCTCCGTGGCAGGTGGATCTGACGACCGAAGAGGGGAGAAAGGTCAAGCAAACACTCAAAAAGAAAATCAGAAGAAGAAGAACCCAAGGGAAGTTTTTTAGGCAAAAGGGTTACCTGTGCTAGGATCTGCAGTCGTGGTCTCAACTACCGGAGGATCACTGGCGCTGTCCCTTGCCGGAGAACTGCCCCTTGCTGGAGAATTCTCCCTTGCCGGAGAACGCTCCCTTGCCGGGGAATCCTCCCTTGGCGGTGTAGTCGAAGCAGATGGCACTTCGGGAGCAGCCTCCGGGCCCTCCTGGTGAGGATGCTCTACTCCTACACAAACCAACAGACAGATATCAACAAAAGAAGAGTGCCCATGCGCGCCTGACAGCATGAAGTAAACCATATACTTACGTGGGGGGCTGCGCTGGGGGCTGCTTTGAGGAATGGTTGCCGGGTCCGACAAGGTGGTCTCGGACATGTCCTCTGCCGTCGTGGTGGGGTCGTCCTCGATGACAATCACCGGGGCCTTGGCTCTCTTCGCCGCTCTCTGGGCCAGAGTTCTGAAAAGGAACAGGTTCAGAGTAAAGCAAATTAGACACAAGAAAAGACAGCAAGAATTGAAGAACTACAAGTACAGCAAGGAATCTTACTCTTCTTCTTCCTCGTCGGAGCTGAGCGCGGAGAGATCGAAGTCCGGCTCGCCTCCGGTGCGACGAGGCGGAGGAGTAGGCTCCCTTGTCCGCTTGGCAGGAGCAGTAGCGGTGGATCGGGAAGACCCAGCTCCGGTTGCCGCAGCGGCGTGAGGCGCTCCCGCGGCAACAGTGCTTGCCGCGGTAGAGCGTGTCGCGCGGCTCGGCGGCTGTTGACCCGTCTGCCGCCCCACTACGTCCGAGGCCTTGCGGAGACGCCTTCTTGGTGGGGCTGGGGGCTCCGCCTGCGGCAAGCTGTCCGAAGGTTCGGGTCCGACAGGCTCTCCCTCGCCGGGCTCGCTCGGCTCAGCTTCAGGCCCGACAAGCTCTTCCTCGCCGACGAACTCCTCTCGCTCGGCAAGGCTTGCCGCCTCTGCTGCCTCTGCCTCCTCCACGGTGAATCCAAACACGCCCGCGGCAGCGGCTGCTGCCGCCTCTTCCAGCCTGGTGGCGATGCGCTGCATCTCATCATCGGTGGTGTCGCGGGTGAGGCTCTTATGCTCATCAGTGCGGACCGGCACTTCTACCAGGCCGTCAAAGAAATCCCGCACGGCGTCGTCTGCAGGCTCTTGCCAAGTCGGGATGATTCCGTGCGAGTCGCACAGCGGCATCATTGCGCGGATGCGGTCGAGCGAAGAATTGTTGCACAGCGGAACGACATCCCGCGGTAAGATGAATGGATGCTGGGGATCGCGCTTGAACAGCTCCAGGAGCATCGCGTCCAGCTCCAGAACAGTGAAGTTGAAGTTGAGGCCCGGGCGCAGCCGCATGATTTCCGCCGAGTTTTGGAACTCCCAGGCGGGTCTCCTCCTCTCCTGCAGGGGGGCGATGCGGCGGCGAAGAAAGTCTGCGCCAATGGCGCCTACGGTGAGCCCGGCAAGCCTAAGGCGAAGGATCTGGGTGACGGCAATCTTCAGCCTATCGTCTTCCGGAGCCATGTTGCTCCAATCGTTGCCGCGCACTATTGGGGCTTGGCGCAGGGCAGTAAATGGCTGCGGGTTCTCCTCGACGATCCAGCACCACTCTGCTCTCCACTCCTCCCACTTGCTGCGGAGCTCTCCCTCCAGATAGGCTTCCTTCTTGCCGACTCTCGAGATCCAAGCGATTCCGCCGGAAAGGGGCTCCCCTCTCTGAACCCGGGGCATAAAGAAGTGGCGGAAGAGGGCTACGTTTGGATGGACTCCGACAAAGTTTTCGCACAGATGTGCGAAAACTGCCATGGTCAGAACGGCGTTGGGGGTGAAGTCAAGGAGGCGGAACCCGTAGGTGTTCATGATGTCGCAGAAGAATTTAGAGAAGGGCGGGCAGAGCCCGCAGTAGAAGAACAGCGCAAAGAAGGGATACCCGTTCGGAGCTAGTCTCGAAGCGGTAGCCGGGAGTACCTTCGTGCGCGGATGCGCTCGCATCTCCATCGACCAGAAGAGGTAGTAGTACTACCTCAGCTCCTTTGCGTCAAGCTGAGGGGGGAAGATGGCCCGCTCCTTTCGCAGCGCCGCGAGCCGCTACGCCTCGACCGATTTCACGCCCTTCCCCTTGTCGGCTTTCGGAGCCATGGCGGAAGTGGTGGGGGAGATCGACGGCGTTGGTGGTGCTGGTGGCAATGGGGGGCGAAGCGCTGCTCTCTTTCAGCTTCAGGAAGAAGGGGGGAGCAGCAGAGATTTGTGAGATGGAAGCAACAACCGGCGAGATGGGCGAACTGCCCCTGTTTCCCCTGCTTATAAAGAGGGAGGGGGCGGACGTTTTGCCCTTCTGAATAAAGAAACCACCCACGATCTCTCCCACGATGCCGCATTCAACGTGTGCCGTTCAGGGAGGGCGCGGTGGATACGGAGTGAGATACGGCGTAAGCTAGGCCGCGTGTGCCCGTGCCCTATTTTGGGCCTGGCCCAACAGCGCTCGGCACCGTGTGTGGCCCAGGCCCGGGGGCTCCTGTCGGTGTACTAGAGTAGGGGTACCCTAGTATCCCGAACTTGTGCACGGGCAGTTGCAGCGCCCCGCGGCAAGGCTTGCCGGGTGACCGCCAAGGTCCTCCGTGGTTCCTTTGGAGCCATTCAAGAACAAAGTATTCGAGTCAAGGAGACAAGGCCCCGGCAAGAGGAGCTTGTCGGGAAGGCCAACCAAGGCATAGCAAGGAACTCGCCGAGACGCGCCACGCGTCCCGGCAAGGCCCGGTGAGCGACAAGCTTCCGGGCGCGGCAAGACAACGGCCGCGGCAAGGCGCTTGCCGCGGCAGGCAACCACTCTGTACCCGCGCTCCAGCACATCCACCAACGTGTCGCCCTGGGGGCCTTTCCAGGCGCGCGTGGCAGGAGGCTGAGCAGCCAGCGGTGCGAGGTGGCAAGCGACGCTGACAAAATTACCATCATGGCGAACGGTGGCATCCCTGACGGTCCTTTTCTGCACTGTTTGGGCGACACAAATGGGCATTTAATGCCTTTGTCCCTGCCGTCAGGGTTAGGTAGGATGTACTGTGCAGGTAGCTGTACCAACCACCCCTCTTTTTCCATTTTTACCCTTGTCTACGTTGCCACCTGTCGGTGACCCCTTGTGCGTATAAAAGGAGCCCATGCGCAACGTAGAGGGGGGTTCGGTTCGAAACTAGAAAACACTCACGCTCGGCCTCGTGTGTACTGTAGCACTCAGCGCTCCTGAGCAAGAACTCAATACAATCAGACAAGCAGCAGTAGGAGTATTATCTCTCCGGAGAGCTCCGAAGCTGGGTAAACTGCTCGTGTGCTTTGCCTCGATCCGCTCTTCGTGCGATCTCCGCCCCCCGTCGAACCGAAAGGGGCTCGGTCCGCCGGCCCCATAGGTGTTCGTGGATCAGCTTCCCCGACAGTGGTGTAGTCGGTGAGCCAGTCCTCCGGCTTCACGGTTCCATTGTACTCGGGGGTGTCGCGGCCGGGGGAGCGTGAACCCTTTGGGAAAGGGCGCATCCTGGATGTGTGGACCGAAACACGCCGGCCCAACGGTGCCGCTCTCCTCCACCTCCAGGGAGAAAGCGAGTTGGTCGAGGCGGTGGTGAGTGTCGGTGTCCTCGATGGTGCAAGCGCCGAGTCAGCTGGCGACCGGTGAGGGAGTCCTAGATAAGGGGGTATCCGGACAGCCAGACTGTGTACATTGTCCGGACTATATAAGCGTCAAGATACAAGACTCAAGACTTCGGTTCGTGTCCGGATGGGACTCTCCTTTGCGTGGAAGACAAGCTTGGCGATCCGGATATTATGTTTCCTTCCTTGTAACCGATGCCATGTAAACCCTAGCTCTCCGGTGTCTATATAAACCAGAGAGCATGGTCCTTAGAAGGCCGATCACAATTACAATCATACCATCATAGGGTAGCTCTTAGGATTTAGCCTCTACAATCTCGTGGTAGATCTAATCTTGTATTACACATATCTTCAATATTAATAAAGAAGGAAGTAGGGTTTCACCTCCATCGAGAGGGCCTGAACATAGGTAAACATTATGTCCCTTGCTTCCTGTTACCATCAGCCTAAGACGCACAGATCGGGACCCCCTACCCGAGATCCGCCGGTTTTGACACTGACATTGGTGCTTTCATTGAGAGTTCCTCTGTGTCGTTGCTTCGAGGCTTGATGGCATCTTCCATCGTCAACAACACGGTCCAGGGTGAGACTTTTCTCCCCGGACAGATCTTTGTGTTCGGCGGCTTCGCACTGCGGCCAATTCGCTTTACCAGTTGGAGCAGATCGACAGCTTCGCCCCTGGCCACCAGATCAGGTTCGGAGACTTGAACTACACGACAGATATCCGCGGAGACTTCATCTTTGACGGATTCGAGGCTGCGCCAGGAACGCCGGACAGTCACGACGAGCACGGCCTAGACCTGATGTCGGACATCACTCATGATATCTTCCCCGCAGCAGCCTTGGATCTAAATCCAAGGCAGGTTGCGTTGCCTATGGATGGAGGGCTGGACCCCGCCCCACAGGCCGCACACTTATCGGCAGTGGAGCCGAAAACTGGTCTCACCTCTGCGGAGGCCTGTAACCCTGGCCCCCCGGACTCATATCCGGCTGTTGGTCCAGGTCCGCTCACTCTCGAGCCAGCTGAGCCAGGTTGGGCTCTGGTAATGGAGTTTACCGCTGCGGACATCTTTCAGCACTCGCCCTTCGGCGACATGCTGAACTCATTAAAGTCTCTCTCTTTGTCAGGAGGCTCTGGGCCAAACTATGTCCGGACCGAGTGGGAAGCAGGCGACGAAGGAATTCGGTGCCCACCCACCAGCCACTTCATTGCCACGATCAAAGATTTAACCAACATGCTTGACTTCGACTCCGAAGACATCAACGGTATGGATGACGATGCAAGAGAAGCTCCAGAATCCCTGGGGCATGGGACTACTACCTTGTCACATGATATATACATGGTAGATACACCCAAAAAGGACGACAACGATAATCCGGAAGATGAAACACCCGGGCAAAAGCCAAAAAGGCGGCGCAGACGCCGCTCAAAGTCCAGCAATTGCAAAAATAGCAACAAGAGCGCAAGAAGGGTTGATATACCCACAAACTCCGAAAGGAACAATGACCAAATGGACCCAGCGATGGAGCAGGATGAGCCAGGTCACGCCAAATCAAGTTCGGAGCAAATACCCAATCACAATGATCCGGAGGGACGGGCTCATGAAGCCGCCCCAGAACAGGAAGACAGTCCGGACGACGATACATTCATCATCCCGGACGAACAAGTGGAACGAGACAACCTCCACAGAAAGCTTATGGCCACCGCAAGAAGTCTAAAAAAGCAGAAGCAACGGCTCAAGGCCGCACAGGAAAAGCTAATTTGCAGATGGAATAAGGTGCTAGACACTGAAGAAAGATATGGTGATGACCGCCATACAAAAAGCTATCCGAAGCGCAAGCTACTGCCAGAATTCGACGACGCGGCCGTTCCACCAAAAGAAAATTCGACCAAGAAACACCACGTACCGCTTCACAATCATAACAGAGCGGCTGCGGACACTGCACGATCTACATGAGCATCCGGATAAGAAGGCCGGTGCAGCCAGGTCCATCTATGGATCTAGAAGACACACCCCGGCGAAGGACTATGGTCACCCAAATGCGCATACAAGCCAGATACCAGTTCGTAAGAAATTCCAGACACAACAATAGCCGACTACATGCCACAGCGCGTCCAGATACAGAGGGGCTGCTCACCCCCTATGCTTCATTGAAGAAGTACTGGATCATGAATTCCCACAAGGCTTCAAACCTGTGAACATAGAAGCATACGACGGCACAACAGACCCAGGGGTCTATATTGAGGATTTCATCCTACATATTCACATGGCTCGTGGGGATGATCGCCACGCCATAAAATACCTTCCCCTAAAGCTGAAGGGACCAGGTCGACACTGGTTGAAAGGCCTCCGTGAAAACTCAATTGGGAGTTGGGAGGAACTCGACGACGCTTTCAGGGACAATTTTCAAGGGACTTATGTCCGGCCTCCGGATGCAGACTACTTAAGTCACATAATCCAACAGCCCGGAGAGTCCGCCCGTAAGCTTTGGAACAGATTCCTCACTAAGAAGAATCAAATTGTCGACTATCCGGACGCGGAAGCCTTAACGGCTTTCAAACACAGCATCCGCGATGAATGGCTCGCCCAACACCTCGGCCAAGAAAAGCCAAGGACAATGGCAGCCTTGACAAGCCTTATGACCCGCTTTTGCGCGGGTGAAGATAGCTGGCTGGCCCGTAAAGGGACCAGCGACACCAGCACATCCGAAATAAGGGATGGCAACGGAAGCCACGGCGTAATAAAAACAAACGCCAAAACAAGGAAGATAGCCTGGATAACATGACGGTCAATGCCGGATTCAGGGGCTCTCGACCTGATCAACAAAAGAAGCCATTCAAAGGCAGTAAAGACGGACCGTCCTGTCTGAACAGAGTCCTGGACAGGCTATACCAAATTCATGGCACCCTGGAGAAACTTGCGAAACATACCCATAGAGAGTGCTGGGTCTTCAGACAGGCCGGCAAATTAAATGCCGAACACAAAGGGAGGGAAACACCAAGTGAAGACGAGGACGAACCTCGCCAGCTGAACACTGGGGGACAGAAAAAATTCCCCCTAGAGGTTAAAACAGTAAACATGATCCATGCGACTCACACATGCACGAGAAGGCAGGAACGTGCGCCCATAGACTCGCACAATGTAGAGCCCATCGTACCCACATCTCATTACTGGATGTCTCGTCCGATCACTTTCGATCACATGGACGGCCGAACTAGTATTCGGCATGGAGGATCACATGCCTTGGTGCGTGACCCAATAATCGACGGATACCGTCTCACCCGTGTCCTCATGGACAGCGGCAGTAGTCTCAATTTAATATATGAGGACACTGTCCGCAGAATGGGGATAGACCCATCCAGAATTAGACAAAGCAACACCACCTTTGAAGGGGTGATACCAGGCGTTGAAGCTTGCGCCAGGGGCTCCGTCGTGCTGGAAGTAACATTCGGCTCCCCAGGCAACTCCATAAGGAAAGAGCTTCTCTTCACTGTCGCACCCTTCCAAAGCAGCTATCACGCATTGCTAGGAAGAACAGCCTTCGCTCGCTTCAACGCATTGCCGCACTATGGCCACCTTACACTCAAGATGCCCGGTCCCTGTGGCGTCATCACCGTTAGCGGAATCATAGAGCGCCCTTCACACGCAGAGGAGTACGCGACGGCCCTGGCGGCCGGACTATAAGCGGCCTCCAAAATTAGAAAACATGACCGATCATTACGACCACAGACACGGTTAGACAAGTCCGGTAGCCCGGCTAAAATTCAACCATGGCACCATATATGTAATCCCATAATGGAAACCAGGGGCTGTCCATATTTAATACAGCCCCACACTTAGCTCGGCCTTATTGGCAGGCCAACATATTACACTTTTATTATTAATCGCATACTTACGTTGCACTTTCCTATGAGTTTTTTTTAGACAACGTTCGCGCGATAACCATCCAGGATACGGCACAACGGAGACAAAGGCGCAGACGTGCAGCAGGACCCCGTGTAACATGTTTATTTTTAGATTAAGCCCCTGTGTAAACCTTTTCTACTGCCTCTTGTTGTTTAACCATCCCATGGGTTCTATACCCACAGAGGATACTGCCATTTTTGGCATTTGGCCACGACAGACTAAATTGCACGTACCTAGAAACAAAGGGCTTATAATAGACTCTTGTCAGCCTATATTCTTCTACAAAAGACCAAATACCCTCGGGAGTGTTCGGCGTCACGAGTTTGGCCGTATATGCATCAGCTCGGAATCATGTCTTTGGTCAAAAGTTGGATTTGCTCGACTCCTGGGTTTGCCGCCTTACGTTCCGCTATCATCCGGCTAAGGCAGGCCAAAGGAGAACTACTGCGATTGTGCCCTTGTTATTCCGGATGAGCGCCTCAGTAGAGAAAGCCGAAAACTGACTGTCATGATATAGCGAGAGACTGTTCGACCACTCGACGACTCGCCGGAATCCGTAAAGACTCCTCCGCATTAACGAAGGGCCGTTTTCCGGCCATGTACACGCGCACCCGTATTCGGATGCGCGCACATGTACCAGGAGCTACATAGTGGTCTCAACATTAGACTCCCATGGCTAAGCGAAAGTGTTACAGCTATATAGTCTGGTTGCCTAGTTTGCCGTGCGATCACCTCCTTAACGGACCAAGACGTTGGATCAAGTTTGATTGTGCATATTTTTTCGTGAACACCCCCGCATTGTTTGCGTGGGGGCTGAAGCCAACGACTGCTATCTTTCGGACTACTTATACATATAAGAATGGCCGCAAAGGGGATACAATCATACTTCAGGGCAAAAGTATAAACATAGCCTCATAATTAAACTAAATATTGTTTTTTACAGTTATTCGACTTTTCCCTCGAACAAAGCACTCTTCGAGCACTGCGCCTCTATTAGCCGGGCACCTTCTTTGACTTGCGCCAAGTAGTGCTCAGCCGGATGTGGGCCTCCCGCTGGATCCTGGGTCGCTATCACAGTGGCCTCCATATCCTTCCAATAGGCTTTAACGCGGGCTAGAGCCATCCGCGCACCCTCTATGCATGCCGAGATCCTCATGGCGTCAATCCGAGGCACAACCCCAGGGAATTGCTGGACCAAACCAAAGTAGCTGTCCAGCTTAGGCCCTTGTGGCCAAAGGTGATCTATTACAGACCGCATTGCAAGCCCGGACAGCCTGTGGAGCTCCGCCATAGCAGCCACCTTCTCATTTAGCGGCAGCGGGCGAGTGGGAGCATTGAATTGCGACCAGAAAAGCTTCTCCACTTCCTTATCACCTTGATTCTCGAAGAACTTGATAGCGTCAGCTGTACTTTTCGCCAGGTCCGCATATGCGTCTGCCGGACTAAAGCGCCCAGCCAGGGGAACATACTTCGGATCCAAGAACTTCGTCCGCAGTAAGTAGGAGTTCCCAGCCACGATTTTGTCGGCTTGTTGAAGCTCCTCACGCATGCCCCGGATCTCGGTCCGCATCTCCTTGGCGATATTAAGCGCCTTGTCCAGCTCAGCTGAACTAGCCTTATTCTCCTTTTCTAGGAGTACATACCGGTCGGCAGCATTCTTCAACTCCTCAGCCATTTCAGCTATCTTTTCCTCGCTTCGGCGATGAGCAGCCCTTTCGGCTCTCAAGTCTTCGGCTACCTTTAGGGCAGCCGCATTGCTAGCCCGAGCTTGTTCCTTGACTTGAGCAAGTTCCGCCCTCAGGGCCTCCACGACAGTAGCACCATCTGCAGCGCAAACATATCGCATTAATATTATGCCCCTTTTGCATTTTTCCTATACATCATAATAAGGAAAACCAAGCACATACCCTGTGACTCGTCCAGCCGCTTATTCACCAGCGTGATATCGGCATCGATGGATTCGATCTGCCTCCTTAGTTCAGCAACTTCAACAGACTGGTCGACTGCCGGATCCTTGTATATCTGCGCACATGTACGGCGCAGCCATTAGTATATGATCCCCCGTTTGCCACCTATGGCGGACAACCAGAGTCTCAGGGGCTACTATCTATAGGGAGCACACCTAGCGCATGCTTCATAACCAAAAAGTCGTGAATTTTTCCCTACATACCTCAAAGCCTCTAAGCAGGCTTGTAAATGCCTCATTCAAACCACTGGTAGCGGATGAAACCTTCGTGAGCACCGTGCTCATTAAAGAGCGGTGCTCCTCCAAGAGCGCGGCTCGCTCCAGACGGCCCGTCAGTACGTCCGGCCGGACACTGAACTGCGCCAGACCCTTCTCATCGCCCCCCCCCCGTAGGAGCCAAACGCTGCGGGCTCAGGGCGGCTGACGTGTTAGCCTCCGGCTTCGGCCGATCCAGACTCCTCAGTGACGACACCTCTGTGTCGCCCGCTTCATAAGGCGGAGAGTTGGGTGGAGTCTCACTCTCCATCATCTCCGGACGAAGGTCCACCGAAGACGAACTCTGTTGAGAAGAGCTGCTTGCCGGACTAAAAAAGACGAAGTCCTGGTTATGGATCTCGGAGTAACACTACACCTTCGAATTGATGAATAACTTACGGCTCGATGGAGGGCTGGCCCGTTGGCGGGCATGATGCGGTGAGGGTGCCCGTCGCGGCAGGGCCCTCTGATGATGTTTTCTTCCCTTTCTTAGGCATCTCCACCTCCAAATCTTCGGAGGCGACCCTCTTCTTCCTGCGTGAGGAGGAGGCTTTGACCTCCCCTTCCCGGCTATCCTCCATAGGAGGGTTAGCGATTTCCCCAGTCTGGATGCGCAATGCGTGAAGTTCGGCTTCACTGTCCTTTCCTTCGCCCTTTCCTGAAGGGATTTTGCTGAGCGCCCTGTCCAACATCTTTGCAATGGTTGGACCAGGCGAGCCTTCAGGAAGTGGTGTCGGACACCTGATTCTCTTCGCCTTGTCAAGCCATTCCTGGCCGCGGAGGGAGTGTTAGAATAATAATCATGATAAATATAAATGAAGTGTCCGGCTTTAAGGTTACTTACTTGGGCATCTAGGCGATTGCAGCTTAGGCCCGCATCCTCGGTGGTGTCCGGACACTTTGCTTGTGTTCCAAAGAATAATTTACACATTCCTTCGAGCGTCAGTTCGAAGAAGTGCTTAATAGTCCACGGACCCTCCGGATTAAACTCCCACATATGGAGAGACTGACCTTTGCACGGCAACATCCGCCGGACTAGCATTACTTGAATTATACTGACAAGATTTATGTCCCTCTTAATAAGCTCCCGGATGCGATTCTGCAGTTCTGGTACATCGCCAGCAGGCCCAGAATTCCGTCCCACATCGGTCCAAGATGCAAACTGTGATGGAGGGCCTGAGCGGAACTCGGGGCAGCTACCCACTTTGTGCCTCTGGGAGCAGTGACATAGAACCATCTCCGTTGCCACACGTCGTATACTTCCGGAAAAGAACCCTCTGGCCATGGGGTATCAGTGTTCCTGCTTATTATGGCGCCTCCGCACTCCGCATGTCCCCCCTCGATCATCTTCGGCTTCACATTGAAGGTCTTTAGCCATAAGCCGAAGTGTGGGTTGACATGGAGAAAAGCCTCGCACACAATAATGAAAGACGAGATATGGAGGATGGCGTCTGGAGCCAGATCATGGAAATCCAAGCCATAGTGGAACATGAGCCCCCTCACAAAGGTGTCAAGGGTGAGGCCTAGGCCTCGGAGGAAGTGAGGAGTATCACGATGCTCTCATTAGGCTCCGGCATGGGGATGACTTGCCCCGGAGCAGGAAGCCTATGCTGGCTATCAGCATTCAGGTATCCGACCTCCCTAAGCTTCACAATATCCTTCTCCTGAATCGAGGAGGCCACCCACCGGCCTGCTGCGTCGGATCCGGACATACTGGAGGGTCTGGGGTGTTGGAGCTTAGGTTTTGGGCGATGGAGCTCGAGGTGCGATAAGGAGCAGGAGAGGTGGAAAAGAGGCGTAGGCCTTGCCCCCTTTATAAAAGGGATGAATACCAAGAGTCCTTAGGGTGACCGCTTGAGGCTTATCTAAAAATACACGGAATTATACCAACGGTCGCCGTGGGGTCACATATGCCCATATTGATGAAAGATCCCGTACTAAGAGGGACACGATCTCTGCTTTGGCAGGACGTGCCAATAAAACTGCCTCGCAACGCGAGTCGAGGTGGAGCAGGGAACACCGGTTCGTGTTGGACTAGGCCATGATGCAAGGGCACGGCGTACGAAGACTGCCAGCAGGACGGATTTATACTGTGGTATGTGAAGATCATCTTGTAGATCCGGACACGGTCTACGTGTTCGATAACCATTTTGAAGTATTCGGAAGGAGGAACCCGCCTTGCAATGCCGAAGACAAGAACTACGCGCCGGACTCATCGTCATTGAAGCCTGGTTTAGGGGCTACTGAGGGAGTCCTGGATAAGGGGGTATCCGGACAGCCGGACTTTGTACATCATCCGGACTATAGAAGCGTCAAGATACAAGACTCAAGACTTCAGCTCGTGTCCGGATGGGACTCTCCTTTGCGTGGAAGACAAGCTTGGCGATCCGGATATTATGTTTCCTTCCTTGTAACCGACTCCATGTAAACCCTAGCTCTCCAGTGTCTATATAAACCGGAGAGCATGGTCCTTAGAAGGTCGATCACAATTACAATCATACCATCATAGGCTAGCTCTTAGGGTTTAGCCTCTACGATCTCGTGGTAGATCTACTCTTGTATTACACATATCTTCAATATTAATCAAGCAGGAAGTAGGGTTTTACCTCCATCGATAGGGCCCGAACCTGGGTAAACATTGTGTCCCTTGCTTCCTGTTACCATCAGCCTAAGACGCACAGATCGGGACCCCCTACCCGAGATCCACCGGTTTTGACATCGACAACCAGGCCGCGGGGGTCCGGGTCGGTTGGAGCCGGACGTTGGCCGGGTTGGTCGGGTCCGCGCCGGTTCTCCAGGTCCGGCTCGTCACCTAAGCCACCGGTGGTCGTCGGGGCGGGGTCGCGTTGGGTCCAGGTGCGGCCAGAGTGCGCCTCGCCGGGTGGTGAGGACGCCGTGTGCTGATGATCGCCGGGTTCGCCAACCCGGGCGGAGCTGGATCCCGCCGGCTTGGCGAGTTGGTTGAGGTGGTCTTGCTGACTGTTGGCCGTGTCGAGGAGGTTGTTCACCCGCTTCAGGCGATCCCTCAGCTCCTCGCCTGCGAGCTGATCCAGGCTGACCGGGGCCACCTGGGCGGTGCGAATGTTCTTCACAGGAGTCTCATAGATGGCCGGGATGGCACCGAGGGTGCAGCCGATCGCGCCTCCCCAGGCTCACACATCAGCGATCTGGCTTGGCTCGGCCGCGGCAGGCGTGAAGCCGTAAGCGGTGTTGCGCTCCAGCTGAGCGGAATCCAGGCGACGCTGCGCGGCGACGAGCGTCTCGGTCAGGTCCCGCAGGCGCTGGCGGTCCTCCTCGAGCCGATCCCGGGCCTCAGCAATGTTGGAGGCGTCGATGTCGGTGACGATGGGAATGCGAAGGCTCTGCATTGTGGCATGCGACGGGTTAGGGAGGCGGCCCGACCTGCTATGTCCCTAGCCTCGACGGCCTTCCTCGCCGTGATCGGCGAGGAAGAGGCGTTGGTGCCGATGACGAAGACCTCCACGTGGATCTCCATTTCCCTGGCGGGGGCGCCGCCGCTGAGGGAGAGAGGAGAATCGGAAAAGTCAAGTACCTCACTGGGGTACTCATCGGTCGCAGGTGCATCAGAGATGCGCAACATGGAGAAGGAGGTGGCGAGCGCATCGATGACGTCGTCCGCCAGCTTGACGGGCTCGTCGGAGTTAGAGAGGAGCCCCGTCTGAAGCATGCTCCCGGCCAGGACCTCGAGCAGCCCCACGATGGGCGCCAACTGTCATGGTGGGTGCAAGGCAGATGCCAAGGGATGGCTAAAGAGAGGAGGAGGCTCGAGGGCACTAGTGGGCTCCATAGGCGAGGTCGGTGTCGGTGTCAAAACCGGCGGATCTTAGGTAGGGGGTCCCGAACTGTGCGTCTAGGCGGATGGTAACAGGAGACTAGGGACACGATGTTTTACCCAGGTTCGGGCCCTCTTGATGGAGGTAAAACCCTACGTCCTGCTTGATTGATATTGATATTGTAGATGTTTACAAGAGTGGATCTACCACGAGATCAAGGAGGCTAAACCCTAGAAGCTAGCCTATGGTATGATTGTAATGATTGTTGTCCTACGGACTAGAGCCATCCGGTTTATATAGACACCAGAGAGGGCTAGGGTTACATAGAGTCGGTTACAATGGTAGGAGATCTACATATCCGTATCGCCAAGCTTGCCTTCCACGCCAAGGAAAGTCCCATCCGGACACGGGACGAAGTCTTCAATCTTGTATATTCATAGTCTTGGAGTCCGGTCGATGATGATAGTCCGGCTATCCGGACACCCCCTAATCCGGGACTCCCTCAGTAGCCCCCGAACTAGGCTTCAATGACGATAAGTCCAGCATGTGTGTAGTCTTCGGTGTTGCAAGGCGGGTTCTCCTTCAAGTTCCACGTACCTGCCGAACAGTGTCCGGCTTCCTCATCAATGTTGCGCGTCTTGGCTTTCACGCCCAATAATGGCCTTCTTCCACGCGTCACGCGAATGTGAAAAGCCAGGGTGTCTTCTATGTTTTACCCCCTAGTTGTGCGAATAATCTGCCTATAAGGGAGGCAAGAATCCAGATCCAAATCACCATCTTCCTCCCGCAAATACTCATCGGAGCGCTTTCGACCAAGAATCCATTCCATCATGGACCGTCAACGCGGCTCCTCTTCTCGCGCTCCCAGCCCTTCGCCAGGAGATTGGAGGAGATGCTCTGTTCCGCACAATGAGCTGGTGAAGCTCCAAGCGGGGGGATATCTCCCTCCGGCCTTCAATGTTCCGGTTCGAGCCGGGCTGGCCACCTACAAAGGTGGGAAGCAAGCGGAGGTTACCCCAAATCCAAATAAAGGGGATCGGGTATGCTTCGTCCCCCATCTGATAAGGGGGCTCGGCTTTCCTGTACATCCATTCCTCCGCGGGCTCCTGGAGTTCTACAGACTCCAGCTTCATCACCTCACGCCCGCCTCAATCCTGCATATTGCGGGTTACGTAGCTCTTTGCGAGCTATTCCTGGGCGTCGAGCCCCATTTCGCGCTGTGGAAGAGGTTGTTCTGCCTTGTACCCCGTTCTCACGAGGGGTCCATATATCAAGTGGGCGGCGCCGAAATATGGCGCATTGCCGGGACCGGATATCCATCCGGAACCCCTAAGAAGGCATCCGAAGACTGGCCTTTGGAATGGTTTTATATAAAAGATGCTCCGCTGCCAAACCCTATTCGGATCGGCCTCCCAGAGTTCAGCAATGCTCCTCTGAAGAAACGCCTTAGTTGGCGTCCGCGGAGCCCCCAACTGGAGGAAGACAAGAGCGTCCATTATTTGATGGGCCAAATAAGGTTACTGGCCCATGCCGGGTTGACCATGATTGGAGTCATGGCGACATGCATTATGCGGGGGGTGCAGCCACTACAATACAGGGGCCACCCCATGTGGGATTTCAATGGGGAGGACGATGCCACCCGTCATGGCCGCGAAGGGCCAGATTCGGTCGAAGATCTGGTGACGATCCTGTCCGGCCTGTATAAGGGGGAGAAGGAGGATTTCCTTCGGACGAACCCGTTAAATGGGTTCTCCATGAATAATCCCCGGCCTTGGGTAAGCGAACACTTTGCATGCCTGACCCATGCTTTTTGAAACTTAAGTTCCTTACATTGTGTTCATCTTCCGACGCAGGAGCTGCGCCGGATTGTGGAGGACATGCTAAGTCCAGCTCCGCAACCCGAGGATCCAGAGAGGTCTCGGGATCCGGCCTCCGAAGGATCCGGACATAATGGTGGAGCTAATCGACGGGGTGTTCCATCAGCTCAGCATGGACAATGCTTTAGTTGCCATCACGGCTGACTATCCCAGACTATATCCGGCTTCCCAGGTGATTGCGACCGAAGTCCTGACACCTTCATTCCCTCCTTGCTTATTTCTGACCACCGTATACGATGGTGCTGTGCAGGAGGCGCCCCTAGGGCAAGAAGCCGAGCCCGCGGCGGCTGGCCAACAAAGGCCAGTCTGGACCAGTAGGTGGAAGAGGAGCGCGGCGTGAACTGAAACATCGCTGCAAAGGTGTAGCTCACAATTCATTATTTAGAGCAACGTTCCTAGGAAGCGTTTGAGTGCTCATGACTTTTGTAGGGAAAAAAGTGTCCGCCGGACTGCGGGTGTGGAGGTTGCCAATCCAACCTCCACCAGCCAGGCTCCAGCACCTGGTCTGGAGGGGGAGGCGAGCGCAAGGCGCGATCCGGACATTCCTCCGACGGAGGATGCCGACAGACTGTCCGCCACCAAGTCTGAGGTCGAGAGTGCCCTGAATCACAGGCGCCGCCGGACAGTGTTTCGTGACGCGTGCTTCTCCCCCGAGTCGTTGAATGCCTTTAACGCGGGGGACGCGCTCCTTCGTGCTGCTCAAGATGGTTTTACCAGAGCTACGGAGCAGTATGTAAAAGACATACGGGTAAGAGAATTTAATAGTTGTATATGCCAGTAGCCCCTGAGACTTAAAGTAGTTATATTAACTGATTTAAGGATCATATGAAACGTAGGATCTTACCGAGAAGAATACCCAACTGTCTTAGGAGCTGCAAGAGAGCAAGGCCCAACTTGAGGCCGCACTCTCTCGCGCAGGAGGAAACACAGGGACCTCTCCTGGTAACGCATTATTTTAGAAAGATAAGTAGCGTTTGGCCTTTGCGCAAGTCTAAAAAATGACGTTGCGGGTGCTGCCGGACAAGATCCGGACAGGCAAGAAGTTCTGCGCCAACTAAAGTCCAGCGAGAGGGTGCTACATAAGGTGCAGCATGAAAGGAACAAACTCCAGGATGCCCATGCCCAGCTTGGAGAAGAGCTGAAAGGCGTTCGGGCCGAGCTGTCGGGCTCCGTTAAGGAGAATCAGCGGCTTCGTCGCGGCATCTATAGTAAGTGCTTGAGCGAACTCCTTTGAAAAGAAGAGTTCGGTGAGGAAGTCAATTTGACAGAATATGTCTGCAGGTATGCTCACAGGTCGCCCTGTGGAGGAGATGCCCGTATCAACGGGTGATCAACTTCCCCAATTGTTGCAACTGATCGAACGAGTTCGGCAGGCAATGAGCGGCGCCATCCAGGCTTTATGGCCAGCCTTCTCCTTACCCGAGGGTCTTGGGGAGCTTGTGGAGAAGCTTGAGGGAGTGCGGCAGCGTACCATTTATGGAAGATTTCGGCCTGCCGCCAAGGTGCCAGGGAGGCCTGGGCCATGGTAAAGACGCGGTACAAGAAGGCGGATCCCAACGACATGGCCGAAGTCGGACCTGTGGGGCCCGATGGGAAGGAGATCCCTGTGAGTTTAGTATATGGCCAAGTAGAGCTGGCCGCTAAATTTTCCCAACAGGACTGTAAATTAGACAACCTGTTAGACGGGATTGAGGAAGAATACAATCAGTCGATGCGACAATGTATTATAAAATCATATAAAATGCCTTCTAGCCGGATTGTAGATCGTTTGTCTTTGCTGACCTTTTCGCTTCGACCTCGGGACCCTAGAGTCCGGAGTGTGTCCGAATACCTTCTCGGTTATGAGACAACCGGGGTATGCATGGAGACCAGGCGTAGGGGTCATTAGTGCTTTATCAGACAAGTGCCCAACTAGTTATGTTATATTACATGGGTAGTAAGAAACATCTTCCAGGGAGAATAGTTCCATTAAGGGTTCCTTTCCTCTGGGGGTGGCATGCCTAAAGTGCATGTCCAGACTGCGAAAAAAGCAGAAAAACATCTGGGGGCAGATAAATAAGTGGATAAAAAATCATCTTTTAAGTCACCGACCGAATATTCCCTTAAGAATGCTAGCTTTCGGCTTCACCCAGTCTGAGGTACACATCCGGCTGACCCGACAGTAACAATCGCAGAGGTGCTCCCTTTACCTCCTAGCCGAACAATCGAGAACGTAGGGGTAAGCACACGAGCCAGGCAACCCAGCTTGGCCAAAACTTAAGTCATATCGATGCATATAATGGTGAATAAAAGGTACATGTGGAGGCTTGACACATGTGCTTGGCATGAAGCCCTTATAATTAAGCTTCTGGTAAAGAAGCCCCCAGGTATAATGAGTGCGGATAGCACATCAATTGCGCGCGAACGTTGCGCAAGTAGGCCCTTTAAGGCTTGATGAATAGGGTGAGAAAAAGATAAACAAAAGGCAGCTGAAGTAAAAAAAATTTGGACGGGGGGAAAGGGACGAACTCTTAGTCCGGCGCTAGGCATAGAATTTTCGGAGGCGGGCTGCGTTCCATGGGTTCGGCTCGAGTCGGTTATCTGATGCATTTCATAGACGGTACGCTCCGCCGGTCAGGACTTGATCGATGATGAAGGGGCCTTCCCATTTGGGCTTGAGCTTGTCCTTTTTCTTGTCCGACACGCGTAGAACCAGTTCGCCAACGTTGTAAGTCTTGGCCCGTACTTCTCTGCTTTCGTATCTTCGAGCCTGCTGCTGATAGAATGCGGAACGAGCCTTGGCGACGTCGCGTTCTTCCTCCAATGCGTCCAAGCTGTCCTGCCGATCCAACTCGGCTTCTCTTTCTTTGTACATGCGCACTCGAGGTGAGTCATGAATTATGTCGCAGGGCAAAACTGCTTCTGCGCCGTATACCATAAAAAATGGTGTGAATCCGGTAGTACGGTTAGGCGTTGTCGGCAGCCCCCAGAGTACAGAGTCGAGCTCCTCTACCCAGTGCGTGTCAGATTTCGTAAGGAACCGCACCAGTCTGGGTTTGATGCCGCTCCTTATTAGACCATTTGCTCATTCCACTTGACCGTTGGTTTGAGGATGATAGACTGAAGCGTAATCGAGCTTGATGCCCATATTTTTGCACCATGATTTAACCTCATCGGCCATGAAGTTCGTGCCGTTATCGGTGATGATGCTGTGGGGGACACCATAACGGTGTACTACCCTGGATATAAAGTCTATCACTGGTCCGGACTCTGCCGTTTTAACTGGCTTGGCCTCTATCCATTTGGTGAATTTATCCACCATGACCAATAGGTACCTTTGCTTGTGGGTTCCCCCTTTAAGTGGTCCAACCATGTCAAGCCCCCAGACCGCGAACGGCCAGGTAATGGGTATAGTTTTGAGGGAGGTGGGTGGCATATGGCTCTGATTAGCAAAGAGCTGACAACCGACGCATCTTTGGACAAAGTCCTGAGCATCTGCTCGGGCCGTCGGCCAATAAAATCCTGTACGGAATGCCTTTCCTACAAGGGCCCGAGCTGCGGCGTGGTGTCCGCCTAGTCCGGCATGAATTTCAGCCAGGAGGTTTCACCCTTCCTCTTCGGAGACACACCTTTGAAGGACTCCGGTTGTGCTTTTCTTATAAAATTCTCCCTCATAGACCTTGTAGGCTTTAGATTGCCGGACAATGCAGCAGGCCTCATTTTGGTCTTCGGGAAGCTCCTGCCTAAGCAAGTAGGCGAGGAATGGTTCTGTCCACGGGGCAATTACTGCCATTATGTCGTGGGCTGAAGGTGTTATGTCATTGGCTGAATCGCCGGTTGGTGCGGCTTGTTCCAGTTTGTTATTTCCGGACTCCTCTTCCCATAGTACGGATGGCTTGAAGAGCCGTTCCAGGAAGATGTTAGGAGGGACAGCGTCGCGTTTTGCGCCGATGCGTGCCAGTACATCGGCTGCTTGGTTATTATCCCGGGCTACGTGATGGAATTCAAGTCCTTCAAACCAGGCTGACATTTTTAGGACAGCGTTGCGGTATGCTGCCATTTTCGGATCTTTGTCGTCAAAGTCTCCGTTTATTTGGGATATTGCGAGGTTTGAATCCCCGCGCACCTCTAGGCATTGAATTCCCATGGAGATTGCCATCCGGAGACCATGTAAAAGGGCCTCGTATTCGGCTGCATTGTTGGAGTCCGTGTACACTATCTGAAGTACGTATTGGACTGTGTCTCTGGTCGGGGACGTCAATACGACGCCAGCCCCCAATCCGGCTAACATTTTAGAGCCGTCGAAGTGCATAATCCAATTGGATTATGCGCCGTACTATTTAGGGAGTTCGGCTTCGGTCCATTCAGTGACAAAGTCAGCCAAAACTTGTGACTTTATTGCTCGCCGAGGTTTGTAAGTTATATCAAATGGTAAGAGCTCAATGGCCCATTTTGCAATCCTGCCCGTCGCGTCGCGGTTGTTTATAATGTCGTTAAGTGGTACTTCAGAGGCCACTGTTATCGAACACTCTTGAAAGTAGTGTCGGAGCTTCCGGGATGCCATGAACACCGCGTATGCTATCTTCTGATAGTGCGGGTAACGGGACTTGCAGGGGGTTAACATAGTGGATACGTCGTATACTGGTTTTTGAAGAGGGAATTTATGCCCTTCTGTCTCTCGTTCGACGACGAGTACCGCGCTTACAACTTGATGCGTTGCTGCGATGTATAACAACATTGGTTCGCCCAGGTTGGGCGCAACCAGGACCGGATTTGTTGCCAATATGGCCTTTATTTCTTCGAGTCCGGCGGTGGTAGCATCCGTCCACTCGAAGTGTTCGGTGCGCCTAAGGAGGCGATAGAGGGGCAATGCCTTTTCTCCTAGACGGGAGATAAAGCGGCTTAGAGCCGCCACGCATCCAGTCAATTTTTGTATTTGCTTGAGGTCTTTTGGGATATCTAGCTGTGACAGAGCTCGGATCTTGGCTGGGTTTGCTTCAATTCCTCTACCGGATACGATGAAGCCCAGCAGCTTTCCAGCTGGTACGCCGAAAACGCATTTTTCCGGATTCAGCTTGATGTCATATGCTCTGAGGTTGTCGAATGTGAGCCTCAAGTTGTCTACTAGAGTTTCGACGTGTTTAGTTTTGACGACTACGTCGTCTATGTATGCCTCTACTGTTTTGCCGATCTGGGTAGCCAGACATGTCTGAATCATGCGCTGATATGTTGCGCCGGTGTTTTTAAGTCCGAAGGGCATCATGTTGAAGCAGAATGGTCCATATGGAGTGATGAATGCCGTTGCGGCTTGATCCGCTTCTGCCATCTTGATTTGATGATAGCCGGAGTATGCGTCCAGGAAGCACAATGAGTCGTGCCCTGCAGTGGCATCGATGATTTGGTCGATGCGGGGGAGGGGGAAGGGATCCTTTGGGCAGGCTTTATTTAGGTCTTTGAAATCGACACATAGGCGCCAGGATTTGTCCTTCTTTGGTATCATTACCAGGTTTGCTAGCCAATCCGGATGTTTGATGTATCTGATGAATCCGGCTTCCAATAGTTTGGCTAGCTCTTCTCCCATTGCCTGCCTTTTGGGTTCGGAAAATCGTCGAAGAGCCTGTTTGACTGGCTTGAATCCTTTTAGGATGTTTAGGCTGTGTTCTGCCAATCTGCGTGGGATTCCGGGCATATCCGAGGGGTGCCAGGCAAAAATGTCCCAATTTTCTCGAAGGAATTCTCGCAGTGCGGCGTCTACATCAGGGTTCAATTGTGCCCCGATGGAGGCCGTCTTTGTCGGGTCCGTTGGGTGGACCTGGAATTTTACTATTTCATCTGCTGGTTTAAAGGAGGTGGACTTGGATCTCTTATCGAGTATCACATCGTCCCTATTCACCGTAGAGCGCAGCGTGGTGAGTTCCTCTGCCGCTAGGGCTTCGGATAGTGCCTCTAAGGCTAATGCGGCTGTCTTGTTTTTGGCACGGAGTGCTATGTCTGGATCACTAACAAGAGTGATTATTCCGCCGGGCCCAGGCATTTTGAGCTTCATGTACCCGTAATGGGGTACGGCTTGAAAAATTATGAATGCCTCTCATCCTAATATAGCGTGATATCCGCTGTTGAACGGGGCCACTTGGAACGTGACTTCTTCGGATCTGTAATTGTCTGGCGAGCTGAATACCACATCGAGTGTGATTTTTCCTGTGCAGCGCGCCTCCCGGCTAGGGATTATTCCTCTAAAGGTTGTGCTGCTTCGCTCAATGCGGCTCCAGTCTATTTCCATTTTTTGAAGGGTTTCCTCGTAGATGAGGTTTAATCCGCTGCCGCCATCCATGAGGACTTTTGTAAGTCGAAAGCCATCCACTATTGGACTAAGTACCAGTGCAGCTGGAGCTCGGGCTGTTCGGAATTTAGGTTCGTTGCTGGCGTTGAAGGTGATGGCTGTGTCGCTCCATGGATTGGTTGTTGCTACTTGGTAGACTTCGGCGATGCTGCGGATTGTTCGTTTCCGCATATTATTTGATGCGAAAGTCTCGAAGACTGTTGATACCGTACCGATGTTGTTGGAGTGGTTTTCCGGGGATAGAAGCTCCTCTCCACTTTTGGCCACCTACCGTAATATCCAACATGCTCGAAGGCTATGTGTTGGGACGGCGCCTTCTGTACTGTGAATTTTACAGGGTCCGCTAAGCCATCCCTCCAGTACGGTTCCGTGCCCTTTATGGGGTTTTTGCTTTTTGGTTTTTGTATCTGGTGCCTGAGTGTAATGCACCCTTTTGTTGCGGACTAGGCTTGTATTCGGGGCCGGATTGTCCCAAAACTTATTTTCGGCTGTCCGGAAACTCTCCATTGCACAGTACTTTCGTACTATGGACGCCAGGTCGGCGAAGCGTGTAATTTCACGACGGCTGACGGCGTTCAAGATTCCCTCGTCCGTGCAATTATTGCAAAAAATTGAGATTGCGTTTTCCTCTCGGCAGTCCTTTATCCTGTCCATAACCAGGAGGAATCTGGCCCAGTAGTGATGTACCGTCTCAGCGGGCTCTTGCCGGATTAGAGATAGATCGCATATGTCTGGGCGGGTCGGTGGAATCAAGTCCGGAACCCTACCCATCTCAAGGCTCGAAGGCCGAGAAGTTTCCAAATTTGGAAGCTTGGATTGCTGGACGTTGTCCAACGAGTCTGGTCCGATGCCTGACTTTAAGTTCAGTGCTTGATCGAAGTCCGTCCCTCCGCGGGAATCCGGCATGGGGGGTTCGGGAGCCCGGACCTAACTAGTTTTCAACACAGGAGAAGAGTCGCCGCATTGTTCCTCTGCCAATGCAACATGGTGGGTGACCTGGGGAGAGTTAATCTCTCTCAGATCGGTTTTAAGCCCAATCTGATTGTAGTCTGTAGCGACTCCCAGGGCAGCGATGCGATCCAAGAGCTCGTTTACGGACGAGAGCTCTATTGGATCCAGCCGCTCGGCGAATTCCGAGCGGACGTGAAGATTGCTTTTGACGACTTGAGAGGTCATTGTCGAAGCGGTGGCCGGACAGGCGGCCATAAGAAAACCACCTAGCCGGATAGTTTGGCCGGCGGCCAAGGCTCCTTTGGCGAAAATACCGTCCTTGAAGACGGGAGGAGGCATCCTTCCTATCGGTGACGGCACAGAGGAACTCTCAATGAAAGCACCAATGTCGGTGTCAAAACCAGCGGATCTCGGGTAGGGGGTCCCGAACTGTGCGTCTAGGCGGATGGTAACAGGAGACTAGGGACACGATGTTTTACCCAGGTTCGGGCCCTCTTGATGGAGGTAAAACCCTACGTCCTGCTTGATTGATATTGATATTGTAGATGTTTACAAGAGTGGATCTACCACGAGATCAAGGAGGCTAAACCCTAGAAGCTAGCCTATGGTATGATTGTAATGATTGTTGTCCTACGGACTAGAGCCATCCAGTTTATATAGACACCGGAGAGGGCTAGGGTTACATAGAGTCGGTTACAATGGTAGGAGATCTACATATCCGTATCGCTAAGCTTGCCTTCCACGCCAAGGAAAGTCCCATCCAGACACGGGATGACGTCTTCAATCTTGTATCTTCATAGTCTTGGAGTCCGGTCGATGTTGATAGTCCGGCTATCCGGACACCCCCTAATCCGGGACTCCCTCAGTCGGCATGAGCGAGCATGGGACGCAAGACATACCCAGGTTCAGGGCTCTCCGGAGAGATAACACCCCTAGTCCTGCTGAGTGTGGCTGATATGCGATAGTACAGAGCTGCTCCTAGAGCTGTTCGGGGGAAGAAGGAGGGCTGGCCAAGTCTTAGGCTACTTTCTCTCCTTGTGTTTGTGTGTTCGACTAATCGGTTGGCTACTTCTCTGCATGCTCGCCCATATGCATGAGGGCTCCCTGGAGAGGGGGGGTTTATAGGCCAACCCCCCCAGGGGTACAATGGCAATGTTACAGGGCCATAGGGCCGGGTTGTCATGTATCGGAACCCAGAGCTGGGACCCGCCGGGCGCCAGGTCTCATCGAGTTCTCCTAGGTGCGGGCCCTGCTTGCTTAGGGGCACTGTGCACCGTCTTGTCGATCGTCAAGGAGTGGCCGTGTTGAGTCGGGTACAGTGGCACTTTGTCAGGTCACTGCTTGTTGGCGTCAGTAGTGATGACGGGGGCACTGTTTGCCACGTCGGAACTGGTCAGCGGGTAGGTGAGGGGCAGTGTTGCCACGCTCCGGCTGACCAGAGGCATGGGCGGAGCACTGTTGCCTCGGTCATCGGTAGATGGAGACTCGTCCCATCATACGACCTAGATGGGACGTGAGCTGACCCGTGGCGAGGTTGAGGAACACACCAAGGGCGGAGCTGGCTTGTTGGGGAAGTCTTCGTGTGCCTGGTCCGGTCGCCTTGAGTTGGTCGTTGGGGCCGAGTCGAGGAGCTTGGCCGGGTTGGAGAGTTTGGCCGGGTCGAGAGGCTTGGCCGGGTCGGGCGATGCTGGCCCTGTTGTTTTGAAAAGGATCCTGGTTCCGTTGCTTGCCCGCGATTCATCCCCCCAACAATTATAGTACTCCATGAACATGTTGAAAGTCAAATTAATGAACTTGTTTGACATACGCATATCTCCATTCATGTGTGGATTGCAGACAACATGTTCTCCAATTTAAATATTTGAATGCAAGTTTATATGGAAACATGGTTTATATCAGTCTTTGCTGCATAAAACGCGACCTCCCCCTCTCCCGGACTCCTGCTCTCTCTCTCTCTCTCTCTCTCTCTCTCTCTCTCTCTCTCTCTCCCTCCGGTGATCTTCAATTTTGTCGCACGCATCCAACACACAAACCATGTTGGTCCCTCTCCCTCTCTCTCCATCTCTGTCTCTGTGTGTGTGTGTGTGGGGGGGGGGTCTTTCTAGTTTGCATGCATATATACTCCATTTATAGGTCTATCTCGCACAATATGTATGATTCTCTAGTCCAAGCTAAATATCTTGGGTGCACTCATCATACGCACACAAATTCCTTGGCTCGTTGCCCGTAACTCTCTCACGCACCACTCTGTCGTCTCGGAGCTCTTCCCTCTCTATCTCAAACTCTCCATCTACCTAGGTCACACATACACATGCATATCTCACTCGCAGTCGATAGACCCATCTAAAACTCTATCTCTCTCTCTTGTTCTCTCTCCATCTCACACGCACACACACAAAACCTCATGCCTAGCCAAGTATGATGGTCTCTCACTCAATTGTAGGCACACGCAGTTGTAACGCCCCGGATTCGATACGCCAGGTGTCTGCCAGTTATTCTTCGTTGCTGCCATGTCATTTGCTTGCGTGTTTCATTTTATCATGTTATCATGTGCATCTCATTTTGCATACGTGTTCGTCTCATGCATCCGAGCATTTTCCCCGTTGTCTGTTTTGCAATCCGGCACTCCTATGTCCCTCGGCGTCCCCCTTTTCTCTCTTGTTGTGAGCGGGTGTTAAACTTTCTCGGAATGGCCCGAGGTTTGCCAAGCGGACATGGTATAGCACCGGTAGACCGCCTGTCAAGTTTCATGCCATTTGGAGGTTGTTTGATACTCCTACGGTTAACCGGGTAACCGTAAAAGCCCTCTTTGTATTGCAGCCCAACACCCTTCCAAACTGGCCCAAAACCCATCCTAACCCCCTCCATGCTCTCGGTCGTTCGATCATGATCGCGTGGCCGAAAACCGCTCCTCATTTGGACTCTCCTAGCTCCCAGAACCTATAAATATGTGCCATCTTCATCCTCGCGCCGCCGGACACGTCCGCCCGCCGACGGACATGTCCGTCCTGCCGCCGCAGCCAACCCATGCGCGCCACGTGTCCCCGCCGCCGTCTCCACCGCGCCTCCACCGCATGGGCCCGTCGGAGCCCATACGCGGCCCGCCCCAGGCCGATCTGGGCCCAGGCGCCCGCAACCGCTGCTCCGCCCGAGCTCCGTCCCGCCGCCTCGCCGCCGTCCAACTCCGGCGACCGGAGCGCCACCGGTCCAGGCCGGCCCGGTCTCCTCCTCCTTCTCCCTGTCCTTCCTCTCCCCCGCGCTCATCTCCCTCTCTCTCCCGTGATGCAGAATGAGACCGCCATGGATGGCGCCCCAAGCTTCAAGTCCGGCCAAGCGCCGCCCCGAGCTCCGTCCACCGCCGCCCTTGCCTAGATCCGGCCGCCCACGACTTGATCTACCCATTTCCGGCCATCCCGAGCCCCTCCGGAGTCCCACGCACCCTCCACGTCGGTGTTGACTTCCGCCATGGCTGCTCTGTACGAGGAATGGATCTCCCCCGACCTGGATCCCGTTTTCGCGCTGGTAGTATTCCACAAAGTCCCTTTTTCTGTCATATTTTGGTGCCCCATTTGACCTGTCATAACTCTGCATCCGTAGCTCCGTTTTGGGCATACAATATGTCAAAATGTTCGTTGAGAGATGGTCTACATTTCATTACATCGCACCATGTTCTTTTGAGCTCATCTTGATGCCTTAATCATCGTTTAAAGAGTGCTATATGATGTTGTCTGCTGTCTGTTAACAGAACATGTTCATTTGTCATTTTTGCCATGTTTGATGTGTGCATCCTATGAGGTTGATGTCTACATGTGTTTTGTGCAACATCATGCCATCTTTACAGGGGTGTATTCCATGTATTTTTGTGATCAATGTGGTGACTAGAACAAGCATGCAAACTAGGCTTCGTGATGTTGCTGATTTCAATCCCTGTTCTGCTGTTATTTTTATGCCATGTAAACTTGGTGCTACAGAGAGACCCAAGCATATTTTGAGGTACTTCAGTAAGGATGTTTTGAACATACGGTTATTCTCTATCCATTGAAGCCCCTGTTTGCAATTATGGAGTGGTCTAGCATGTCATTTGCTTGCTCTACTTTTGCTATAAAATGTTTCCTGGCAGATTGTTTACATGTTATTCAATTTTGCCAAGGTTGCTGTAGTTGATCCTTGCATGCTATGAACTTGTTCTTGCCTTGGTTGGTTTCATAAACATGTCTTCTTGCTGATGCTGTGCTTATCTTGTCATGCAATGATTTGTGGTGAGTGAATCAAGCTTGTTAAGTAGTGTACTTGATGTTACAGTTTTGCTAGGCTGAATCTGTTATTTTGTGATGCTATGTAAACCTGCTGCTACAAGTCATTCTATGCATAATATGGAGATGTTCACTAAGGATCTTTTATTATACATGTCATGCTCTATCCATCCATTCCCCTGGTTGCATTTATAGCCTGCTGTAGCTTGTTGTAATCTTGCTCTCAAGTTGCTATATAATGTTGTTGTCAGCCTGTTAACATTAAGTTCAGTTGTTGTCATGTGCTTTGCTAGTGACCCATGCACCCTATGAACTTGCTCTTGCCATGCTTAGCTTCATAAACATGTCTTCTTACTGTTGGTTGCCTTTTCATGCCATTTATTGCTCTGTGGTGAGTGGTTCAAGATCACCAACATGTCTACTTATCATTGTTACTGCCATGTATGAATTTGTCATATAACTTGTTATGTTTACATGGGTGCCATCATATCTTCTGATCCTTTTTGGCTCATGGTCACTAAAGGACTTTTGTTATATGCAATTAGTAGATTCATGCCACGCCTTTGTTTTCCATGATAAGTTCCTGTAACATGTTGTTTGATAGCCCTAAACATTGCAACCTGATGTTATTTCTGCAAAGTCTGAAACTATTATCATTTGCAATCTTGCCATGTGTGTTTGAGCATGTTCTAGTGATTTCTGGATATAGCTTAGTGTTCATGTTTTGTTATGCTTTACCTATACATCATGTCCATGGATTTTGTTTTTATGTTGAGGTGCTGTAGCATGTTGTTTTGATGCTTGCAATATGCCTAGTTGCTGTTTTGGATAGATTGTTGCTATAACTTGTATAGAGTGTATGTGTTGAACTGTTGCTCCGTTTTGAGTGTGCTCTATATGAAACTTGCTTGATTTTGCATGTAGTTTCGTATTATCATGTTCCATCCATGTTTTGAGGTGTTTGCTTGATGTTTGTATGCATTTTGCATCAATGCCATGTTTAACTTGTTTTGCTCATATCTTCTAGGTCGTAGCTCCGAATTAAATGAACTTTATATGTAACTTGACTAGAATCTCGTGTAGATCATCATGGTGCATTTTAACTCGCTGTTTAACAACTTGAACATAAGGTTTATTCAGATCTGGACCAATTTCGAAACTTGCATATGAGGACTTACCGGAATTGTTATAAGTTGTTTCCGGCCTCATTTAAACTTGCCTTGATGTGTTGCTCTTATATGCATCATGTCTTGCCATGAGTAGCTTCATGTAGTCTCGTCATACATCATGCTTGGTTGTGCATCATGTCTTGTTCATTTGTGGTGTGTTTACCATGTTATGTGCTTCCTCTCGATAGTTCTTGTTTCGTTGCCATCGTGAGGATTCGTTCCTCTATGCTTGGTTCGCCTTTGTGGCTTCATCTTCTTCATGGACTCGTTCTTCTTCCTAGCGGGATTTCAGGAAAGATGACCGCTACCCTGGATCTCACTACTATCATTGCTATACTAGTTGCTTCGTTCTATCGCTATGTTGCATTACCTATCTTTTGCTCCTCAAGCCTCCCAAATTGCCATGAACCTCTAGCCTTTGACACCCTTCCTAGCAAACCATTGCTTGGCTATGTTACCGCTTTGCTCAGCCCCTCTTATAGCGTTGTTAGTTGCAGGTGAAGTTGAAGATTGCTCCATGGTGGACATGTTTATGTTGGGATATCACAATATCTCTTATTTAATTAATGCATCTATATACTTGGTAAAGGGTGGAAGGCTCGGCCTTATGCCTAGTGTTTTGTTACACTCTTGCCACCCTAGTTTCCGTCATACCGGTGTTATGTTCCCGGATTTTGTGTTCCTTACGCGGTTGGGTGATTTATGGGACCCCCTTGACAGTTCAGTTTGAATAAAACTCCTCCATCAAGGCCCAACCTTGGTTTACCATTTGCCTCACCATCACCTACATTTCCGTTGGGAATAATTAACCCGAGGGTCATCTTTATTTTAGCCCCCCCGGGCCAATGCTTGTCTAAGTGTTGGTCCAAACCGAGCGATGTCCGGCGCCCCCTGGGCAACCAGGGTCTATGCCAACTCGCTGTCTTGCTCATCCGGTGTGCCCTGAAAATGAGATATGTGCAGCTCCTATCGGGATTCATCGGCACAGCGGGCGGTCTTGCTGGTCTTGTTTTACCATTGTCGAAATGTCTTGTAAACCGGGATTCCGAGTCTGATCGGGTCTTCCTGGGAGAAGGTATATCCTTCGTTGATCGCGAGAGCTTTTCATGGGCTAAGTTGGGACACCCCTGCAGGGTATAAACTTTCGAAAGCCGTGCCCACGGTTATGCGGCAGATGGGAATTTGTTAATGTCCGGTTGTAGATAACTTGACATCAGATCCGAATTAAAATGCATCAACTGCGTGTGTAGCCGTGATGGTCTCTTTTCGGCGGAGTCCGGGAAGTGAACACGGTTTTGGGGTGATGTTTGACGTAAGTAGAAGTTCATGATCACTTCTTGATCATTGCTAGCTTCACGACCGTTCCGTTTGCTCTCTTCTCGCTCTTATTTGCGTATGTTAGCCACCATATATGCTTAGTCGCTCCTGCAACCTCACCACTTCACCCCTTCCTTACCCTTTAAGCTTTGCTAGTCTTGATACCCATGGTAATGGGATTGCTGAGTCCTCGTGGCTCACAGATTACTACAAACAACAGTTGCAGGTACAGGTTTACGCGATGATCATGATGCGAGAGCAATGTTTGCTTATTTTGGAGTCCTTCTTCTGCTTCTTCTTTGATCAGGGGATAGGTTCCAGGTCGGCAGCCTGGGCTAGCAGGGTGGATGTCGTTTGAGTTTCTGTTTGTGTTTCATCCGTAGTCGGATGTGGTTCTTGCATATGATGATGTTGTATTCGTGTGGCATTGTATGCCCTTTTGTATGTATCCCCATCTATTATGTAATGTTGATGTAATGATATCCACCTTGCAAAAGCGATTCAATATGCGGTTCTATCCTTGGTGGGACCTTCGAGTCTCTTTAGGATAGTATCGCATATTGGGCGTGACAGCAGTCCCCCCTATATGTATATGACTAGCTAATCTTAGTCTCCATCACAAACATGTGCATGGTCTATCTCGATTTCTCTCGGGGCATCTTTCTATCACGCACGCACCTCCCTCGATCTCCCACCCATATAGTCCCCTCACGGTCTTGAGGGGATCTCTCTATCACAAACACACCCTCTCTCCCTCCCCACGCGTCCATGTTCTCCATGTGTCCCTCTCGACCTTTGTTCCTTGTTGGCCAGACCTCTATTGGACATGTGTTATAGGGGTGTCTCTCTCCGTTGGAAACAATCATGCACTAGCTATCTTCGTGTATCTCCTCACCTCGCTTTTCTATCTCGGAGATGCATGCGTGATATGTTTGCACAGGAAATGAAAACACACACACTCTCTCTCTAATTTATCGTTTGTTGTCACTTTATCTTTCACACACATACTATTTTTGCACACTCACTCATTCTCCTTCACACACACTTGATCTCTCTCGACTTAGGCACTCTCTTCGGTCCATAGCACGTAGATTTATTGAAAAGTCAAACATCACAAAGTTTGACCATGTACGTGGAGAAAAACATTTCCATCTACAATGGCAAACATATACCATTAGATTCACCATGAGATGTAGTTTTCTATGATGTATCTTTGGTATTGTAGATATAAATAACATTTGCGTAAACCTGCCAAAGTTCGACTTCTAAAAAAATTACATGCACTGCATTATCGAGCGGATGGAATATCTCTTTCCCCCTCTCAGCTATCTGACGCACCACTCAGCCTTATCGGGGCTCCTCTATCTCTCTCAAACTTAATATCTCCCTAGTTCACACATACACATGTCTCGCTCGCGCTACATATAGACCCATCCAACACTCTCCGCCCTTGTTCTCTCTCTGTGTGACACGCACCACCCTAAGTACCGTAATCCCTCACTCCATTATAGGTGCACACACTCCCCCCTAAGTATGATTATCTCTCACTAGCCATCAGGAACACACGTATTGTATCCTTCCATCCATATGTCTATCTCGATATCTCTCGGGGTATCTTCTATCGCACACACACCTTGTCACTCGATCTCCCACCCATGTAGTCCCATCACGATCTCCAGGGGATCTCTCTATGACAAACATACACTCTCTCCTCCCCATGTCTACATTTTCTCTGTACGTCTGTCTCGACCTCTCTCCCTTGTTTGTCAAACCCCTCTTGGACACGTGCTAGGGGTCTTTCTCTCTCGGTTGCAAACAACCATACACTATCTCATCACCATGCTTCCGTTGTCGAAGATGCATGTGTGATATGTTTGCATAAGACCCACATGTTTTTTGTCTACTTTTATCATGTGTCCATGTCTCTTTCACACACACACACACACTTTTTTCACTCACTCTTTCTATTTCACTCACTCTCTCTCTCTAGTTAGGGACTCTCTCACGTCTATAAGCATATGGATGTTTTGAAAAGTCAAACCTCAGAAAAGTTTGACCAGGTATATGTGGAGAAAAACATTTACATATGGAACGTCATTAGATTCATCACAACATGTACGTACTTCATAATGTCATTTATCTTTGGTATTGTAGATATAAGTAATTTCTTTATAAACTTGGTCAAAGTTTCAAAAGTTTGATTTTAAAAAAAATGTTGGCAATACATTATCGAACGGAAGGAGTAGCTCTTTATCTCTCTCTGCTATCTCTCACGGGCCTCCCCTCTCACTCGAACTATCTATACCGATGGATTATACGCTCATTGTGTCAGCGTATAGCTCCGTATATTGTTTAGTTGACCGGTCAACCAGTCCACATGCTTCCTTGTCAGCTCATGTTCTCTATGTTCATGTGCTGGCCCATGTGGCAGCGGGTGAAAATAAGTAAATTAGAGGCCCATCTGACACGCGGTGAAGTAAATAAAGTTGAAACCACTTGCACGCTAGTAAATTGAGGGCGCATTGAGGGCACACTTCTTCCACGTGAAGGACGCACTCGCGCACAATTCACCACCGTGCGGCGGCATGCATAGAAGGACGCACTCGCGCACACCCAGCAGGCCAGCACACAACACACACTAACACACATGTATGCCGGCGTCGCCACCAGTTGAGATGGACGATGAGGCAGCCAACAAGCAGAGGCGGCTCAAGCCAAAGCCGCATCCGGCGAGCCTGGACTTCATCAGCAGCCTCCTCGATGACATGCTACTCGTCATCATCGGCCTCCTCCCCACAAACCTGCCGTGCGGACCGCCCTGCTCTCCGACGGTGGCGCCCCCTCTGGTGCCGCGTCCCCCTCAACCTCACCGTCGATAGCTGCCTCTACGCCGGGGATTGCAAACGCATGGCCGCAGTCTCCAAGATCCTTTCATCGCACCCTGGGCCAGCCAGATGCCTTGACATTTGCATGTTCAGTACCAACTGCAAGATCCAAGCCAAGTTCGACGAATGGTTCTTATACCCCACCCTAGATCAGCTCGAGGAGCTCAGCTTTGAAGCTGGACGATGTCGCTCTTTGCCACCGTTCGCGCTCTGCCTCATGCCAACGCTGTGTTGCGCTAGCTTCAGCTCCTGCTATCTTCCCCAAATTAATGTCGCGCCCGCCCTTCTTCTCCCTCAACTCAAGCAACTCGACCTCTTCGACGTTGTCATCTCGAAGAAGGCTATGGAGCACCTACTCTGCAGCTGTACTGTGCTCGAGTACCATCTTGAGCGGATCCATGGGTTCATTAGCCTCCACGTTGCCTCGATGAATCTCCAATGGATTTATGTGTCTTGCTGGCCCCACAACAAGACAACAATTGGTAAGAGATCACTCCAGATGTTCCACATTATGGTCATTGAGAATGCGCCTTTCCTTGAGAGATTGCTTGCATCGGATCTAGAAGGTCCAACAAAAATCAGGGTCATTGACGCGTCGAAATTGACAGGGTTGGTGTAGTCGTCTGCCAATTTCTCCGAACTCTTTATTGGATCTATAATCATTCAGGTACAACACTCATCTTCTTCTCCGTCTTCCTGAAATTCACATTTTTAAATTTCTTCTTGATGTATTTACGACCGTCTTCCAGAAAATGATTCCCACAAGCTTGACCCAGTCTATGCGCACAGTGAAGATCTTGGCAATAAACTCTATCAGTCCCAATTTGGATCAAGTGGTTGGATTCCTTACATGCTTTCCGTGCATGGAGAAGCTACTCATCAAGGTAAAACTTCTTTCCTATTAGTAAACGGTAATCACAACGTACCTCAATTTTTTCATCATTTTCCCAAATTACGATGACAAGTGTAGTGTTCAAAACTTCATTTACGCACTGCACTGACAGAAAAGTTTTTAGTATTTTTTATCACGTGATCACCTGCATCATTTTGTTGTTGTACTACTATAGTAGCCTAGGCTAGTCATAGTGGAAAGTAACTTAGACTAGAAACTCTATGGTTACCCTAATAGCAAGTACTACCTCCGTCCTGGTTTACTCTTCCTATTTTGTAGTATCAAAATTTGACCATAGATTTAACTGACAAAATGTTAATGCATGTCACTAAAAATTATTTCGTTGGATTCGTATTTGAACATAATTTCAAATGGTATAATTTTTTGTGACATGCATTGGCATTTTCTTTGATAAATATATGGTCAAAATTTTACACTAAATACGAGGTAGTACAAAAGTGGGCTATAACGGCCCTCCACTATGTAGGCCAAAACACATGCCAAATTCACTTGTGATGCATTTTGCATCGATGCCCCTCCATTGCTCACCTGGTGCCCCAATCTGGATCACCTACTTTGCTCCAGTGCCAAATTAACTCATGCAATGAAAAAACACTTGTGTGGGAGAGAGAGAGGACTAAGGCAATAAAAAAACACTTGTTTGGGAGAGTGAGAGGCTGTTGTAGTAGGTTTGATTGATTTGTTTATACATGTGGGTGTGTGTGCATAGCGGTGCGAACTCTCTCACATCGCGAGAGCGGTGCCAAAAGCTTTTGATTTGACATATGGCATCGGCCACATAGTGGAAGGCAAAAAATGTCGAAGCTCTTCACATGCTCCTAGGTAAATGAGAGGAAAGAGAAAGAGACAAAGAGAGAGAGAGAGAGAGAGAAAATATCACTAGCCAGCCAACCCTATCGTATGAGCAAATGATATTGGTACCTCTTGATGACACAACAATCTTATACAACCAACTGCTCTAATATGTCCTCTTCTTTTGCAGATAAAAAAAGACCCGAAAGTGAAAAATGTGATGCACTATAACAATCTAGTTGAATGCCTTGATCACCATCTTACAGATTTGATCGACTACCAAGGCAGCACATCTGAGATTAAATTTTCCAGGTTCTTTGTTCTGGAGGCAAGTGTGCTCAAGGTAATGAGGTTTGGCGTTCTCTGGTGCAACAATGAATGGCGTGCTGATCACCGCAAGCGTCTAAGCCTAAATGACAAAGTCTCCACAGAAGCTGAATTTGTTTTTGAAACATCAAGTGGCCAGAGACTCAAAAATTTATTTGCCCATTAGTGACTTGTCAGGGCAGTGGATTTTTGTTTATATGATAATGCTGCATCCACCAAAAGTAACGGAAATTCTTACGTAAACTTCCTAGTAATTCCCTCTTCGTAGGTGCAACATTACTCCTAACATTTGTAATATCAGTTTGAAACTTGTAATATTGCCGTGTCCTATTCCTGCATTTTCGAAATCCTGCGAATCAAAGAGGTCCTGAGTTGGTGATGATGTTGTGCCTGCCATATTTCACCAATAGCGGTCGGATCTAGATCTGACGCATACAAACCAAACTTCTCCAGTTTTGCAAAAAGATGCCTGCACTTGTTACCTATTTACGAACAACTCCTTGTCGCTCACAATAAGCCTTATCTCCTCCCCACCACATCTAGAAGGCCAGGGAAAAATCTGGCGCAATGGCCGCTGTCGGCGTCGTCCACCCCCAATCTTGGTGTTCCGTGCAATGCACGGGCATCTACGCACGGGAAATTATGTCGAACATAGCTAGTTGCAAGCAGGCTAGCTCTACAGCCATGATAATAGTGACTCCAGATGGTGAGGTTGACTATGTTATGCCGAACACGGATCCTATACTTAGGTGTCAACTCCGGCGCAGGGTCTTGTCACTTCACTGTGAGGAGCAGCACGTAATAATTTGACCAACGGGTAGTACAGTGCTACTACATTGGTAGTACTACTACTAGTACTAGCACCACCATCTGGATTTAGTAGTACTACCACATCCATCTGGATTTAGTATTTGACTAGCAATATCTAGTAATGCATGTCACGAAAAATGTACTACTCCCTCTGTAAATAAATACATGGTGTATTGTTTTATTCCTATCGGCGAGAGAACTTAATGTCTTTTTGCTAATTAATAGGATTACATGCAATGAACTAACCATTGCATGGCATGTTTGGTAGTCTCAAGTCATTAAAAGCATGCACGGCCCACATCTCTCATTGGTTGATATGTCACGAAATAAGAAACAAGGAGGGAGTTAATATACCGTGCCTAAGTGTTTTGGGATTATTTGGTTTTCTTAAGGTGACTTACACAATATTTTTAGTTACACGCATTAACATTTTATTAGTTAAATCAAAGGTCAAAACTTGGCGCGAAATGCAAAGGGGACCAATAAACTAGTAAACATTAAAGTTCTCTCGTTTGGCCCCAACTAGAGGTCCGGTGAGATGACTATACTGCACCGGCACGGAGGGGGCACAGCTTCATTGACTTACTGCACCTGCCTTTGGGTGTATGACACGTGGGCCTAACGGGTGGCTGGCTCACCTGTCATACAACCAAAGGAAGGTGCAGTAGAGGGCCGAGGAGTAGATGGCCAACACATACGTGAACTCAATGCAGTCTACACTTCTCAAACAAAGGCTCCCCGCCAGTCCAATCTACGTAATCCTACGCACCTACGCACCCTAACCAAGGGCAAGAATGATCACTCCTATTGCAAGATCAGTTGACTAGAAGCTAGACCCATGGAAGCGATGAGCGCGAGCATCAGCCGACTGTGCCAGATGGTCCACGATGCTGGCCTGCGGCCCAGCTCCAAGGAACGTCCCCAGGTAGTGCTTGAGGCCGCCAGGGTGAGGGGCCGCTTGGTCAACAACTTCGTCTCCTTGTTTGACGAGGTCCTCGTTGGCTTCCTCGACAAGTTCACCGTTGTCAAGAAGCTCACAGACGACCTTGACGTACGCCTCCAACCCACGCGCTCAGGCTCTGCAATGCCCGCCACCCTCAACGGCCTCTATGGTGACAACCTATTCGATGCACTGGTGGCCCTGCGACTGCCCGCCGTCACGCCGAAGAATGTCCACCTCGAGGTCAAGCTCGCCACGCAGTGCCTGGCGCAGAAAGACACCATCAACATAATCACCCACGTCTACGCGCAAATTGTCCACAAGGACTACTACATGCAATAGGAGGATGATAGGACGCTGGCCTTCTTGGACCGCAGGGCAACCTTGGACGGCATTGTTCAGAAGCACGTTGAGCTCGCCACCAACGTCGCTACTCCTCACACGTCGGTTGGTGACCCGGCACACTAGGGCGTGAGGATATCGTTGATGGATCTGCATGTATCTTTATCTTTCCGTCAAATCCATGTAGTAGTATATGGTACTACTAGTAATTATCTTACCTTTCGCATCAACTTCATAATTTTCGTACGTACTCCATGCATGAACCGCGCCAGAACCAAACTTCTCATTACTCTAGGGAAAATCGTTACTTCTATCTATCGGTCGTGCCATGGATCAGAACCAAATTTTACAAGTTACAAGTTCAAAAGGAAAAGCATGTCGTGTTTGCATCGCACCCCCACACGGTTGGTCCGGCATGCTGCTCAAGGGGGAATGTGTGTTGTGTTACATTTTCACTTACAAGTGGGACCATAATCGAGCAAAACAACTATCGGCAAACCCCCACCCCACCCACCACGCATTGGCTGAGAAAATAGGAGGGAGAAGAGATGGTTGTAGCATGGACTCCAAGAAAATTTGTGTCGGATGGGACTCGTGTGGGTGGCATGTGCCGTACTGCTAGACGTGAATGCTAGTTATGGCCCACGCCGCCCCACTATATCAAGCCTATATCAAGGTGCTGGTTACGCAGAACAAATTTCCTGGAGTCCGTGCTCAACCCTCCTCTATCTCTCTTCTCAGCCAGCCAGCAGACGTGCGGAGCCCATCGTTTGTTTGCTCATATGCGGTCCCACATGTCAGTGAAAATGCAAGAGGACCCATTGAACCTGCACATCTTTCACATCGACGTGCTGGTGATGAAAAACAAATCCAATAAAGATCTTCGGTGGCCGCCTTTGGAGTTTCTCAAGAGTAGTAAGATTCTATTTACAGTTTAACCCAAGATGCACATCACGTGGATTCAACTACCACTCCATTTTCTTGCATGACACGACCTGGATGCTGGATGTCTCACGTGTCGGCAAAAGGAGGAAGAACTCGACCAAATCTTCCCCACATTTAGGGGTTGTTTGGTTTGAGACTAAGTTTGCTTAAGGTTGCCACATCTATGGTTAGGCAGGTTTGACCAACTTAGGTGGGTGTTTGGCTCAAGCCACACTAGGGTCCCACATCACATACACTCAAAAAATGTGGCAAGATTCCCTTAGGCTTGCCAACTTGTGGCTCTCATTTTGAAGAACTAATCTTAGGCAAGTGTGGCAATATTGTATGGCAAAGTGTGACATTGTTAGGCCTAGAACCAAACAGGGAAAAGCCCTGTGCCTACATCATATTACGTACAAGACCACCTCACGCAGTCACTCTATCACCATATTTCTCGGCCTCCGTGTGACACCTAGCTCTAGTTGATCTAACTAGAACTAACTATTATGAGTGTAGATGCTCTACCGCGAGGTTTGTTGCTCCTTCGGTCGTCGGGAATCTATGTTCTTCCACTCTTTCATTTAAGACATGAGATTTGTTCATCCTTTTGCCGACACGTGTGACATCTAGCATCAAGGTGGACGTGTCATGCAAGAAAATGGAGATATGCAGTGGTAAGTGAGTCGTGCACTTTGATGGCACCTAGCACTACGCAATATTTTTTCTCCTCCATGGCACATGAATAGTGCATGTACTCAGTGACAGAGCACAGGATGGTAGCCATTGACATAGTTGGCCCTTTTTGAAGAGAGTACTAAATAACTTGGATGTGTCCCGTCAACTCGATGAGAAGCTTTCTTACTATGCCTTCTCCCTTGCCAACGCGTGCGCGGTGGCTCGCAGCACGAGGAGAAACTTTTACTTACAAGCGGTGGACGTGCAGCAGTTCATTTGGTGTTAGATTGCCAGAAGTACTACTGTAGTACCATCATTATTGTTCGACTTCCGGAAGAGGATAAGAGCCAAGCGCAAGGTCACCTACTAACCTAGTACAGTACTAGTAGTATACTATAGCCAAAGCTGGTCCACCTTTTTAGAGTATGGTTAATTAATATAGGTGGCTCTGGCAGCGGCACATCATTTAGAGCAAGTACTCTCTTCGTAGGTACAAAGGAAGTGAAACAAAAGTTGGAGTGGATGCTAGATTGCCAATTAAAACATGATTACATAGGAAAAACAATCCTATAGCATTCTATCATATGAATCGAACGACCGATGTAGGAAAATTATGAGGGGGGTCTCTCCAACAGTGTTCCTTGGCTCGCACCTAGCATCACGGTGGTCGAACTTGGAGTCATTCATCTGGTACACATGGCATCTTAGATTTGGACACAAGTTGACGCGGCCTCTCACTTCGTCCGCCATTTGAAGTGGCGCGCCGGTGGAGGGCTAGCATACTCCAATATTAGGTTGGCTCTATGTGATGTGGCAACTTCATATATTAACCGGATACTGGCTATACTACTACGGTATTCGCATTCCAGACTCGAAAACCATTCATAAATTGAGTTTATGACATGCATTTGCAAATGTACCATTCATTACACACAACAAGTCATCAACACACAATGACAACGAGGATACATGTTGGATTATAGATTATTTCCAACAAAACATTCTACAAATACTAAAGTTTTCATCACACAACAAATAACAAGCAATGAAATGAACTTCATATCAACCAATCCTCGACGTTCGAAATGCTTGCTTTGAACCATAGGTGCTCTGGGAAGGGCCGGCTATTGTCAATATCGAGAGCAACGCAGGACTGATCATCCAGGCTGAAGCGGCATATATCAGGACCAGGGTAGGGAACCACTGCAATGTCTGAAGTATAGATACAGTTCCTTCTCATAAATGGTAGTAACGTTGGGTCAACAGCACCTGGATCGCCTTTCACTATCATTTGATAGTTTGGTCAAAGGAAGAGCGAGTTTTCTCCAAGACTATCAATACTGAACCAGGGAGAAGGTGTTGGCGCTAGCACACTAGTATCCATCCCGAATACCCTACAATGGGTGTTGGAATAGGTCCGGAGAGGGTGACCATGGGAGACAACACGTGCTCCCTCACTAGTAACAATCTCAGTGCACTGTATACAGACAAGAAGAGGTGATCCATTGGAATTAGTTGCCAGGCGCCACTGAGTATATAAGTTATGCTCGTCCTCATGCTCGTGATCATCACCATCGTCATCTCCCCCTTGGTTATGAAAAATTTCAATTATAGGTGGTGGAATGTTCACAGGACCTTGGAAACACAAGAAGGTTAATTAGTAAAGGGAAACTTGCTAACCCGCATGCATGTGGATGAAACAATTATAATTACCATGGAATAAAAACTTACCGAAACCACGAGGATGCCATGCAAAAACAATGCCACGAGTGGAGGCACCAAACACAAGACGCCCATATGCAATTGTGAAAGCACAAGTGCTCCCTGGGTGATTTTGGTAAGCAATGACAACATATCTCTTGTTGGACTAATACTTTTACCTAGTATGTTTCAGATAAGTTCAACAATGGAGTGGCATGGACTAGAGGAAGTGGAACCCCTTCAAAAATGCTAAGGACAAAAGGATTGACTCAAGCTCAAAGCACAAGACTCTACATCTTACTTTTAGTGATCCAAGATCACATTGAGTCCATAGGAAAGCCAATACTATTAAGAGGGGGTGACGTGCTGCTTAATGGGTTGCTTGCTCAAAGTGCTTAGTGATATGCTCCAAAGCCCTCAACCACTTTCTCACATCCACATATGTCCCAAACCAAAAGTCAAACTCGGCCCTATCGAATCTTTCTATCCGACGCCACCAAGTTTAATTGACATAGCCACTGCCAGAAACCCTAGTCTTTTCGGTCTCACCGATAGGAATCTCAGTCTCACCGAGATTGGATTGCAAACTCTCTGGTTAGCTTATTACCAAAATTGGTCTCACCGAGTTTGTGTAATCAGTCCCACCGAGATTGAAATGCAAACTCTCTATTTCCCTTTCATAACGTCTCAGTCTAACCGAGATGAGCGAATCAGTCCCACCGAGTTTGCCTGACCAACTCTCTGGTTAGATTATTACCAAAATCGGTCCCATCTTGTTTGTGTAATCAGTCTCACCGAGATTATGTTATGCCCTAACCCTAATGATATCGGTCCAACTGAGTTGACATGTCGGTCCCACCGAAATGCCTAACGGTCACATTATGAACTAAATCGGTCTGACCGAGTTTAACGATTCGGTCCCACCGAGTTTGGTAAGTTGTGTGTAACGGTTAGATTTTGTGTGGAGGCTATATATACCCTCCACCCATTCTTCATTCATGGAGAGAGCCATTAGAACATGCCTACACTTCCATTATCCATATTCTGAGAGAGAACCACCTACACTTGTGTTGAGATCAACATATCCTATTCCTACCACATAAATCTTGATCTCTAGCCTTCCCCAAGTTGCTTTCCACTCAAATCTTTTTTCTACCAAATCCAAATCCTTTAAGAGAGAGTTGAGTGTTGGGAAGACTATCATTTGAAGCACAAGAGCAAGGAGTTCCTCATCAACACACCATCAATTACCTTTTGGAGAGTGGTGTCTCCTAGATAGGTTAGGTGTCACTTGGGAGCCTCCGTCAATATTGTGGAGTTGAACCAAGGAATTTGTAACGGCAAGGAGATTGCCTACTTCGTGAAGATCTACCCGAGTGAGGCAAGTCCTTCGTGGGCGACGGCCATGGTGGGATAGACAAGGTTGCTTCTTCGTGGACCCTTCGTGGGTGGAGCCCTCCGTGGACTCGCGCAACCGTTACCCTTCATGGGTTGAAGTCTCCATCAACGTGGATGTACGATAGCACCATCTATCGGAACCACGGATAAAAAATCTCCGTGTCTCCAAATTGCGTTTGCATACTCCAATCCCATTCCCTTACTTTCTTGCAAGTTGCATGCTTTACTTTCCGTTGCTCATATACTCTTTGCATGCTTGCTTGATTTGCATTGTGAATGGTTAAACTTGTGCCAAAACTCCACTCCAACTTAAAGAAATTAAAATCTGCCAACTTTGTGTGTTGAGTGTCTATTCACCCCCACTCTAGACCCCTCTTCTCGATCCTTTCAATTGGTATCAAAGCTTTGGTCTTGATTGCTTTGGTTTAATCACCATTGGAGGAAGATGGATGAGTCTACTTTGGGGAGACTTAGACATAGAGTGCCTATACTAGATGGAGAGTATTTTCATGAGTGGAAAAATTAGATGCTTGTGATTTTCAATGAATATCATTTGAACAAGTACATTACTAGTCCTTGTGCACCTCATGTTGATCCTATGCATCCTACCCTTGGTGAATCCATTGACATGATTCGCATTCTTAGAAATGTTAATCTTATCACTAGAGGCTTGCCTAGAAACTTGATTGGTTGGTTGCCTACTCTTGAATGTGCCTACACCATATGGAAATTTCTTGAGCAACGATTTCCAAATTATTCCTTGCAAAATCTAGATGAAATTCTCCATAAGTCTATTGCCTTGAGTAAGATGAATTCCAATGATCCTAAGTTTGGTGATTGTCTATTTGAGCTTACAAATCTTATGCGTGCCAAAGGAGAGGTTGGAATTATTAGTGATATTATCTCCGAAGCTATTAGAATTCATAAAGATGACTATTGTCAAAATCATTTGTTTAACGAATCACCCTCTATAGGAATTTATCCACCACATGACGATATTGAACATGGATACTATGATGAGGATGATGATGGTGACTTTGATCTTCATGATGCAATGAGATATTTTGGTCTTATGGCAAATCTTTGGGGATACATGGCAGGAGGAAAGGAATGGGTTCTTGATAGTGGATGTACCGATCACATGACCAGAGATAAATATATGTTTGGTGAGCTTGCTGAAAACAGCGGTCCTCGAAAGTATGTCACTTTTGGTGATAACTCAAAGGGTAAGGTGGTTGGCCTCGGTAAGGTGGCCATCTCACATGACAGCTCCATACAAAATGTCATGCTCGTTGAATCTCTTGGCTACAATTTACTTTCAGTATCTAGACTTGCTGATTTCGATTTCAATGTCCTATTTACTAAAGTAGATTGCCAAGTGTTTCAGAGAGATAATCATAAAATGGTCTTTACCGGTATACGCAAAGGTGATCTATGCATTGTTGATTTCAATAAAAGGCTTAACCTAGAACTTTCTTAATTGCTAAATCTTCTAAAGGCGTTGTGGCATAGACGGTTCGGTCATGTGGGCATGCGAAACCTTGACAAGCTTATTAAAGGTGATCATATCCTTGGAGGTAAAGATGTCATATTTGACAAGCATAGACTTTGCAGTGCTTGTCAAGCAGGTAAACAGGTTGGAGGAAGCCATCCCGTGAAGAACATCATGACCACACGAAGACTACTTGAGCTACTTCACATGGATCTCTTTGGTCCCAATGCTTATAAAAGTATCGGTGGAAACTCATTTGTTCTTGTTATAGTTGATGATTTTTCAAGATTTACGTGGGTGTTCTTTCTTGATGATAAATCGCAGGTCCAAAAGATCTTCAAAAACTTCGCTAGGAAGGCCCAAAATCAATTTGAAGTGAAGATCAAGAAGGTTCGCAGCGACAACGGAACGGAGTTCAAGAACGTAAATGTGGACACCTTTCTTGACGAAGAAGGGATTTTACATGAATTCTCAGACACATACACACCTCAACAAAATGGAGTTGTTGAGAGGAAGAACCGGACGCTCATCGAAATGACGAGAACGATGCTTGATGAGTACAAGACACCAAAGCACTTTTGGGCAGAAGCGGTTGAGACAGCTTGTCATGCAACAAATCGCTTATATCTTCACAAGCTACTCGGCAAGACGGCATACGAGCTCCTCACCGGTAACAAACCCCAAGTTGGATACTTTTGAGTATTCGGCTCAAAGTGATACATTCTTGATTAGCATTGTCGTTCTAAATTTTCTCCTAAATCTCATGAGGGATTCCTACTTGGTTATGGCTCAAACTCTCACACTTACCGTATCTACAACAATGTCACCCGAAAGGTTGAAGAAACGGTAGATGTGAACTTTGATGAATCTAACGGCTCGCAAGTAGAGCAATTGCCAATTGATGTAGGAGATAAAGATCCTTCGGAAGCAATCCATGACTGGTCTTTTGGGAAGGTTCGTCCAACGGAGGTGAAGGAGAGTACCGCGTCCGTCCAAGTGGAAGCTTCTACCTCACGACAAGGTGAACCAAGAGGTTATATGGAAGCATCCACAAGCTGGACACATCAAGATGAAGAAAACGAGGAAGTACACCAAGATGAACCACATCAACCTCCTTCTCCATCATGATGAGAGAACGACAACGTCAACAACGATGAAGGCCAAGAAGAAGAAAAAGATGATGAAGAAGATGTTCCACCCCGATCAAAGCAAAAGCTCTCACGAGTTCGAGCAAGAGTTGCTGGATACCATCCCATCGAGCAAATCTACAATGATATCCAAACCGGGAGAATCACTCGCTGAAAATCTCGTTTTGCTAACTTTTGTGAACATTATTCATTCATATCTAGCATTGAACCTATGAAGGTTGAAGAAGCATTGGAAGATCCGGATTGGATAAATGCCATGCATGAAGAATTACACAACTTTGAGAGAAACCAAGTGTGAACATTGGTCTAGAAGCCCGACAACAACCACAACATCATCGGTACCAAATGGGTGTTTCGCAACAAGCAAGATGAAGATGGACAAATAGTTCGCAACAAAGCATGTCACGTCGCCCAAGGCTACACTCAAGTTGAAGGTATGGACTATGGTGAGACATATACCCCGTTGCTAGACTTGAGTCTATTCGCATCTTACTTGCCTATGCTAATCACCATGATATCATATTGTACCAAATGGACATTAAAAGTGTTTTTCTAAATGGTGAAATTGAGGAGGAAGTTTATGTTAAAGAACCTCCATGCTTTGTCAATCCTAAGAAACCTAATCATTTTTACAAACTTCACAAAGCTCTTTATGGTCTTAAACAAGCTCCTAGAGCATGGTATAAATGCTTAACCAAGTTCCTTACTGAAAAAGGCTTTGAGATTGGAAAGATTGATTCTACTCTTTTCACTAAACGGGTTAATGGAGAATTATTTGTCTGCCAAATTTATGTCAATGATATTATATTTGGATCAACTAACCCTCATTTTAGTGAGAAGTTTGGGAAGTTAATGTCGGAGAAGTTTGAGATGTCTATGATGAGTGAACTCAAGTTCTTTCTTGGTTTGCAAATTAAGCAAACTAAGGAAGGCACCTTTGTCTCTCAAATGAAGTACACCAAAGACTTGTTCAAGAAGTTCAATATGCAAGAATGCAAAGGTATGAGTACACCCATGCCTACTAGTGAACATCTTGACTTGACTAAGGATGGTAAACCCGTTCATCAGAAAGTTTATCGCTCTATGATTGGTTCATTGTTATACCTATGTGCCTCTCGTCCCGATATTATGCTAAGTGTGTGCATGTGTGCACGATATCAAGCGGCCCCTAAAGAGTGTCATCTTAAGGGTGTGAAAAGTATAGTGAGATACTTAATTCATACACCAAACTTTGGCATTTGGTATCCTAAGAGGGCCTCTTTTAATCTTGTTGGCTATTCTGACTCGGACTATGCCGGAGACAAGGTTGATAGAAAGTCCACTTCGGGTACCTGTCAATTTCTTGGTATATCTCTTGTATCTTGGTCCTCCAAGAAACAAAACTCGGTATCCTTATCCACTGCCGAAGCAGAATACATTGCCGCTGGTTCATGTTGTGCTCAATTACTTTGGATGACCCAAACTCTTAAAGATTATGGGATATATGTGAAACAAGTTCCCTTACTATGTGACAATGAAAGTGCTATTAAGATTGCTCATAATCCTGTGCAACACTCTCGAACTAAGAATATAGAAGTTCGTCATCATTTCATTTGAGATCATGTTGCCAAGGGTGACATTAACCTTAAGCATGTTCATACCAAAAAACAATTGGCTGATATTTTCACTAAACCACTTGATGAGAAAGTGTTTTGCAGGTTGAGAGGTGAATTGAACATCATTGATGCTTCAAACTTGGAGTAGAAATTCCGTTTGGATACATGCAAGGAATGAGCCTGCGACAAATCCATGACATTTCTCTTATGATGATAATCATATATCTTGGATATATTTGCACCCTTGCATGTTGTCTAATCCTTGTAGGTACTTGGATGACCCTAAATCTACGAGATTGCTACTCACTCACATCTTGAGCAATCTCTACATCACCAAGTCTCTACAATCTGGTGGTTGAAGACAAGGAAGCACGAAACCCTTCAAACATATCCTTTGACAAATCCTATATTGAGTTTTGTGATTGTCATTTTGTATGCACAAGTGCTCTTCCTTGCAAGACTAACTCATGTAGGTAGATGAACTCAAATTCCAAGTGGAGATCCCAACTCTTGATGAAGCTACATCAACCTTGAGCAACCCACACAAGTTCAACTACATGATCAAGATCAACACCACCACCCAAGGTATGTTATTCCATCTTAGAGAAGCTTTACTCCAAGACATGAGTCAAAGCAACTCAACAAGATGGGAATACATCAAATTTCTTAAACTAAAAAAATGGTAACCCCATTTTGAGCTTAAACGATGAGTATTACCTATGATCAAGTGATCTCACTTGACTCCTAAGTCAATATACTCTAACATAGGTGACTTTGTCACCGACCAATTCTAGATGAAGCTCTCTTGTGTTCTTTTCTGTGCTCTTGCATTTGACTCATGCATATCTTTTTCCCCTTTGAAAAAAAACTTCATCTAGATTTCTTTTCTGTTTCTTTTTGTTCTGCATTCCCTGCATCCAATTCTTTGCAAATCTTTCAGTTAATTCCTTGCAAATCCTAGTGAGATCTTACTTGTCTAGTGAGCTATGGTGACAAGTGTTTTCTTTGTGATGAACTCGGTGCCACTAGTCTGTTGTTCTACGTCCAACTGAAATCTTCTGGTGCAATTAAAGCACACAACTCGGTGCCTCCGATTTCATTGCAGGAGAGACAACTTGCCACATGTTTCTGCATTCCTTTTGATCCAGCTCCACTCAATGATTCTTGCCCTCTGCCAGCATCACATTCAACTTGCTGCTTTATCCTGTGACTCAAGGACCAAACCCATTTGCAACAAAATTTAGAAGAACCCTTCTTGGAAATTGATGTCAAAGGGGGAGAGAGAGAGATCACATCAAAGCTTAATCATTTATATAGGAGGAGAGAGTTACCCCAGATGCTTGGTGTTCAAGAGGAGAGAAGCAAAATGTCTTTAAGAGGGGAAAGACATGTTCATAGTTGATTATTTGCATTAGCTCTGTTTCCTTTCTTTGCTTTGTTTTTCTGTGCTCTGATTGCTCTGTTTTTCTGTTCCCTATGTTCTCCTAGTATCCCATGCTAGATTCAGGGGGAGCAAGACATCTAAGGGACAATCTTTTAATTCTTTTCACATCTTTACCTTTGGGGACATGTCTATATCCAATGGGGTACTCAGTACTCGCTCTCTACATGTCATTCCTGTCTTGGTACTCTTGTGGTGTCATTCGTTTGCTTTGGCTAGTAGATGCATCTGTGTTATCTGACCTTCTTTGCGCAGGCTCATTCCCCCCTAAGCCAACTCAAGTCCACAAGGTAAGTATATGCATCACAACCATGTGTATGAGGATCTCTTGCTGATGTACATACTATTTGCAAGAAGGACTCGTGAACATGGAGGTACATTTCCTATATTCACATCATTTGCTCTGATGCATATAGCAGGATACATGTAACTCATTGCTTGCGCTGTCATGCTTATGCATTCACATGCTCCTATATTCCATATTTGCATGATTGCATCCATGTAGGGGGAGCCTATGTATGTTACATGTCTTTCCAAAGCTTTACTTGTTATTCTCTATATCTTTATCTAAAGCTTTGATGTATGTTGTCATCAATTACCAAAAAGGGGAATATTGAAAGCACAAGTGCTCCCTGGGTGATTTTGGTAATCAATGACAACATATCTCTTGTTGGACTAATACTTTTACCTAGTATGTTTCAGATAAGTTCAAAAATGGAGTGGCATGGACTAGAGGATGTGGAACCCCTTCAAAAATGCTAAGGACAAAAGGATTGGCTCAAGCTCAAAGCACAAGACTCTACATCTTACTTTTAGTGATCCAAGATCACATTGATTCCGTAGGAAAGCCAATACTATTAAGAGGGGGTGAGGTGTTGCTTAATGAGTTGCTTGCTCAAAGTTCTTAGTGCTATGCTCCAAAGCCCTCAACCACTTTCTCACATCCACATATGTCCCAAACCAAAAGTCAAACTCGACCCTACCGAATCTTTCTATCCGGCGCCACCGAGTTCAATTGACATAGCCACTGCCAGAAACCCTAGTCTTTTCAGTCTCACTGATAGGGATCTCGGTCTCACCGAGACAGGATTGCAAACTCTTTGGTTAGCTTATTACCAAAATCGGTCTCACCGAGTTTGTGTAATCGGTCCCACCGAGATTGCAATGCAAACTCTCTTTTTCCCTCTCGTAACGTTTCAGTCTAACCGAGATGAGCGAATCGGTCCCACCGAGTTTGCCTGACCAACTCTCTGGTTAGATTATTACCAAAATTGGTCCCACCAAGTTTGTGTAATCGGTCTCACCGAGATTATGTTACGCCCTAACCCTAATGATATCGGTCCCACCGAGTTGACATGTCGGTCCCACCTAAATGCCTAACGGTCAAATTATGAACTAAATCGGTCTGACCGAGTTTAACGATTTGGTCCCACCGAGTTTGGGAAGTTGTGTGTAACGGTTAGATTTCGTGTGGAGGCTATATATACCCTCCACCCACTCTTCATTCATGGAGAGAGCCATTAGTACATGCCTACACTTCCATTATCCATTTTCTGAGAGAGAACCACCTACACTTGTGTTGAGATCAAGATATCCCATTCCTAGCACATAAATCTTGATCTCCAGCCTTCCCCAAGTTGCTTTCCACTCAAATCTTCTTTCTACCAAACCAAATCCTGTGAGAGAGTGGAGTGTTGGGGAGACTATCATTTGAAGCACAGGAGCAAGGAGTTCATCATCAACACACCATCTATTACCTTTTGGAGAGTGGTGTCTCCTAGATTGGTTAGGTGTCACTTGGGAGCCTCCGTCAAGATTGTGGAGTTGAACCAAGGAGTTTGTAAGGGCAAGGAGATCGCCTACTTCGTGAAGATCTACCCGAGTGAGGCAAGTCCTTCGTGGGCGACGGCCATGGTGGGATAGACAAGTTTGCTTTTTTGTGGACACTTCGTGGGTTGAGCCCTTCGTGGACTCGCGCAACCGTTACCCTTCATGGGTTGAAGTCTCCATCAACGTGGATGTACGATAGCACCACCTATCGGAACCACGGGTAAAAATTCTCCGTGTCTCCAAATTGCGTTTGAACACTCCAATCCCATTCCCTTACTTTCTTGCAAGTTGCATGCTTTACTTTACGCTCCTCATATACTCTTTGCATGCTTGCTTGATTTGCATTGTGAATGGTTAATCTTGTGCCAAAACTCCATTCCAACTTAAAGAAATTAAAATCTGCCAACTTTCTGTGTTGAGTGTCTATTCACCCCCCTCTAGACCCCTCTTCTCGATACTTTCAAATTGCATCACAATACTCATCCGTGTACAGAAATTGATTTTTGAGCAATATCCATGGACGAGCTGTGGAAGCAGTAACGATGGCAACAAGCTTGTCGAAGATAGCAACAACTTCATAGTTCTTGTATTCCCAAGAGTGGTTGGGAACTCGACAAATTGCTATCTTCCGTAGATGACAGCCACCATGATCGTATTTGAACGTATGTAGATCATCTGTGTGCTCAACCTCAGGGCACTCTGAGATTTTTGGAAGTGGAATCCGCTGACGAGGGTACACATTCACAAGTTCCCACTCGCAGTTGTACCCAATATAAACAACCCAATCTCCATTTGCGCCAGCCCAGGCCTTACCCTTAAGCGATGGCATCTTGACATCACACGTATCATTAACAAGCGGCATCAACTTGCACAAGGCGAGGCTTCTGTCGTCCGCGCCCATGCGAACAGGCTTATAGCGAAGAAGATAAGGTTGATCAAACCGCTCCTGGACCCTTGGGTTCCTTGTAATGATGTTATTAGTTGAGTCGAGAATGGTCTTGAACAAACCTGCCATGCTAGCCGAGGTGATGACATCGCACCGATAAATGAGTTCCTCCACCACATCATCTTTCAGGTCAGGGCAAGAATAACAGGGTCGTTTTTGGCTTGTTCCCTCTATGGAGAAGACGATCGAACAATGGCAGAAGGAAGGGTGAAGGCAAATGGAGGAGGGAGGAAGAGCGTGCAACAACGGTTCCAAATCGAGAGGGAAATGCGAAGAGCCAGTGGACAGTTGCCACGGTACACGAAGAGGCGCCCCGGCCTACATAGACGTCCATTTGGAAATTGTATAAAAGGACTCACTGTCATCCCACTGACATGTTGGAACGGGACCACATGTCAATGAAACATGATGTGCCATTTCTCGTGCAAAATGTGATCTTGCCGCGTTGGCCCAAAGTGCCACACTATTTCTCAACTTTATTTTTTAATGGTGTGCATTTCAGTTTTGAAGTACGACTAGTATTGTATGCAGAGAAAATATAAACTACTCTACCACTACTCCACCTCTAGTACTAGTAGTATAAAAAGATATACAGACTAGAGCTTCAGCGCTTTCTTGCTAAGGGCTGCCCACTTGCTTCTCACACTATCATCCTCTCTCCAGATCTAATAAAGATGGCCTCTCTCTCCCTCCTCACCGGTGGTCACAGATCTGCCAGCGAAGAAAAGGACGTGCAGCGTTGACGCACTCGTCGGCGGCGAGGGGGGTCACGCACTAACGACAAGGCCGTCCTGTCAGACCTAGCGCCCGCGCGGGATGGCCTCCGTCCCCAAGCTCGCTGTTGTAGTGTGTGCGGAGGATTACGATCACGAGCAAAGCCACTTCCCGTCGGCCCTCAGGTATGCTACCTCTTTTCGAACCATACCCTTTTTCTATTGCCCCATCTTCCATGTCGCTGCATGTGGATCCTTTTCCACTCCACCATCTTCCCAATTTGCTATCCTCTGCTCTGCTGGTCACGCAGACGAAAACCTTAATTTGCACTATTAAAGGAAATCCTACTTCATGCAGACTAATCCATGTCTGGGTTGAATAAGGAAAGGAAGGGAGACTGTACTGTCCAAGAGTGTAGGCATCAAACCCGCATCTAGGTTGAAAAGGGGAAATCAGTAGCTAAGGAACGAGTCTCGTGTCTCTTGGTTGAAGAAGGGTAGAAAGGCATGACAACACAATAGAGAAGGACCAGGTCGATCGGTTTGTTGTCCTCGCATAGGAAAAAGGTGGCTAAAGAGAACAAAAATGGGACGTAATCCACATATGCTGCCTGGATATTTGTTGCTCTAGGCAACCATACCTCCCTCACCACTCTATGCGTCCGTGGAGGTACATCATACTGGTGCACCGACTGTCCGAATGGGCCTCCCATGCTCTTATTGCCACTTATTTGATGTTAGTATAACATCAGCGGTCAAGTCAAGCATGCTACTGCTAAAGTGATGCCACATTTAACTAATTCCACACTCAGTCTAATGCCACCGATAAATTTAAGCAATGCTATTCAATGTCACTGGATTATTTCAGGGTTAGCTGTTGATTGTGGATGTATTAAAGATTTTTCAGCTAAAGCATTCTAATGATGTTGCATAGCTAGTATACCAATGATGAATCTTGGTACTACCTTCAGATTTTTGCACTGTTAATGCTTATAGATTACATACCTCACTTTCATGAGATAAGTCGATTTTTTTTGTACAGTGTCAAGAGGAAAGGTCAAGAGTGGACACTGAGGGAGTCCAGGATAAGGGGGTATCCGGACAGCCGGACTATGTACTTTGGCCGGACTGTTGGACTATGAAGATACAAGATTGAAGACTCCGTCCCGTGTCTGGATGGGACTCTCCTTTGCGTGGAAGGCAAGCTTGGCGATCTGGATGAGAGATCTCCTTCTCTGTAACCGACTCTGTGTAACCCTGGCCCCCTCCGCTGTCTATATAAACCAGAGGGTTTTAGTCCATAGCACAACACAAATCATAATCATAGGCTAGCTTATAGGGTTAAGCCTCCACGATCTCGTGGTAGATCAACTCTTGTAATACTCATATCATCAAGATCAATCAAGCAGGAATTAGGGTATTACCTCCAACGAGAGGGCCCGAACCTGGGTAAACATCGTGTCCCCAGTATCCTGTTACCATTAGCCTTAGACGCATAGTTCGGGACCCCCTACCCGAGATCCGCCGGCTTTGACACCGACATTGGTGCTTTCATTGAGAGTTCCTCTATGTCGCCGCTATAAGGCTCGATGGCTCCCCCAACCTTCATCAACACCATCCAGGGTGAGACTTTCCTCCCCGGACAGATCTTCGTATTCGGCGGCTTCGCACTGCGGGCCAACTCGCTTGGCCATCTGGAGCAGATCCACAACTACGCCCCCGACCATCAGATCATGCTCGGAAACCTAAACTACACTGCTGATATCCGCGGAGACTTAATCTTCGAGGATTCAAGCCCACGTCAGGAGCGCCGAATCGTCACGACGTGCATGACTTAGATCTTCCATCGGGAAGCACTCAGAATATCGCGCCTGCTACAGCTCCGGACTTCGATCTGGAGCAGATCGTGTCGTCCGAGGACGGGTGGATGGACCCCGCCTTGGAAGTCGCACACTCGTTGGCGTTGGAGCCAAACACAGACTCCGCCCTTAAGAAAATCTGTACCACCGGGCCCTCGGACCTGTGTCCGGATGTGGATTCCGAACCGCGTGCGCCCGGGCCTACCGAGTCCAGTTGGGCCCCAGTAATGGAGTTCACCACCGCGGACATCTTTCAGCACTCCCCCTTCGGCGATGTGCTAAACTCATTAAGGTCTCTTTCTTTGATAGAAGACTTTAGGCCGAACTATGTCCGCCCCGAGTGGGACACGGACGCCGAAGAAAATCGCTTCCCACCCACCACCCACTTCATAGCCACTGTCGATGACCTAACAGACATGCTTGATTTCGACTCCGAGGATATCGACGGTATGGACGTCGATGCAGGGGACAATCTGGAACCACCGCCCACAGGGCGCTGGACCGCAACTTCATCATATGACATCTACATGGTGGACACGCCTAAGGAGAACAATGGTGACAAAAAGGACACAATGGAGGATAAACCCCCCGGACAAAAGCCAAAACGATGACGCAGACGCCGTTCTAAGTCCAGTCACAGTAAAAACATCGATAACAGCCCAAAGAAAAATGACATTTTGGTCGACTCCAAAGGCAACAATATGAACCCAGCGATGGAGCAAGAAGAGCTAGGCCACGCCGAACGGACGCCCGATCACAGTGATCCCGAGGGCCGAACTCATCACGCTGCCTACGGAGAGGAGGGCAGTCCGGCCAATAATTCATTCATCATCCCGGAAAAAGAACTGGAACAAGATGACCTCCGCAGAAGACTTATTGCCATGGCGAGGAGCTTAAAGAAGGAGAAGCAAAGGCTTAACGCCGCGCAGGATATGCTCAACCGAAGATGGAAGAAAGTTCTAGATACTGAAGAAAAATATTGCGACGATCGCCACACAAAGAGCTACCCAAAACGCAAGTTGCTGCCCGAATTTGACGATGAGCCTGCAGAGCCCATCCAGCCAAAGAATAAAATGGCCGACCAGCCGGAATGACCACCTCACGGCCGCGATAGAGCAGCCACTGACGCAGCACACAAGCCAGCACATGATTTAAGTGAGCTCCTGGATGAAAAGGCTGGTGCGTCCAGGTCCATCTATGGATCCAGAGGACGCGTTCCGGCACTATATTACGGTTACCCAAACCATCATACTGGTCAAATACCAGTTCGGTATCATGTACGGACACCACAACCGACGACAGCATGCCGTGACATGTCCAGATACAGAGGGGCTGCGCATCCCCTGTGTTTCACCGATGAGGTGCTGGATCACGAATTTCCACACGGATTCAAACCCGTGAATATAGAGGCATACGACGAAATGACAAACCCTGGGGTCTGGATTGAGGATTTTATCCTTCACATCCACATGGCTCGTGGAGACGACCTCCACGCCATCAAATACCTTCCCCTCAAGTTGAAAGGACCAGCTCGGCACTGGTTGAAAAGCCGTCCCGAAAACTCAATTGGAAGCTGGGAGGAACTTGAGGATGCTTTCAGGGCCAATTTTCAAGGGACCTATGTCCGACCTCCGGATTCGGACGATTTAAGTCACATAATACAACAGCCCGGAGAGTCAGCTCGTAAGCTTTGGAATAGATTTCTCACTAAGAAGAATCAAATTGTCGACTGCCCGGATGCAGAACCCTTAGCGGCCTTCAAGCATAGTATCCGGGACGAATGGCTTGCCAGACACCTAGGACAAGAAAATCCAAGGACAATGGCAGCCTTAACAAGCCTCATGACCCGCTTCTGCGCGGGTGAGGACAGCTGGTGAGCCCGTAGAAGCACCAGCGACCCGGGCACATCCGAAATTAGGGATGGCAATGGGAGGCCACGGCGCAATAAACATAAGCATCGAAGCAATGAAGAAAGTCCGGATAGCACGGCGGTCAACGCCGGATTCAGGGGCTCTCGACCCGGTTAAAGGAAGAAGCCATTCAAAGGCAACAAAGAAGGACCGTCCGGCCTGAACAAAGTCCTTGACAGATTGTGCCAAATTCATGGCACCCCCGAAAAACCCGCGAATCACACCCATAGAAAATGTTGGGTCTTCAAGCAGGCCGGCAGGCTAAATGCCGAACACAAGGGAAGGGAGACACCAAGTTAAGACGAGGATGAGCCTCGCCAACTGAACACCGAGGGACAAAAGAAATTCCCACCAGAGGTCAAAATAGTGAACATGATCTATGCTGTGGAGCCTGTCATCCTCAAATTTAACCCCTGGCCGGCCTGTCCGGTCACCTTCGATCGTAGGGATCATCCGACTAGTATCCGGCATGGCGGATTGGCTGCCTTGGTGCTCAATCCAATAGTTAATGGATACCATCTCACTCGAGTCCTTATGGATGGCGGTAGTAGTCTCAACCTGATATATCAGGACATTGTCCGCAAGATGGGGATAGACCCATCAAGAATACGCCGAAATAACACTACCTCTAAAGGAGTGATACCTGGCATTGAAGCCCGTTGCACAGGCTCCCTCATACTAGAGGTTACATTCAGTTCTCCTGACAACTTCAGAAGCGAAGAACTACTCTTCGACATCGCTCCCTTCCAAAGCGGCTATCACGCACTGCTTGGAAGAACAGCTTTCGCTCGCTTCAACGCAGTACCGCACTACGCCTACCTCAAACTCAAGATGCCTGGTCCACGTGGCGTCATCACAGTTAGTGGAAGCATAGAGCGTTCATTACGTGCGGAATAATATGCGGCGGCTCTAGCAGCCGAACACTAAGCGGCCGCTCCTACCAAATTAGATGATCGGTCGTCAAGACCCCGGACACGGTTAGACGAGTCCGGCACACCACCTATGGAAATAGCCCAGATAAACCTGCGCTGGGTCCCATAGATATCCCCCCCCATAGGTGGCACTAGGGGCTGCAAATATGTAACAAAGCCCACAGTTCGGCTTGGCTTCATTTAACACTATCTTGCATTTTCATTATTCATCGTGAATAACCAACTTCAGCATGATTACATTAGACTCTTTTTTATGAGCTTTCCTCTTTTACAGACACCAATCATGTGATACCCTTCCAGGATACGGCACAATGGAGACAAAGGCGCAGACGTGCAGCAGGGCCCCGCTCAAAGGTTTCCCTTTAGATTAAGCCCCTGTGTAAACCTTCTTTACTGTCTCTTGTTTCTTGACATCCCACGGGTATTCAATACACCCATATGGGATACTGGCATTATTGGCATTATGCCACGATAGATTAATGCACGTACCTGGAAAATATAGGGTTCGTAATCAAGGGCGTTACTTCGCCCTGAATATGTTATAAAGTCCAAATACCTTCGGGAGTGTTCGGCGTCACGAATTTGGCCTTATATGCATGAGCTCTGAATCATGTCTTTGGTCAACTGTTGGGTTTGCCCGGCTCCTGGGTTTGCTGCCTTACGTTCCGTTCTATCGGCTAAGGCGGCCAAAGGAGAACTACTACGATTGTGCCCTGGTTATTCCGGACGAGCACCTCAGTAGAGAAAGCCAAAAACTGACTGGCATGATACAGCAAGAGACTGGTCAATCACTCAAGGACTAACCGGAATCTCTAGGATTCCCCCGTATTAATGAAGGATCGTTTACCGGTCATGTACGTATGCACCCCTATCAGGATGCACGCGAAAGTACTAGGGGCTATATAGTAGTCCCACCTTTAAACTCCTACGGCTAAGTGAAAGTGTTACAACTATATAGTCTAGTTGCCTGGTTCGACGTGCGATCACCTCCTTAATGGACCAAGACGTTGGATCAAGTGTGACTACGCATCTTTTTTTTCTCGAAGACCGCCGCATTGTGTGCGTGGGGGCTGAAGCCAACGACTGCTAACTTTCAAACTACTCGCATACATGAACGGCCGCAAAGGAGGCATTATAAACACTTTCAGGCGGAAGTATAAATACAACCTCTATAATTAACACATAATTGTTTACAATTAGTCGACTTGTGACTCGAACATGACATCTTTCGAGCACCGAGCCTTGATTATTCGGGCACCTTCTATGACCTGCTCAAAATAGTGCTCGATTGGGTCCTGGCTTCCTGTCGGACTCTGGGTTGCAATACTGGTGGCCTCCATATCCGCCCAATATGTCTTGACACGGGCAAGATCCATCCGCGCACCCTCTATGCTGGCTGACCTCCTCATGGCCTCGATTCTTGATACAGCGCCGAGGAATTGTTGCACTAAACCAAAGTAACTGTCCGGTCTTGGTCCCTTCGGCCATAGATGGTCTACTACCGACCTCATGGCAAGACCAGACAACCTATGGAGCTCGGCCTTGGCAGCCATTCTCTCCCTCAATGGCAGCGGACGCATCGGAGCGTTAAATTGCGACCAGAATAGCCTCTCTATGCCATTATCCTTCTGATCCTTGAAGAACTTGGTTGCATCAGCCATGCTTTTTGCCATATCCACATACGCATCTGCAGCACTCATAAGCTGATCCAGTGGAGCGTACTTGGGGTCTCCAAACTTCATCCGCAACAAATAAGGGCTTCCGGCCGCGATGTCTCCGGCCTGCCGAATCTCCTCCTGCGCAGCTCTAAGCTTAGTACGCGTCTCCTTGGCCGCATTCAGGGCCTTCTTCAGGTCAGCCGCCTTTGCCTGATTCTCCTTCTTGAGAAGCTCATATCGGTCAGCAGCGTCCTTCAGCGCAATAGCCATTTCGGATATCTTATCTTCGCTTCAGCGATGAGCAGCATGTTCGGCTCTTAAATCTTCGGCCGCCTTTAGGGCAGCCGCATTGCTAGCCCTGGCTTGTTCCTTGGCTAACACAAGTTCTGCCCTCAGGGCCTCCATGGCAGCAGCTCCACCTGCAGCCACAGTATATCATATTAACATTATATCCATCATCCCTACATGAATAAGGAAACATGAGCACATACTCTGTGACTCGTCAAATCGCTTGTTTATAAGCGTGATGTCGATGTCCACCACATCAATTTTTCACCTCAATTCGGCGACTTCAGCAGTCCGGTCTACCACCGGATCCTTAGCAACCTGCGCATAAATGCAGTGCAATCAATACCTGGGAATGTAATCCTCCATTTGCCACCTAGGGCTGGCAACCAAAGTTTTAGGGGCTACTATCCGGCCAAAGTATATAGTTCGGCTGTTATCTTGATTCGTTCGATCAAGTTTTTATGTTTGACTGATTATCAAGATTGGGATACCAATTTTTAGGTCCCCTCGAGTTCGAAATGATATTTACCTTGAAGTTACATGGTTTACAATTTTCTTATACTGTCAATAGTTAATAATGCTAGTTACCTTCAGACTTTGGAATTTGGTTTAATGCTCTTGCACCACTAGTATACCAATGCTGAAACTTGTTACATTTACATTTTGTATTGTTAATTCTTATAGAAATCTTCCAGTGCTAGAGCTTATGGAAATCTGTTCAGTAAAACCATTATACTGTACCCTGTAATAAAATAACTACTCTACTATTGCACTAGCCACCGGATTAGTGTATATTTGTACTATTTTAATGGTGTTGCATTAGCGTATGGACATATATAAAGTGTGGCAAGCTTTCCCAGATATGTGCTCAAGAAAACTACTACCTATTTTCCTAAATACTAGACATTTGGGTACTTTAAATTGAACTGCAAAAATGTCTATATTAAGAAACAGAGGGTGTAGAGTTCACGCAAATTATCCCGGTAAAGCTAGTCATACCTTTGTTAAAATTAGCGTTCATTGTGTTATCGGAGGAGGTATGTAAGTTCTCTAATGCTTGTCGATTACATACCTGACATCATGATGTAATGTTAAGTCATTTCCTTTTATACAGTGTCACTGAATTGTTAAGGCGGTGATGGCATTTTATTTTAGTTGAGCTGCACAAAATATGCTTAAAAGAAGAGGAAAGGTCAAGAATGGCTCAATTTTTCAGAAAAAATTATGTATGCCTTCCTGACATCAGCTGTTGTTGGCTTATTTATTCCTTCAAACAGGTGGTTAGAAACAGTCTTGCTACCTTTTCCCATTAACAAACTGGAATGCTTATACTTGTGAGTCTATGCTTCAACTAGTGCCACTTTTATAGTAATCACACTTTCAATATCTATGCAAACAGGGATGCTCGATTTTAGTGGAACTACACAAAAAGTCCAAATGGTTCAACATTAGGAGCATGTTTTCTTCCAAACCTTTATATCCAATTGGTGGTACTATGTGCTGTTCATTACGAAGGTACATGGTTTGCTACTATCTTGCTACTCTTTTTGTACTGTCATTAGATAGTAATACTAGTGGTTTGCATGTGAATTTATTGGCAGGGTGGACCTACATTGGAGGGGCAGGGCAGGATTCAATGATTGGATGCTCAATTTTGGTTGTATCGATTTCACCTCCTCCATCACTACGAACATGGATATCCTTGGTCTGATGAAGAATAGGCACTATATTTCTACTCTAAACCAGCAAATCAATTCAGTATGAAATTTTCCAAGGCAAAACATGACTGTATCAAATTGTCCAGTGCAAAACATGACAGATGCTAAGCGGAAGATACGTGTTTAAACCGAAAATACAAGGTGGGGTATATGTTTACTAGCTGATTGATATTTGTGCAGACAGAGATGTCTGCCCGTTGCTATTTGGCAAATAACAAAGTGACCGCAATTTTGGTTGAACTGCACAAGAGAATAGTATAGTCACTGCATGTAGTGTCATTTGAAAATAGACACAGAAAGATTGGATAGTCACTTCATGGACTGCAAAAAAGTAGTAATGTACTATTTATTTGCCAACACTAGGTGCTTCATTGCTTTAGTCTGATTATACAATGGGCATCATTTTGCCTAAGTTAAAGTTTGTATTCCGAAAATAGTCTCGTCGTGTGATCGAGAGAAGACCAAATCATATTGCAGTGGATGTTCCTCCATCATGTGTGGTTCATTCTCATGGTTCTAGTTGTTGGTGAAACCACTTACGTTTGCAAGAGGCATTGTAGACTTCACAAACAAATTTGTCTTTCACTCTGTACTGAATGTTGTCCAAGAGAAGCATCCATGTTAGTAGGAAGAACACATGTTTTTTCTAGATCTTTGCTTTTGGAGCTACATATTTTTATATGATCTATGAATCATTGAGATGCATTAACATGTTGATCTTATGTATGGGAATCGTACTAGTTGGTTTTGAATTTGGGCTACTAATGTGAACATATTACAATGCCAGGCATGTGAGTCTCGTGTGAATATTTCGAAAGGATCGGCTCTTACTGTTGTGCACATAGTGATCCTTATTTCTGTGTCCTTAGTGTTTACAAGTTACTAACAGTTACTTATTTCTGTTCGCTCAGTGTTTACAAGTTACTGATCGATCACTAGCTAGCCTACTAATGCGCTCCTAGTAGTTTTAGGTTCGACGCAAGATCCAAAGTGGCAGTTTTTTAATAAAAATGCCTACCTCCAAAGAAACTGACAAGCTGCTCTGAAGAAAATGCCATGTGAATCTGAAGAAACTGCTAGCAAAAACATTCGCAAATGCCTTATCTCCCAGCGAACGTTCATCAGGTAATGTGATCGTACACATACACCATCCGACCTACTCAATCCTATATGTACACTATCCGACCTACTCGATCCTAAACGGATAGAGGATCACACACGTACTACCTCCTTTCTGGTTTGCATGGCTCAATTGAAAAAATGACCTACTCGATCCTACACGAATAAATAGCAGATCACGCACGTACTACCTCCTTTCCGGTTTGCAGGGCTTAATTCAAAAATCCGACCAACCGGCTTATGCATTGAATTCCATTGACCGCGATGACCGTCGCATTTCCCGCGACACGTTGGTTCGCCTACCTTCCGCCTATAAATATTGTTTCCTAGCCTTCTTCGGTGGCACCATCACCCAACTCGACGTATCCTTATAAGCCCCCATCGGCCCGATGTCGCTCGCCACTTATCCTCGCTCTCACCACGTCCGGCATGCCCCCGCCCATCCACGATAGGCGACGCCGGAGGAGGTCACTGTCGGAACTAGTGTTCAGTTTTTCACCGGAAGGCAGACGAAGGGAGGAGGCATTCTATTGGTCTCTAGATGGCAATGTGGAGTATGAGGAGTTGTTGGAGCGGGACCACCTGGCGGAAGAGCAGTGTATCGCCGATTTGCGCCTCTAGTGGGACGTGAAGCAGCAGCACACCGACGCTCTGAGTCGCGAGCAGAGCGCCCGCAACTGGGCTAACTACGTGGAGGTCGGTGCCCGGAAAATAGCCCTGGAGGCTGTCGGGCACGCACGCGTTGGCGACGCAGAATTTTACTACCATCTCGTCAAGTGGGTTTCCTGCTTAGAAGCCAAAGCTCTGGTGGACCACACCGGCATGGAAAGGGCTAACGTGCGCGAGCAACGCACCCTATTGCACCTCTGGCAAGTCTGAGGCAAGGCGGAGGACGCCGGTGCCAACATTTAGCGTGTACCGCAGATGGCGGCCGGCATCGTCTAGTTAGCTAACAGTAAGTTAGTACTTGTACGCTACTAGAGTATTAGTGGGAGTAGATAGTTAACTTGGCTATGATGGTTGTCAACGTGGAAGTTCAGTACTCTATATCTGGATCAGACCTGTTACTTTGCTCTGAATTTTGAACTTTCCGTTTGAATGTATGGAATGGGCTGTTATTTTTTTAAATGGGTTGTATTTGTCCGCCACGGGTTTAGAGGCTGACTTGTGGGCCTACCAGGTTGACGTGTACATAATCAGGAGATGATTGTACATGGAGAGGATGACAGCAGGGACCCACCAATGTCATGGAAATACACAAGCAAGTGCCTCCTTATTTCAAGCCAATAAAAATGGCCCCTCCTAATGGATTTCTGACATCTGGGTCCCATGCCATTGTCAACGTAGTCAATAAACGAGAGAATTGCACAACAAGCGGCTGACACCACGGACCCAGCAGCTCGCCCAGTTTTTTTGTTTTGAGTTAATTTGATAAATGCCACTCCAAATCTGGTGATTTCGAGAAATGCCACTGCGATTTCCAAACTTTGAAAAGTGCCATTTCCAGTGGCATTTTTCGAAGTCTGGAGTGGCGTTTTTCAAAGTTTGCAAATTGCAGTGGCGTTTTTCAAAGTTTGCAAAAATTGTAGTGACATTTTTCAAAGTTTGGAAATTGCAGTGGCATTTTTATGAATTGCCATAATTGGAGTGGCATTTATCTAATTTGTTTTTGAGACGGAAGCAGGGTGTCAATTGGGATGTGCGGGGCACTCTGGCCTGTCTAGACAGCCTTTTCTTTTATGTTTACCACAGACCAGCCCAGTAGTTTTTTTTCTTACTTAAAATGGCTAGCCCAGTTTTTTTGTGATTTGTCAAGTAAGTCGCTTCGTCAGACCTGTTGGGCTGCAAATCTTTCAAGATGAGAAGAGCTTCATTCGGCTGGCTGAGAAAATAGCCTACCAGTAATGAGAAATGGGCTGTACATTTTTAAAACACATCAAACCGGCAATTAGTTTCAAATTTCTTTTTTTTAGTTTCAAGATTTTAAATTGCATTTTTTATGCGTGGACAATTTGTTGGATTTTATATTGATATACATTTATTTTTAAAATCAGTTTGAATGTGACTCCAAATTTCAGGATTAAAAACAGCTCGGACCGCACCGAAATATGCAAAATTTCGTATAATTTTTTAACTGTGGCCACAATATGGGCTGTAATGCTAACAAAAATAATATGGGCTCCAAAAAACGCTAAGAATTAGCAAATGGGCTATAAATTATTAGAAATAATGGAAGATGGGCTATATGTTCTTTTCCACATATTTGAGGCTTTCCTAAAAAAGGTTGACGCACAAGTTGTGACTGTTGGATGTCCATCCAACAGCCGTCGTGCTTCTTCAATCTCTGCTCTTCCTGCTCCAGCCGGTCAAACAAGCGCCGGTAGGACTGCCTGCTCCCTCCTCCCGCGGTCGGCTGTGCTGCCGCGCAGGCCTCACCGGCCCATCGTACTTCCATCGCTGGCCTAGCCATCCCTCTACTCACCCACACCTGTTGTTATTCTCTAGCGATGGCAGCTGAACTAGTAAACCCTCGTACAGTCGTACTCCCCTCCGCATGGGAAACAACTGCCGAGTCTTCCCTGGCTCCGTGTTGTTCCCTTCCTAGGCCTCACCGTCGTCCACCGCCCTGGTGCTCTCGACGCGTCGTGGTCAACGTGGTCAAAGACCGACATGCATCTGAAGTGGACTGTACATGGACAGGCTGACAGCTGGGTCCACGGCCGCACACAAGGAAATGCCTCCTTATTACGCGCAAAATAAGGATTCCTCCACCTGACATCTGGGACCCACCGAAAGGGCCTCTGTATTTCGCAAAAAAATGTTCCTGCCACTGATAGCTCGGACCCACCAGCTATATCTTCGCACGCAAGGAAGTGCCTCCTTATTACGCACAAAAAAATGAATACTCCCCCTACTAGCTGGGACCCAGCATAGTGGGAGGCTGACTTGGGCCTACTAAGTTGACGGGGATGGAGGGCTTTGTCAACTTAGTAAATATGAACGATTCTAGCTCCAATGACCGTACGATGTCCATCCAACGGCCGTAGTGCTTCTTCAACCTCTAGTCTTCTTGCTCCAGCCGCCCAAAGCAGCGCCGGTCATGTCGCCTGCTCTCCCGTGGCCGGCTGTGATGCCGCGGAGGCCTCACCGCCCCTACTACTCCCACCGCTGGCCAGGCCTTCCCTCCACTCACCCACACCCCCTGTAATTCTGCGGCGACGGCAGCCTCAAACCGCAGCCGAACCAGTGAACCCTCGTACTCCTCTCCTCGTGGGCATCCACTGTCGCGTCTTCCCCAGCTCTGCATCGTCCCCTTCCTAGGCCTCACCGTCGTCCACCGCCTTGGTGCTCTCGGCGTGGCATGGTCAATGTGGTCAACGACCGACTTCCATCGGAAGATTACTATACATGGAGAGGCTGACAGCTGGGTCATGGCCGCAGCAAGGAAGTGCCTCCTTATTACACGGAAAATAATGATTCCTCCACCTGACAGCAGGGACGCACCGGACGGGCCACCGTATTTAGTGAAAAAATGTTTGCCCCTGACTGTTGGGACCTACCAGCTACATCTTTGCCCGCAAGGAAGTGTGTCCATATTACGAGCAAAAAAATGATTCGGCCCCTGACTATTGGGACCCACCAGCTACATCTTCCCACGCAAGGAAGTGCCTGATAGTCGGGATCCACCTGGTCGAAGCATAGTAGCATTGTCATTCTGGTCGCGAACGTGTATGTTCACACTGGTCGATGTAGAAGCGCGCACGTGTCATAGTAGAGGCACGCATGTAGCATGTACACGTATGTACAGCGGCCAGGGTGCAAGAAAGTAAATATTAGCCATGTATGTACATATGGGCGGGGTCTCGAACGCCTACTCACGCATACGTACGGCCAGGGATCGTGTACATGGCTGGGTGGGAACGGAGAAACTGCGTCGTCATCGTGTTCATGGGGAGGCAACGGAATGTGTCGTGTTCATCGGGAGGCAACGGAACGCGTGCTATTCATCGGGACCCAACTGCCTTGGAAGGAACAGCCGATGGAAAAGAGGCCTGGCGTACCATGGAATGGAGGAAACGCCTTGTCTTCGACCGGCCATGGTTGAACGGGATCCTGTTCACCGGGAGGGGTCTGGCTGTTAGGGAACGTAGCAATAATTCAAAATTTTCCTACGTATCACCAAGATCAATCTAGAAGATTCTAGCAACAAGAGAGAGAGGGAGTGCATCTTCATACCTTTGAAGATCGCTAAGCGGAAGCGTTACAAGAACGTGGATGATGGAGTCGTACTCACGGCGATTCAAATCGTGGAAGATCTGATCTAGCGCCGAACGTATGGTGCCTCCACATTCAACACACGTACAGCCCGGGGATGTCTCCTCCTTCTTGATCCAGCAAGGGGATAGGAGAATTTGAGGGAGAGCTCCGGCCACCTAATTCTATTAGGTCATGGGACGAGTTGAAGAGTCGGTTTATCAATAATTTCAAAGACACGTGCAAGCAGCCCATGTCAATTGTGGATCTGGCCACTTGTGTTCAGGAGGAGAATGAATCAACCACCCATTGGGTGCAGCAGGTTTCAGAGATTTTGCATTCATCGGACCGCATCAATGTCGGTTCAGCGATTCTAACATTGGAAGGCAATTGCAAGTTTAAGTCGTTGAAGTTGAAGTTGGGATGGCTCAAGCATCACTGCAATGATATGGGAACGTTAATGGCAGCTCTGGTTAAGTATGTTGACTCTGATAGTACCAAGGATCCCGAGCCTGATGAGGAAAAGCCGGGGAAGGGAAAGAAGAGCGGCAACACCAAGGGCAACAGCATAATCTAGCGGGCCACGGAAACAATGGTAAGCGTAAAGCGGACAGTTCAGATTTTGTGGCTAACACCAATGTGCAGGATAATGCTCAGTGTCATAAGGGTAAACTGCCCCAGGGGGGTGGAGGCATGAATCTGGAGCGCTTGCTAAACCAACCTTGCCCAAAGCACGGGACGAAAGAGAATCCGGCCACTCACCTCTAGAAGGATTGCTTCATTATGCGGGAGTTCAAAAACTCTGATATTTTCCGATATGATTAGGGTCCCTCTGGCGGTTCAGGTCCTGGATCTCACGTACCGGGTTACGGCGAAGGCGGTTCAAGCTCAGGATTTTAGGGTAATCAAGGCAATCAGAACAACCAGGGTGGTCACAACCAGCAGAATAGTTAGGGAAATCAGCAAAAATCGGGTTATTAGAGTCACCCGAAGCAGTTGAATAGTGGGCAGTATCATGTTTTCACCACTAGCTTGTGCAAGCGTGATCGGAAGCTTCACAAAAGGGCAATTAACTCTGTTGAACCGGCAGTACCCCGTTACTTGCGTTGGTCTGAGCAGCCCATTGTGTGGAGCAGAGAGGATCATCCCACCCGGGTTGATAATCCGGGTCATCTGGCTTTGGTGGTGGAACCTCAGGTTGGGGGTTTTAAGTTCACCAAGGTGCTCATGGATGGAGGAAGCAGTATCAATAATCTGTATTATGAAATCTTTCGTCGCATGGGATTGACGGATAAGAATCTTAAACCGTCAAACACTGTTTTTCACGGGGTAGTACCAGGTAAATCGGTGTACCCAGTTGGTAAGATAGCTCTGGAGGTTGTGTTCGGAGATGATTGTGATTCCAGGTCAGAAACCTTAACCTTTGAGGTAGTGAAAATCCAGAGCCCATATCATGCCCTATTTGGACGGCCGGCTTATGCAAGGTTTATGGCAAGGCCCTGTTATGTCTATCTAAAGCTCAAAATGCCGGGTCATAAGAGGACAATTACGGTACATGGGAGTCGTAAGATCCCTTTGGATTGCGAAGAGGGTGATGCGGCTTATGCTGAGTTAGTTTGTGCTGCAGAGGAGTTGAAGTTCTACAAGGACAATGTTGATCCGGTGGATATGACTCCTCTGAAGAAGCCCACCACAGAGCATGACCCAACCCTGAAGTTTAAACCGGCTGATGAGACTAAGTTGGTTGATTTTGTTCCTGGCGATTCATCCAAACAGTTTAGTATCAGCACTAATTTGGATCAGAAATAGGAAAGTGCGCTCATCGAGTTCATCCGTGAGAACCGGGACATCTTTGCATGGAAACTTTCTGACATGCCAGGTGTACTGAGGGAACTCGCTGAGCACAATATCAATATTGATCCCAAGTTTAAACCGGTCAATCAGTTTCTTCACCGCTTCAATGAAGAAAGACGCAAGGCTATTGGTGAGGAGGTAGCCCGGCTTTTGGCGGCTGGGTTTATCATTGAGGTTTTTCATCCGGAGTGGCTGGCTAATCCGGTACTAGTGCTTAAGAAGAATGGCACTTGGCATATGTGTGTGGATTACACGGACTTGAACAAGGCTTGTCCGGCCGATCCTTTTGCTCTCCCTCGTATTGATTAGATCATTGATGCTACGACGGGTTGTGAGCATTTGAGTTTCTTGGATGCTTATTCTGGTTATCATCAGATCAAGATGGCAGTTAAGGACCAGGAGAAAACAGCTTTTATAACTCCCTTTGGAGCCTTCTGCTATGTGTCTATGCCTTTTGAGCTCAAGAGTGCCCAGGCGACTTATCAGAGATGTGTGTAGAATTGTCTTCATAATCAAATCGGGCGCAATGTTCATGCTTATGTGGATAATATCATGGTGAAGTCTAGAAATAAGGAGACACTGATAGATGACACGTACTGGATTATATCAAGTCCCAGGCGCTCGTGGATTTCATCAATGACTGGACAGAGTTGCAGGCACCGGAAGATAAACTGGATAACACGTACTGTACTATCCACTTCGACGGGTCCAGGCAATTGGAGGGCTCGGGGGCTGCAGTTATCCTTACTTCCCCTCGAGGTGATAAAATTCGTTATGTTCTCCACTTAATGTTTGCCTGTACTAACAATGCAGCTGAGTACGAGGCCTTGCTCCACGGTCTTCGAGTGGCTAAGGAAATGAACTTAGGCCGGGTACGATGCTTTGGGGACACTGATCTGGTGGCTCAGCAAGTCTCTGGTACTTGGGATTCTAAGGATCCACTCATGGCGGCTTACCAACGAGAGGTGGATATTGTTGCTGGTCACTTCAAGGGTTATCAGGTTGAGCACATTGATCGGCGCAAAAATGAAGTGGCATATGCTTTAAGCCGGCTGGGGTTTGATATGATCCATGTTTGTAAGAATAATTGTGTTCTGTTCCGGAAGGATTATGCCAACTTAAGTGAATGCCCGAAATGCAAATCATCAAGATGGAAAGATGGCGATCAGCGTAAACAGGTGCCGCCCATACCTTTCTGGATGTTTTGCATAACCCGTTAGTTAAGTTGCCTACAGAGGAGGACCTGGCTATTCCTGATCCGGAGTCTCAGTTGGTGGCTTCTCTACATATTATTCCGGATTGGACGGTTCCATATTTAGTGTATATGAACCGGGGCGAGTTACCAGAAGATGAAGTTTTGGCCAGACAGATAATCCGGCGATCCAAGTCCATGATTATTCACAATGGCGAGTTACATCACTGCAGTGTCTCAGGGGCATTTCAGCGTTGTGTTTCCCCTGAAGAGGGTCGTGAGATTTTTCATGAGATCCACGAAGGAGACTGTGGTCACCACGCCGGTTCAAAATCCTTGGTTGCTAAAGCTTTTCGTCATGTCTTCTATTGGCTGACGGCTCATGCTGATGCTTAGGACTTGGTGAAAAGGTGCGACGGTTGTCGTAAATTTTCACGCCGAGCTCATGTTCCGGCTCAGGACTAAGGATGATTCCAATCACTTAGCCATTTGCTACTTGGGGGCTTGATATGATAGGGCCTTTTAAGCGGTCCAAAGATAAGAAGACCCACCTTTTGGTGGTTGTTGATAAGTTCACTAAATGGGTTGAAGCGGAGCCAGTAAGCAAGTGTGATGCAGCCACGGCGGTTCAATTCATGAAGAAGGTGATCTTCCGCTTCGGTTTTCCACACAACATCATAAAAGATAGTGGCATGAACCTCTCCAAAGGTGATATGGAGGACTTTTGTCAACGAGAGCACATCCATCTTGATGTGTCATTAATGGATCAACCCCAGTCTAATGGTCAAGTTGAGAGAGCTAATCAGGAAATCTTAAAGGGTATTAAGCCCCGGCTTATGGTTCCTTTGAAGAGGACGCCGGGTTGTTGGGTGGAGGAATTACCTTTTGTATTATGGAGCATAAACACCACCCCCAATCGATCTACGGGTTATACACCTTTCTTCATGGATTACGGGGCAAAGGCGGTACTCCCCAGTGATACTCGTCATGACTCGCCCCGGGTGGCCAATTATATTGAAGCGGACAACGAACAAGCACGCCAAGAAGCACTGGACCTATTAGATGAAAAACGGGACATGGCAGCAGCTCGTTCGGTGATTTATCAGCAAGACCTGCGGCGTTATCACAACCGCCAGGTTAAAACCAGAACTTTTCAAGAAGGTGACTTAATGCTCCGGCTCATCCAGGATCAGACCGATATGCATAAGTTATCCCCACCTTGGGAAGGGCCTTTTGTGGTCAGCAAGAATCTGAACAACGGGTCGTACTACCTCATCGATGTTCGAGAGCACAAAGACTCATGCAAATTGAAGGAGGAGACCCGTCGACCGTGGAATATTGCTCATCTTCGGCCTTACTACACCTGAGCGATAGGCTCCTATTATGTACATATTTTGACAATGTATATATTATGATCAATATAATAAACCGGCATCTTTTCTAAAAGCAGGGCCTCTGCCGTTTTTTCAAATATTTCTTGGTTACATGGGGGCTTCAGCTTACAAGGCAGAGTTATGTCCATTAATCCATCTATCACGCCACAACAAAGCTTGGGAGCTTCACACCCAAGGGGCCAAAGAGAGCCTTGTTGCTAAGCACAGCTCAAACATAGGCACCCACTGAGCACAGCTCAAAATGTTACTTGGGGGCTCTTTGTGCAAAGCAACAAAGAGTTTGAAAGGACCCTTGTAATAGGCTATCGAGCCAGGCTTGGAAGCCAGGTATATTCACCTAAAACCCCGGGTTAACCTGCCTTCATCAAGTAAGCCACTCCATAGAGGTAATCCTGATATGACCCGCCAAACGTTTGACAAGTCAATCTAATACAGACCCTGAACTTGTCAAAGTTAAAACAACAATTGGTTAATGTGAGGTCCATCTTAAAAGGCTTTGTGAGATGGTTCAACTCAGTGGCCTGGCAGCCCATGAAAAGCCTTGAATTTGGGCCTGGCGGCCCTTGAAAAGCCTCGACTACAAGATTCTATTTGCCTTTATTTGTCGAGTCTTTTCTCTTTTGATAAGGTTTTATTATAAATCAGTGTGTATTGACCCGGCTCGACTATAAGTCGTCAATTTAACCCGGCGTTTATTAACCTGGCTTGGCTTTCAGCTATAAGTTGTTAGACCACATTCAATCATAAAACCTGTGTTTGTTAACCCGGCCTCACATTTACTATAAGTCGCCAGGATGATCATCTGGTGTTTATCATAACCCGGTACAGCTTCAGTATAAACCAGCAAAGCATGGTGAGGAGTTATCAGCACTCCAGAGTTGGGTTATCACCCTTTTCTACAAAAAGTTGGTAGAGCCAACAGTGTGATCAAATATCACAGGTATGATATATTTCATATTATTTTATATACAACCTTGGTTATAAGCCCTGGCTTTATACTGGGCATTATGACCCATCCAACGGTAAACCGCCAGGACAATTTTTTCAGTCTTTCATATGCAGAAACAGGATTGCATAAAATTGCTAAGGCACATAAGCAGACACAGCAACAATCAAGACGGATTAAAACAGTGTTATGCAGTAGTGCACGATGGCAACAGGTCAAAGAAGTATTTCAACTAGCCTATTACAAGGCGCTTTGATGCCCAAAAGAATAATTGTTTATCGTACAGATCACAGTGTGCAGAAATAAAGCCGGCTGCCGGATTATGATTCATCACCAGGCTGATGTGAAGATGACGGATCATCTTGCGCCGGTTCACCCTCCTCCTCTCCACCTAGTGGCTGGAAGTCAATGGTTGCCCAGTCAATCCCAGTTAAGTCTTGGAAGACAGCTTCATCACTTATAAGGGTGGAGGGTTCAACATCAGGGGCATAAGTGTGCTTACAGATTGGCGGGATAAGATTCTGCACTTCATGAACAGATGCATCAATCCGCTTGTTGTCTGCATCATAAATTGACCGGTGGAAAGACAAGTCAGTCTCTTCAGCCAGTTTGCTTGCAAGTGGACGCATTTTCCTTAGTCAAAGCCTTGCGGGCGTCATTGTCAAAGTCTGAGCTATCTTCTTGTTGGCTGGGATAGCCATTTCCAATGTCTTCCGGATCAAGATCAGATATCCAGGCTTTGGCTCGAGTTAGAGCAGATAGAGCATCGACCCTCGCAGCTAATCTCTTTACTTCCTCGAGCTGGGCAGGTGTCATGGATAACTTGGCCAATGTGTCCTTGATCAAGGTTGGGGGCGGTTTATTGTATGATGTTGTGCAGATGACCCGTTGAGCCCCGGTATACAATTGTTCTATCAAAGTATAAGCAGCTTTTAGTTTCTTGCGCATATCTGAGCCAAGATGGGCTATGCGACTACCCGCAATGATTAAAGTATTGTTGTTAAACCGGCAACTTCAAAGATGTTTAAGTACATCTCGTCAAGAGGATATTTACTAAAGACAGCAGAGGTCATAGCATTTATTTGCTGCTTTAGGCCAGTCAGTTCTTCTGTCACCGGTTTAAGGGCCGTTTCGGCGTCTTCTGCCCGCTTTACCAGAGTTGTTTTCTCAGCATCCCACTTTGACCATTCATTTTTGAAATCCTCCATCAATTTTTCCATGGAGGCTAAGGTGCTAGTCACCTCGTCTTTTGCCTTGGACGCCTCTGCCTGCTGGGATTTGATGTTTTCTTGAAGATCGGTGAGTTGGGATTCTTTCTTTTTCAGGTCATCCTACAAAGGACAGTTAATAGATTGGTAGCGCATCCTTGAAGTCCCAAACATATAACAAGTTATACACTTGGCACTTGGGGGCTAATGACTATTGTTTCTCATCAACAGTATGGTCAAGTCCCAAGGCTCAATACAAGTATTAATCTTGGCACTTGGGGGCTAATGTTTAATTGATCAGATAAACCAGATTTTCATGAAATCAACAGGGGTAAGCCTTACAACAGGAAGTCCTGGTTCATCTTGAAGAGATAAACCGGCCCTTGGGGGCTACACCGATGAAGTCTATTTATTATTTTATCAAAGTCCCAGTTCATCTTGAAGAGATAAAACCGGCCCTTGGGGGCTACTAGAGTTGATATTATCAATAAAGCGAAAGGAAGGAAAATTTATGAAAAGTTCGAGTAGGAATTACCTCATAGCGCTCCTTCATCAAGTTGACTAAACCGGCTTCATAGTCGCGACTGGTGTATAGGCGGTTTAAATATTCAGAATGCAAGTCCAGGGCGTTGAGGTGAGCATAGCTGGATAAATCTGCTTTCCACTTGCCCTTGTCCATAGCAGAGAATTTTTCCTTGGCACTGTGCTTTAATAAAGCGATAGGATTGCCAGGAGCAGTGTGACCAAAACCGGTAATCACAACATCATCTATGGTGCCATCAACATTCTTTGCTGGGCTTGGCGGTTTAACAGATGTTCTTGTCGGGCTTGGCGGATCGGCAGATGGGCTTGGTGGATTAGTAGACTGGCTGGTTGGGTTTATTTCTCTCGGTTCAACAAAAGTATCTTGAGCTTGAGGTACCGGATCATCCAGGATATTTTCAGCATTTTGATCAAAAGCTTCTGCAGTCTTCTTTGGTTCAGGGGCTGGATTGTTATCAGTTGGTGTAGTCAGCTTGGCTTTCTTGCTAAGTCTGGCTTTGGCCCTGAAGAAAACACACGGAGAGGTTAATACAATAAACCAGTACAAGACATAAAAGGTTAAAAATCATATGTTTACCCCGGAACAGTCTTGAGGAAGGGCATTTGTGTGGCTGATGACTCGCCAGAGGATGAATGTGAGGTTCCCTGATAATTTGAATCAGACGGATTAAGAGGATTTCGGAAGTAACCCACCTTGGGATAAAGTGTATTAGAAGTATAAGAGACCTCTTGACAATGTTTGTGAACCGTAGAATTCGGTAAACCGGAGGAGGTAACTTGTTGGCAACTATGCCGAGTGGTGCGGTGAGCTTCAGGCTGATGCGTCTTCAAAGAAAAGTGTGGATCCAAATAAGCAAGAGGGTGTGAATGTTTTACTTTCCGGACTGCTCGACGGAATTTTCGTACTGGCACATGATTTGAGTAAGAAGATAGAACAATTACCTCTGCATCACTAGCACGGCTAGCTTCCGCATCATCCTGATAATGATGATTGTCAATAAGGTGCATGAAAAATGAACCAATAGAATCAAGTTCTTCCTCTGACTCCGAGTCATCAAGATCTTCGTTATTGGCCAGCTCAAGGGACTCAGCGGTTCTCTTCTTCGCAGGTTTCTTTACAACCTTGGTTTTTTGGCGAGGTGCCTTCACCGGTTTGTCCTGCGGTTTTGCCGGTTTGTCTTGCGGTTTCCTCTTCCAGAATGGATCATTACCCTGCAAAGATGAACAGAAGGTCATTAGAAAGCATTTAAAAGGGTGTGTATTAAAGCAGAAGGATGCAATTCTTACAGCTGGCGGTTTGTTGGAGACATAAAAGAGACTAAGACCTCTCTTGCTACATTAAGATATCGGTTCATCCAACATATTTTTGACAGCTTTAGTAATTTCATCGTTAGATAGCTGCACATCAGTGTGCCGCTGAGGGTCGTTGACATCCCCAGTATACTTAGACATTAACCTGGTTCGACGGCTTAAGGGCAAGATGCTCCAAGAAACCCAGCAGCGGACAAGGTCAATACCGGTTAAACCGTTCGCCATAAAGGCTCGGAGCTTGGAAAGTTGTGGTGCATATTTGGATCGTTCCTTGGCAGTAAGCCATTGGGGAAATGGATGTTCACTAGTGAGCCGGTGAGCATGATAACCCAACAGAGGATTTTTGTCATCAGGGGCAGTGTTTTGGCAGAAAAACCAAGTCTGATTCCAGTCCTTGGGGTGGCTGGGATGTTTGGCGTGAGGAAAATTGACATCTCTCCTTTTCTGAATCAACACCCTGCCAAGTTCAGTATTGGGCCCGTCTATAAATTCAGTACGACGGTTCAAGTAGAAGAAGTCCCTGAAAAACTCGATGGTCGGTTCTTCTTGCAGATAAACCTCAGAAAACACTTGGAAATTGTAGATATTGGACACAGAGTTCGCTCCAATGTCTTGAGGGCAGATTTGGAAGCTGGCAAGTACATCGCAAAAGAAAATTGATCCGGGAGGGCTAAACCCTCAGTCCAGATGATGAACAAACACAACTACTTCACCACTTGGGGTTCAGGAGGATTCTCAGTGCCCGGGACCCTCCAGCGGATGGTTTCTTTGCTCGCTAAAGTGACAGTCAAAACATACCCAGTTAGTTGCTCTTCAGTAACCCGGGAGGGAACCCAATTGCAACCATAGAAATATTTGGCCATTTCAAATGACAAGCTAGAAAGGAAGATTAAAATGGGTTTACAATTTATGACTGGTATATATAAACCGGCGTCAAGCCGGGGGAAGGAGACATCAGAGCATATGTACATGGTAAACTGAATACTGATATTAAAGTAGAGTTGGCGGTTTAAGAGAGGGATAATGGTACCTAGCGGATTATCATTTTCTAAAAAGCTAAACCGCCTACAATGGTGTGGAAGTAACAGATCTGAAAATTACTAAGTGCTGCAGAAAGAGGTTTCGCAGACTGACGTTATTATTATGGATCTACCACGGTTCAAGAAAGGAAAAAAAATGAGAACCCTAAGTGGTGACAGTGGAGCAGCAAAGGTCCAGATGGGATCTGTTTACTGAAGAAGGGATGATATGATGAGGAAAATGGATTATAGCTACGGCTGCACAGGGAAAATATCATGTGTATCAAGATATGATGTGGCAATAAAGTACAGCAATGAACGCCGACGAACATTGATGAACACCCACGGATACATAAAACCCTAATGACAGATCTAGGGTTGAAGGAAAGAAGATTTGCCGGCTTTATGGGAGCAGCGGAGAGGTACCGCGATTCTCTGGTGCACTCAGGTCGATGCAGCGGCTAAGGGTGGTGAAGTGGTTGAAGGTCGAGGGCGGCGGCGGAGCTTCAGAGCTCGGGCGTCGCGAGGTTGAAGAAGAAATGAAGAGGCACGGAGGGGGGGGGAAAGGAGAAAGGAACCCCCCCCGGCCCTATTTATAAGACGAATGGATAAGCGACAGGTGCGGGAATCAAGGAGCCCAAAAATGGATATGGGACACAGTTGTCGCCTTGATTTTCGGAGGTTCATTAATAAAGGAGAGGTATGTATGGTTTTTTAATAAACAAGTGACATCATGGCGATTTACGATGATTTCAGAAGATGATGTCATGGCGGTTTACAAGGATAACACGAAGATGTTCAAGATAGATTTTCTCTAAAGTTGAAGATTGATGTGAATAAGTTCAAACCAATCTGGGGCCTAATGTTGGGGATATGACTACTGAGTATAAACCGCCCAGGAGGGGCCGGATTATACTCACAAGGAATCATCCGTATAGAAGCCCATGAAGACAAGGAGTATGGCGCTTTACTACAGAGACTAGAAGGCCCAGGGCCCAAGGGCGGATTAGGACCCATAGGCATAAACCGCCATGAGATGTGTAACTTGTGTTATAAGATAGGGAAAGGAAGAAACCAAGCCGGACACATGTATTATCCGGCCTCGGGATTCTGTAGACCGCCGGGCATCAACCTATGTATATAAAGGGAGGACCCGACGACGGTTCAGGGACAAGAAACAACAACTCGAGAACTAGGCAAAGCGGATTCGCTCCCTGGTTATCGAGACCCCATGAATTCCACCACAACTGGATCGTAGGCTTTTACCTTCACTGCAAGGGGCCGAACCAGTATAAACTCCCTGTGTCCTTTGTCCGGTTTAACCCCTCTAAGCTAACCTAGTCGCGATGGCTCCACGACTAAGTCCTCACACTAGGACATCTGACGTGATAATTCCACGACAGTGTCCGAAGACTTTCTTGTCAGTTATATGATTTCGATTCAGCTAGCAAGGAAGTTTTTAAAATAAGATATGATCAAAGGGAAGATGGTAATGATGGAGTTTGGAGATCACTCATCGCATCAACCACTATCCAGGGTGCTACTGTGGCCTGCACCTCCATGCAACACGATGGCACTCTCGGTAGATGGGTCTTACATGGAGGAGGATGGTACATCAACAGCTGGGATGATTCTACGGAGATATGACGGTTCAGTGATATTCTTAGCATACCGTTTTTTAACTACGATAATCCTCTGGAGGTGGAGATCCATGCTTTGATGATGGATATGGTGCTTGCATGATAATATACAAAGCAATTGGTCTGGGTGCAGTCTGATTCGTCTACTGCACTTTCTTGTTTATCTGGCGCTAGTTTAGATCACTCAGTTTATGGTTATTTAGTTGCTGGGATTAAGTTGTTAATGATCGATAGGGCATTTATTCCACAGAAATTTCATAGGTCTTGGAATAGTGTTGCAGATGTCTGGCAAGGTATAGTCGCTCTGAGCGGGCTACAATTGTGGGGCTCGACAGAGGACCCCCATCTATTGAGAAACTCTTGCCGTCAGATTGTAGCCCTACCCCAGTGGAATAAACTGCTATTGATCTCGCAAAAAAATAGTCCAAGGTGAAACACTGAGACCACCTTAGATGAAACCTCACACAGTACAACTTACGCTAGGACCCAACTAAAAATTAAATTACATCCCGACCATGACATTTTGAAAGTGCAACTATCCCTGGGTGGTTTTGGTAATTCCTAACAACATATAGCTCATTAAGCTAATGTTATTCCAAGATAAATATTTCAGGAAAGCTCAAGGATTGGCATGGCATGGATGAGAAAAGTGGACCCCTCAAAATTCTAAGAACAAAAGGATTGGCTCAAGCTCAAAGCTCAAGACTCTACATTTTCAATTTTAGTGATCCAAGATCACATTGAGTCTATAGGAAAATCCAATACTATCAAGGAGGGATGAGGTGTTGCTTAATGAGGTTCTTGCTCAAGATGCTTAGTGATATGCTCCAAAGTCCTCAACTACTTTCTCACATCCACCTATGACCTAAAGCAAAAGTCAAACTCGGCCCCAACGATTCTTTCTATCCGGCGCCACCGAGTTCAGATGTCATAGCCACTGCCACAAACCCTAGGCAAATCGGTCTCACCCGTAGGGATCTCGGTATCACCGAGATGGGATTGTAATCTCTCGGTTTCCCTTCGTAACGTTTCGGTCTCATCGAGATGAGCGATCGGTCCCACCGAGATTGCAATGTAAACTCTCTGTTTCCTTTTCGTAACGTTTCAGTCCCACCGACATGAGCGAATCGGTCCCACCGAGTTTGCCTGACCAACTCTCTGGTTAGCTTATTACCAAAATCGGTCTCACCGAGTTTGTGTAATCGGTCTCACCGAGATTACGTTATGCCCTAACCCTAACCATATCGGTCCTACCGAGTTGCATGTCCGTCCCACCGAAAATCCTAACGGTCACATCTTTTGCTAAATCGGTCCGACCGAGTTTTTCAATTCGGTCCCATCGAGATTGGTAAGTTGTGTGTAACGGTTAGAATTTGTGTGGAGGCTATATATACCCCTCCACCCTCTCTTCATTCATGGTGAAAGCCATCAGAAGATGCCTACACTTCCAACTTACATTTTCTGAGAGAGAACCACCTACACTTGTGTTGAGGTCAAGATATCCCATTCCTACCATACGAATCTTGATCTCTAGCCTTCCCCAAGTTGCTTTCCACTCAAATCTTCTTTCCACCAAATCCAAATCCTGTGAGAGAGAGTTGAGTGTTGGGGAGACTATCATTTGAAGCACAAGAGCAAGGAGTTCATCATCAACACACCATTTGTTACTTCTTGGAGAGTGGTGTCTCCTAGATTGGCTAGGTGTCACTTGGGAGCCTCTGACAAGATTGTGGAGTTGGACCAAGGAGTTTGTACGGGCAAGGAGATCGCCTACTTCGTGAAGATCTACCCCTAGTGAGGCAAGTCCCTCGTGGGCGACGGCCATGGTGGGATAGACAAGGTTGCTTCTTCGTGGACCCTTCGTGGGTGGAGCCCTCCATGGACTCGCGCAGCCGTTACCCTTCATGGGTTGAAGTCTGCATCAATGTGGATGTACGATAGCACCACCTATCGGAACCACGGCTCAAAAATCTCCGTGTCTCCAATTGCATTTGCCTCCTCAAACTCCTCCCCTTTACCTTCATATGCAATAGTGTTAAATTCCGCTGCTATACTCTAGAATTGTATGTGTAGGTTGATTGCTTGACTTGTGCTAAGTTGCTAAAATCTGCCAAGAATTAAATTTGGGAAAAGGCAAAGTTTTTATTTGGTCAAGTAGTCTAATCACCCCACCCCCCTCTAGACATACTTTCGATCCTACAAGTGGTATCAGAGCTTTGGTCTCCATTTGCTTTGATTTCCATAGCTTTTGGTAGTCATAGCCTTGGTTTCACAACCTAGGAGAGTATGGCGTCTAGCGAGGGAAATTATCACCGTAGAGGTCCTTACTTTGATGGTACTAATTTTGCTAGTTGGAAGCATAAGATGAAAATGCATATTCTTGGACATAACCCTGCCGTATGGGCTATTGTGTGTATTGGCTTGCAAGGTGAATTCTTTGATGGGAGAGAACCGAACCGTGAAGCTAGCGCACAAGAATTGAAGATGCTGCAATACAACGCTCAAGCTTGTGATATCCTCTTCAACGGATTGTGCCCCGAAGAATTCAACAAAATCAGCCGGCTTGAGAATGCAAAGGAAATTTGGGACACTTTGATTGACATGCACGAAGGTACCGACTCCGTCAAAGAATCCAAATTGGATGTGCTTCAAAGTCAACTTGACAAGTTCAAGATGAAGGATGGTGAAGGCGTCGCTGAAATGTACTCTAGGCTTTCTCTCATCACAAATGAGATTGCCGGCTTAGGAAGTGAAGAGATGACCGACAAATTCATCATCAAGAAGATCCTAAGAGCCTTGGATGGAAAATATTATACCGTGTGCACATTGATCCAAATGATGCCCAATTACAAGAATCTCAAGCCAACAGAGGTCATTGGAAGAATTGTTGCTCATGAGATGTCACTCAAGGATAAGGAAAAGCTCCACAACAAGTCAAGTGGTGCTTACAAAGCCTCATGTGAAGCTCCCACATCATCAAGTGAGAAACAAACCTTCAATGAAGAATTGAGCCTAATGGTGAAGAACTTCAACAAGTTCTACAAGAGTAGAAGCAAGCGAAGAAGTTCCAAGTCAAGGTCCTACAATGACAAAAGATCTTCGAGTCGAGAGCGTAATTGCTACAATTGGGGAAGACCCGGACACTATTCCAATGAGTGTACGGCTCCCTACAAAAGAAGAGAAGAATCAGCTAAGAGAAGAAGTAGAAGAGAAGAATCACCACCAAGAGAGAGAAGGAGTAGATATGATCGTTATGAACGAAGAACATCCCGGAGAAGCAAGGATTCAGATAGGAAGGACAAATCATCAAAGAGCTACACAAAACGAAGACATCAAGCTCATGTTGGTGAATGGGTATCCGGCTCTGACTCCGACCATCATTCTGAGAGAAGCTATCACTCCGACTCAGAACATACTCAAGATGAAGGTGTTGCCGGTCTATCACTTGTGTCAACCAACTCCTATGACATATTTGATTCACCAAATGAAGGACTTGGAAGATGCTTCATGGCCAAAGGCCCAAAGGTATTACACCCCGAGTATGTTGATTTCAATAGTGATGAAGATGACTTGCTAGGTGATGATGATTTACTTGTTGACAACTCTAGTGATGAATACTATGATGAAACGTCAAATAATCATGCTAATCAAGAAAAAACGAATGACAATGATAAGGAGAAGATTGAGCCTCTAACTAAAGAACTAAACACTCTTAAGTTAGCTCAGGAAACTATCTTAGGAGATCATCGATAACTTTTAAGGACTCATGAGAAATTACGTTTTGAAAAGCTCAACCTTGAGCAAGAAGATGAGTTTTTAAAGGCTATTAATCATGATCTTCGCAAGAAAAGTTCTTCTTACATTGCCAAGCGTTTACTCTTATCTACTTACATGCCTCAAGTCAAGTCTAGTAACAAGTACAAGAAAGATTCTTCCTCTAGTAGTAACAACAATCATCATGCTAAATCAAATGTTGTTGCTTCTAGTAATTCTCTTGATTCCACTAATGGTTCTCTTAGCCAAGTTACACTTGAGCAAGAAAACAGCTTATTGAAGGGAATTATAGAGAAAGGTTTTTACAAGAGCCTTGCCGGAAGTAAGCAATTCGAGGAAATTGTACGCAAGCAAGGAAGGCACCAGAAGAACCAAGGTGTTGGTTTTGAACGAAAATTCAATGCCAATGGAGTTGAGTTGGAAGAAGATCAATACCCCAAGACGAAGTTTGTTCCTCAACAAGAGAAGTATGATCCCACTTCTTTCAAAGGGACACAAGCTCAAGATGATCTTCCACCACAAGACCACAAGCAGAAAGGCAAGGAAAAGCTTCAAGAGGAGGTTGATGCATTTGAAGAAGCTCCTAAGGCCTTGGTCAAGTGGGTTCCCAAGACTACATCAAGTTCTACTTCATCAAGTACGACTACAACTCCAAGGATTCCCATCAAGATGGTGTGGATCCCGAAGAAGAAGAACTAGAGAGTTCTTGAGGGTGACTCCGCCAACATACTTCATTGCTATCATTTTGGCAAGGACAAGTGCAACCAACTTCCACATCTTGCACTAGTTCATGGAGTCACAAACCCTCTTGTTGGTAATACAAGGGACAAGGTAACCCAATGCTTTCATAGACATCATCTTGTGTGTGTGCATCACTCTATGTCTATGGATATCCTTGTTTGTTCCTTGTGGGACTAACCCGTGTAGGTATTGGAAGTGCAACTCACTCCAAAGGGTTGCTCCAAATGATCTACATCAACATAGAGCATCCACATCTTCAACATCCACATGAAGTCATCATCGACAAAACCAAAGGTTAGTTCATCCCTCTTAGGGGGGATCTCACATCTAGGGGAGCTTTACTCTAAGAATTGAGCTAGAGCAACTCTAATGGTGTGAACACAACAATGCATTATGTAAAAGTGGTAACCCCACTTGAGCTTAAACGATGAGTATGACCTATGATCAAATGTTCTTGTCGGTGTCAAAACCGGTGGATCTCGGGTAGGGGGTCCCAAGCAGTGTGTCTTAGGATCAATGGTAACAGGAGACAAGGGACACGATGTTTTACCCAGGTTCGGGCCCTCTTGATGGAGGTAAAACCCTACGTCCTGCTTGATTGATATTGATATTGTGGATGTTTACAAGAGTGGATCTACCACGAGATCAAGGAGGCTAAACCCTAGAAGCTAGCCTATGGTATGATTGTTGTATATATCTATCGACTAGCCTGGCCCCGGTTTATATAATGCACCAAGGTCTAGGATAACAAGAGTCCTAGCCGAATACGCCGGTGGGGAAGGAGTCCTTGTCTTGATCGCCAAGTCTTGTTGATTCTTCCTTGTATGCGGCAGCTGTCCGGACTGGCCCATGAGTATACGACCATGGGGGTCCTCGGCCCAATCCAACTGATCGGGAGACGACGCGTTGAGTACCCCCTAGTCCAGGACACCGTCAGTAGCCCCCTGAACCGGTATTCAAGTTAGGGACGCTCCTCGATTCTTCCGAATTGTTCTTCATCTTCGGTTGCCGGTCTTGAAAACTGGTTCAACAAATCTTCTCATCTTCGATCTTGAGGATCGCCGAAATGCATTCGACGAGTTTACACGTTGGGTATCCGAGGAGCCCCTTTAAGTTTACGACCTTTATCAATGCCTTGTTATTTTTATGTCATGCCTCGGGTTTGAAGTTGTTCCCGGGTGGCAATGTCCTCTTGCGTCCGAGCTCCAACGCCGGACTGCATTCGAGGTATCTTTTGCAGCCGAGCACCAATGCCGGACTACTTCCCAGCTCTAATGTTGGACTATGTATCCGAGCTCCAACGCCGGACTGTATCCAAGCTCCAACGCCGGACTATGTATCCGAGCTCCAACGCTGGACTTTATCCGAGGTGTCATAAATCACCTTGGTTCAAAGAAGTTTGAAGGAGTTTAACCGAGCTTAATGCCGGAAATGCCCTCTAAGGAGCCAGCCACTTGCATCCGAGCTATATGTCGAACTGCTTCCGAGGTGGTTAAGCACCTCGGTCATGGGCTGATTTTTGGTCAATGTTTTTTATTGATGTAATTTATTCTCTGACGAGATATATAGCCAGTAGCCCTCAAGGTACGTATCGGTCTAAAACCCGAGATGCACCTGAAGGATGACATAAGACCGCCGATCCCCGTAGCCGCTGAGACTCAGGTTGATTTGCAAAATCGGTCTAAGGATCAAGTCCTAGCTCGGCAGAATACTTCGGGACACAAAAAGCGGCATGCTCAGTCCTCGAGACTCAGGTTGGGTGCGGCCGACCAACCTGAGGATCAAAATCTCCTCGGAAACTGTATTGCACTTAAGATTTTATGCATAGAACAAGCAATGCAGTAGCCCCCGAGACACTGGTCGGGTGGCAACACCAGATCAGGGGATCAATGTGCCCCTTTAATATTTGTAAATAATAAGCCCAAAGCCCAGTAGCCCCCGAGCCTTAATGCGGGCACGGGTGGCCGAATTAAGGATCAATATCCATAGTAAAATCACAAATTATGTGTAATGACTCAATGTATCCAAGTACTTTATGTCATTAATGCTCGGATCCGCATTGTACAAAACTTTGTTAACCGACCATGGGCTTTAACCTCCTCGGCCGGTAGCCGAGGAGTGTTTGTCCTACTTTATAAAGCCTTTATGAGGGCAAAGATTTATGACAAACAAGGCAATCTGGTCATACGGCTTTCTAAACAAAGGTACGCAGAGAGATATGTTATATTGCTGTTTAACAGAAGAAATGTCTTCCAAAGAAAATAGTCCCGCTATCGGTTCCTTTCTTTGGGTTGTCATGCTAAGCATGATCATGAAACCTCAGCTCCAATGTAAGAGCAAAAGATCGAGGATTTAGTTTGGGAGGCCAGTTACTAGCCCCCGCCGTGTTCGACGACAAACGGGGTCAAGCCGGAAACACTTCGACCAATGTTATGAATGGCCCGTCATTTAATATAGTCATCGGATCGCTGACCAGTTTACACCTATTGTGACAGTCAGTTTTCGGCTTTCTCCACTGAGGTGCTTGACCATGCAAGCTGGAAGCACAATCGCAGTGGTTCTCCCTTTGCACACCTAGCCGAACAAAGCGGAACGTAGGAGGCAAGCGTGGGAGCCGAGCAACCCAACTATTGACCAAAGACACAATTCGAAACTGATGCATATATAGCAATATCCGAGAATGTTTTTGCTGAATCTCTAAAGGAGTCCGGCGTTGCACTGCGAGACTTGTGCTGAAAACACACAAATAGTTTAAAAGTGCCAAAATCTTGGAAAACCAAAAAAGTCAGTAAAAACATGACGTCCGAACAAGATCAAGTGTTCGGTGCCAATCCGAAAATTGGACTGTAGAAAAAAAGTGCTTCTACCGTGCTTGAACATGACACATCCTATCTCAAGACGTCAAGTGGGTCAGCCTACGGATTAGGCAAGTTTAGAAAACTAAACTCTAGCGATTTCGAGAGAGAAATTAGGCTCCTGGCTAGTGACCGCACACTCGTGTCGAGAAAAGGAGTGATAAATAATAAAAACTTTGCAAGGACTAAGAAGAAAAACACTTAGTATGAAACGGCTCAAATAACATAAGAGCCCCCAAGTGACTTGGGTAAAAGTTGACTATATAATGTAAGGTGACATGTAGAATGTCTTCTAGCCGGATTGTAGATCGTTTGTCATAGCGGACCTTTTCGCTTCGACCTCAGGACCCAATAGTCCGGAGTGTGTCTGAATACCTTCGTGGTTATATAAGAACCGTGGTATGCATGGAGACAAGGCGTAGGGGTCATTAGTGCTGTATCAGACAAGTGCCCAACTAGTTATGTTATATTACATGGGTAGTAAGAAACATCTTCCAGGGAGAATAGTTCCGTTAAGGGTTCCTTTCGCTGGGATGCAAGCCCTAAAGTGCATGTCAAAGCTGCTATGAAAGCAGAAAATCATCTGGGGGCAGATGGGTAAATAATTAAAAATCATCTTTTAGTTCACCGACCGAGTATTCCCTTAAGAATGCTAGCTTTCTTCTTCACCCAGTCTGAGGTACACATCCGGCTGACCCGGCAGTAACAATCGCAGAGGTGCTCCCTTTACCGCCTAGCCGAACAATCGGGAACGTAGGGGTAAGCACAGGAGCCAGGAAACCTAGCTTGGCCAAAACTTAAGTCATATCGATGCATATAATGGTGAATAAAAGGTACATGTGGAAGTGTGACACATGTGTTGGGCATAAAGCCCGAATTAATAAGCTTCTGTTAAAGAAGCCCCCAGGTATAATGAGCGTGGGTAGCGCGTCAAGTGTGTGCGGACAGAGTTTCGATGAGGAAGATTTTTACAAGCAACTTTTTTCCGAGAAAGTATAATGCTTGGTCGAACCGAACACAAGTTAGAAATTTTAAAACTTTGAGCATGAAAGCATCTTAGCTGGTTAATGTGTTCGGTATTGACGATGCGGTCCGAGCTTGATGCGGGACAAGGTTCCATCCCCCAAGCCGGTCCCGAGGTGGCGGAGCAAAGAGCTCGGCACTGTGAAGTGGTGACATAGCATGGTCAATGCAGGACGGCAGAGTGATGCCGAAGTCCCTGGCATCGGGTAATGAAGTGTTGACGAAGCCCCCTGTCCAGCCGAGGTGACGTCAAAGGATATAGTCCGGCTGGATCATTTTCCTGTGCACAAAAAATAGTGCAGACCGGGGATAATAGTAATAATAGGAATTAAAAAAAATGTTGCATAATAAATAATTTATGCAAAGTGAGTAGTAAAAGAAATATGGCCTGGCGCCGAAGCCGATGTCGATGCAGGTCGTCGGCGTAATGCAATAAAGGTGTGGCAAAGCCTGGATTCACAGGTCGGTCCGAGTTCCGGATGCGGCGTTCGCCGAACTGTGTACGGAAACTGACCGAACCATCATGCGACCGTCGATAATGAGGCCACCATTTGATAGACCTGTGTACATATGCTGGACTAACCAGAGTAATAATTCCTTGGGAAAATTTAACCCAAACAAGTGAAAAGAAATACTAGGATTAATAGCACCTGATTTATTTGTTGTAGCAATCCGAAGGAAGGTGATTCCTAAAATTGGGACTCGATCCGCGCAACCATGCCTGGTCGGCTAGTGACGCCGAAGTGTCTGGAGTAGGTTGATGAAGAGATGACGAAGCCCCCGGTCCAGCCGAGATGTCGAAGTAGGTCGGCGCGATGGACACCAGCTTGAAGAAGCAATAGTGCGGCCCTGCCGATGCAGGTCGTGACGTGGTCGATGCCGGCTTGATGAAGCGATCGTGCGGCCATGCCGGTATGCCCGCTCCGTGTAATCCGTGGGGCGGCGATGTTGGTGATTATTTATCCTTCATGATGCCGGACTCTTGTTCGGCTTGCCAAGATGATGATCCGAAGAAGTTGAGCTTGGCTCAACAAAGTGACGACGTGTCTAGCGCAGGTCGGCAGCCGTGGAGCAATATTGCCGAACTGGTTTGACACCAGCATGATGTTGAAGATCATGTTCAAAAGATCTTAAAGTTAGTGGGATGTGTTCGGGAATAAAACACAATACCCCATACCAAACTTCCTTCAAAAAGGATGTCCGAAATCCCGTTCATAAAAAAGACAAACTCGGGTCGGATTCGTTTTCGCGCAGAAAACAGATCCGAAAAGTCATGCACTAATCGGAAGTTTTCCGGAGTTTGGACGGTCGGATCGAGCTGAATTTTTGGCAGGTGGTAGATAAGGGAATTCCGCAGCAAATCAACGGTTGGATCCTCCAAAGGACATCCGAGCTAGACGCTGGATACCACGCCCTAAACTCGTCCGGATTCTCGTCCAGATTCAACAGGGCTCCGGTATATCGGAGATTGCCGGAGATTCCTCCATCGGAACTCGACGAAATTTTTGCAGGGTTGTTGTAGACTTAATTCCGCATAATTCCACCGAAGTAATCATTTCGGCGACACTGGAGGAGGCGGTGGCGGTGGATACAAGTTTTTTGTCCAGAAAAACAGCACGGTCGCCTGAGGGCAATGTTGACGTTGAGCCCCCAAGCTCCATGGATGACTCCTCCATGATCTTGATAGAGATCGGGGTTGGTGTTGATGAAGGCCTTCATCCGAACATGACGATCGGAGGTAGGGCGCAGTCCTCGGTCAAGCCAAGGCGACCAGTCGAGCTGGTGACGAGGAAGCCGACGTCGCAGTTGACCTGCAGTCGAGCCATCGATCCTTTCGCCGATCACACAGCGGAACTCTCAATGAAAGCACCAATGTCGGTGTCAAAACCGGCGGATCTTGGGTAGGGGGTCCCAAGCAGTGCGTCTTAGGATCAATGGTAACAGGAGACAAGGGACACGATGTTTTACCCAGGTTCGGGCCCTCTTGATGGAGGTAAAACCCTACGTCCTGCTTGATTGATATTGATATTGTGGATGTTTACAAGAGTGGATCTACCATGAGATCAAGGAGGCTAAACCCTAGAAGCTAGCCTATGGTATGATTGTTGTATATATCTATCGACTAGCCTGGCCCCGGTTTATATAATGCACTAGAGATCTAGGATAACAAGAGTCCTAGCCGAATACGCCGGTGGGGGAGGAGTCCTTGTCTTGATCGCCAAGTCTTGTTGATTCTTCCTTGTATGCGGCAGCTGTCCGGACTGGCCCATGAGTATACGGCCATGGGGGTCCTCGGCCCAATCCAACTGATCGGGAGACGACGCATTGAGTACCCCCTAGTCCAGGACACCGTCAGTTCTCATTTGACTCCTAAGTCAATATACTCATATATAGATGACCTAGTCATTGCCAATTGCTTGATAGATGCTAGAATTGGTTGTGCATGCTTTGTCACATACTTTATCTGACATTTTATTGTGTGAGCATGTCGTTTGCATATTTTACTCATTCAAGGACATCCACATGTTGTTTTGCTTGTTTGGCTTCTTTTCTTTTGCCAAGTGGATGGACAAGAATGCCTAAGAACCTTCTCTAGCTATCTATGCTATTCTTGTCTCAAACTCTATTCATGCTATATCAAAAAGTTTGATCAAGTCAGATTCGAACCACTCTGTGTGAGGAGCACTCGGAGTCCCCGATTCGTCATAGACTTACTTCCAAAACCTCCTTGTGCGTTTCGGTCTGACCGATCCATCCATTTCGGTCATACCGAGATCACTAAGTTGATCTAGGTTTTCAATCTCGGTGCAACCGATTTGAACTTTTCGATCCACCGAGTTGCAGTAACTGCTTGCAGTTATGCATCTCGGTGCCACCGAGTTTTTCCACTCGGTCACACTGACAGGGTCAGGCTATATATATCCCCGGGTCAAAATTTGGAAATTTTTCCGAACCTCTTCACCCACGCACAGCCTACTCTACCACTATTGGGGAACGTAGCAGAAATTCAAAATTTTCCTACGTGTCACCAAGATCTATCTAAGGAGAAACCAGCAACGAGGGGAAGGAGAGTGCATCTACAAACCCTTGTAGATCACTAAGCGGAAGCGTTCAAGAGAACGGGGTTGAAGGAGTCGTACTCGTCGTGATCCAAATCACCGGAGATCCGAGTGCCAAACGGACGGCACCTCCGCGTTCAACACACGTACAACCCGGTGACGTCTCCCACGCCTTGATCCAGCAAGGAGAGAGGGAGAGGTTGAGGAAGACTCCATCCAGTAGCAGCACAACGGCGTGGTGTTGACGGAGGAGCGTGGTGATCCAGCAGGGCTTCGCCAAGCACCGCGGGAGAGGAGAAGTAAGAGAGGTAGGGCTGCGCCAATAGAAGAAGAAACTCATGTCTTGGGCAGCCCCCAGGCCTCGAGTATTTATAGGGGGAGGGGAGGGGCTGCGCCCCCTCTAGGGTTCCCTCCCCAAGGGTGGCGGCAGCCCCCATATGCCATCTGGGTGGCGGCCAGAGGGGGAGAGAGGGGAGGCGCGCCTGGGGTGGGCCTTAGGGCCCATCTGCCCTAGGGTTTGCACCCTCCCACTCTCCCTTGCACCTTGGGCCCCTTGTGGGGGGCGCACCAGCCCACCTGGGGCTGGTTCCCTCCCACACTTGGCCCAAGCAGCCCTCTGGGGTTGGTGGCCCCACTTGGTGGACCCCCGGGACCCTCCCGGTGGTCCCGGTACGTTACCGGAAAAACCCGAAAATTTTCCAGTGACCAAAACAGGACTTCCCATATATAAATCTTTACCTCCGGGCCATTCCGGAACTCCTCGTGACGTCCGGGATCTCATCCGGGACTCCGAACAACATTCGGTAACCACATACAAACTTCCTTTATAACCCTAGCATCATCGAACCTTAAGTGTGTAGACCCTACGGGTTCGGGAACCATGCAGACATGACCGAGACATTCTCCGGTCAATAACCAACAGCGGGATCTGGATACCCATGTTGGCTCCCACATGTTCCACGATGATCTCATCGGATGAACCACGATGTCAAGGACTCAATCGATCCCGTATACAATTCCCTTTGTCTAGCGGTATTGTACTTGCCCGAGATTTGATCGTCGGTAACCCGATACCTTGTTCAATCTCGTTACCAGCAAGTCTCTTTACTCGTTCCGTAACACATCATCCCGTGATCAACCCCTTGGTCACATTGTGCACATTATGATGATGTCCTACCGAGTGGGCCCAGAGATACCTCTCCGTTTACACGGAGTGACAAATCCCAGTCTCGATTCGTGCCAACCCAACAGACACTTTCGGAGATACCTGTAGTGCACCTTTATAGCCACCCAGTTACGTTGTGACGTTTGGTACACCCAAAGCATTCCTACGGTATCTGGGAGTTGCACAATCTCATGGTCTAAGGAAATGATACTTGACATTAGAAAAGCTTTAGCATACGAACTACGATCTTTGTGCTAGGCTTAGGATTGGGTCTTGTCCATCACATCATTCTCCTAATGATGTGATCCCGTTATCAACGACATCTTAATGTCCATGGTTAGGAAACCGTAACCATCTATTGATCAACGAGCTAGTCAACTAGAGGCTTACTAGGGACATGGTGTTGTCTATGTATCCACACATGTATCTGTGTTTCCTATCAATACAATTATAGCATGGATAATAAACGATTATCATGAACAAGGAAATATAACAATAACTAATTTATTATTGCCTCTAGGGCATATTTCCAACAGTCTCCCACTTGCACTAGAGTCAATAATCTAGTTCACATCGCCATGTGATTAACACTCAGAGGTCACATCGCCATGTGACCAACATCCAAAGAGTTTACTAGTGTCATTAAACTAGTTCACATCATCATGTGATTAAGACTCAATGAGTTCTGGGGTTTGATCATGTTTTGCTTGTGAGAGAGGTTTTAGTCAACGGATCTGCAACATTCAGATCCATATGTACTTTGCAAATGTCTAGGTCATATTGTAAATGCTGCTTCCACGCTCCACTTGGAGCTTTGCCAAATGGTTGCTCCACTATACGTATCCGGTTTGCTACTCAGAGTCATTCAGATAGGTGTTAAAGCTTGCATCGTCGTAACCCTTTACGCCGAACTCTTTATCACCTCCATAATTGAGAAACAAATCCTTATTCCTCTAAGGATAATTTTGACCGCCATCTGGTGATCCACTCCTTGATCACCTTTGTACCCTCTTGCCAGACATGTGGCAAGGCACACATCCGGTGCGATACTTAGCATAGCATACTATAGAGCCTACGTCTAAAGCATAGGGGACGACCTTCGTCCTTTCTCTCTTTTCTGCCGTGGTCGAGCTTTAACTCTTAACTTCATACCTTACAACTCAGGCAAGAACTCCTTCTTTGACTGATCCATCTTGAACACTTTCAAGATCATGTCAAGGTACATGCTCATTTTTTTTGACAGAAAGACTGTAAGGGAACCCCCTACAGTATAATTGGTGCAACAACCCCAAATTGCAAGTACCATGCCTTGAACCTGGGTGGGTGGGAAGGCATCAGCCCCTTCCAACCACTAGACTATGCCTTAGTCTGCGGTACGTGCTCATTTGAAAGTATCATTAAGTGTTTTGATCTATCCTCATAGTTCTTGATGCTCAATGTTCAAGTAGCTTAATCCAGGTTTTCAATTGAAAAACACCTTTCAAATAAACCTATATGCTTTCTAGAAATTCTACATCATTTCTGATCATCAATATGTCAACAACATATACTCATCAGAAATTCTATAGTGCTCCCACTCACTTCTTTGGAAATACAAGTTTCTCATGAACTTTGTATAAACCCAAAATCTTTGATCATCTTATCAAAGCGCACATTCCAACTCCGAGATGCTTACTCCAGTCCTTAGAAGGATCGCTGGAGCCAGCATACCTTTTAGCATCCTTAGGATCGACAAAACTTTTCTGATTGTATCACATACAACCTTTCCTTACGAAAACTGGTAAGGAAACTCGTCTTGACATCCATCTGCCAGATTTCATAAATGCAGCTAATGCTAACATGATTCCGATGGACTTAAGCATTGCTACGGATGAGAAAATCTCATCGTAGTCAACTCCTTGAACTTGTGAAAAACTCTTCGCCACAAGTCGAGCTTCATAGAAGGTGACATTACCGTCCACGTCCGTCTTCTTCTTAAAGATCCATTTATCTCAATGGCTTGCCGATCATTGGGCAAGTCCACCAAAGTCCATGCTTTGTTCTAATACATGGATCCTATCTCGGATTTCATGGCTTCTAACCATTTGTCAGAATTTGGGGCCACCATCGCTTCTCCATAGCTCGTAGGTTCATTGTTGTCTAGCAACATGACCTTCAAGACAGGATTACAGTACCACTCTGAAGTAGTACGCATCCTTGTCACCCTACGAGGTACGGTAGTGACTTGATTCAAAACTTCATGATCACTATCATAAGCTTCTACTTCAATTGGTGTAGGCGCCACAGGAACAACTTCCTGTTCCCTCCTACACACTTGTTGAAGTGACGGTTCAATAACCTCATCAAGTCTCCACCATCCTCCCACTCAATTTTCGAGACAACCCTTTCCTCGAAAAAGGACCCGATTCAAGAAACAATCCCTATTGCTTTCGGATCTTAATTAGGAGGTATACCCAACTGTTTTGGGTGTCCTATGAAGATGCATTTTATCCGCTTTGGGTTCGAGCTTATCAACCTGAAACTTTTTCACATAAGCGTCGCAGCCCCAAACTTTTAAGGAACGACAACTTAGGTTTCTCCAAACGGTGTTGTCTCAATGGAATTACGTGGTACCCTATTAAAGTGAGTGCGGTTGTCTCTAATGCCTAACCCATAAATGATAGTGGTAATTCGATAAGAGACATCATGGTACACACCATATCCAATAGGATGCAACTATGATGTTCGGACACACCATCACACTATGGTGTTCCAGGTGATATTAATTGTGAAACAATTTCCACAATGTCTTTGTTGCGTGCCAAAGCTCGTAACTCAGATAGTCATCTCTATGATCATATCATAGACATTTTATCCTCTTGTCACGATGATCTTCAACTTCACTCTAAAATTACTTGAACCATTCAATAATTCAGACTTGTGTTTCATCATGTAAATATACTCAACATCTACTCGAATCATCTGTGAAGTAAGAACATAACGATACTCACTGCATGCCTCAGCACTCATTGGACTGCACACATCAAAATGTGTTACTTCCAACAAGTTGCTATCTTGTTCCATCTTACTGAAAACGAGGCTTTTCAGTCATTTTGCCCATGTGGTATGATTTGCATATCTCAAGTGATTCAAAATCAAGTGAGTCCAAACGATCCATCTGCATGGAGTTTCTTCATGCGCATACACCAATAGACATGGTTCGCATGTCTCAAACTTTTCAAAATGAGTGAGTCCAAAGATCCATCAACATGGAGCTTCTTCATGCGTTTTATACCAATATGACTTACATGGCAGTGCCACAAGTAAGTGGTACTATCATTACTATCTTATATCTTTTGGCATGAAAATGTGTATCACTACGATCGAGATTCAATAAACCATTCCTTTAGGTGCAAGACCATTGAAGGTATTATTCAAATAAATAGAGTAACCATTATTCTCCTTAAATGAATAACCGTATTGCGATAGACATAATCCAATCATGTCTGTGCTCAACGAAAACACCAAAAGACAATTATTCAGGTTTAATACTAATCTTGATGGTAGAGGGAGCGTGCGATGTTTGATCACATCAAACTTGGAAACACTTCCAACACATATCGTCAGCTCACTTTAGCTAGTCTCCGTTTATTCCGTAGCCTTTTATTTCAAGTTACTAACACTTAGCAACCGAACCGGTATCTAATACCCTGGTGCTACTAGGGGTACTAGTAAAGTACGCATTAACATAATGTATATCCAATATACTTCTATCGACCTTGCCAGCCTTCTCATCTACCAAGTATCTAGGGTAATTCTGCTCCAGTGGTTGTTCCCCTTATTACAGAAGCACTTAGTCTCGGGTTTGGGTTCAACCTTCGGTTTCTTCACTAGAGCAGCAGCTGTTTTGCCGCTTCATGAAGCATCCCTTCTTGCCCTTTCCCTTCTTGAAACTAGTGGTTTCACTAACCATCAACAATTGATGCTCCTTCTTGATTTCTACTTTCGCGGTGTCAAACATCGCGAATATCTCAAGGATCATCATATCTATCCCTGATATGTTATAGTTCATCACGAAGCTCTAGCAGCTTGGTGGCAATGACTTTGGAGAAACATCACTATCTCATCTGGAAGATCAACTCCCACTCGATTCAAGTGATTGTTGTACTCAGACAATCTGAGTACAAGCTCAACGATTGAGCTTTTCTCCCTTAGTTTGCAGGCTAAGAGATTCGTCGGAGGTCTTACACCTATTGACGTGGGCACGAGCCTGAAATCCCAATTTTAGCCCTCGAAACATCTCATATGTTTCGCGACGTTCCAAAATCGTCTTCGGTGCCTCAACTCTAAACCGTTTATCATTACTGAACTATCACGTAGTTATCAAAACGTGTATGTCCGATGTTCGCAACATCCACAAACGACGTTTGGGGTTCAGCACACTGAGCGGTGCATTAAGGACATAAGCTTCTACTGTCCGCATAATCGCTACTATCAACTTTCAACTACATTTTCTCTAGGAACATATCTAAACAGTGGAACTAAAGCGCGAGCTTACGACATAATTTGCAAAGATCTTTTGACTATGTTCAGGATAATTAAGTTCATCTTATGAACTCCCACTCATATAGACATCCCTCTAGTCATCTAAGTGATTACATGATCCGAGTCAACTAGGCCGTGTCCGAAGATCACGTGAGACGGACTAGTCATCATCGGTGAACATATTCATGTTGATCGTATCTACTATACGACTCATGCTCGACCTTTCGGTCTCTGTGTTCCGAGGCCATGTCTGTACATGCTAGGCTCGTCAAGTTAACCCTAAGTGTTTCGCGTGTGTAAATCTGTCTTACACCCGTTGTATGTGAACGTAAGAATCCATCACACCCGATCATCACGTGGTGCTTAGAAGCGACGAACTTTAGCAACGGTGCACAGTTAGGGGAGAACACTTCTTGAAATTGTTGTAAGGGATCATCTTATTTACTACCGTCGTTCTAAGTAAACAAGATGCATAAACATAATAAACATCACATGCAATTATATAGTAGTGACATGATATGGCCAATATCATATAGCTCCATTGATCTCCATCTTCGGGGCTCCATGATCATCATCGTCACCGGCATGACACCATGATCTCCATCATCATGATCTCCATCATCGTGTCTCCATGAAGTTGTCTCGCCAACTTATTACTTCTACTACTATGGCTACCAGTTAGCAATAAAGTAAAGTAATTACATGGCGTTGTTCAATGACACGCAGGTCATACAATAAATAAAGACAACTCCTATGGCTCCTGCCGGTTGTCATACTCATCGACATGCAAGTCATGATTCCTATTACAAGAACATGATCAATCTCATACATCACATATCATTCATCACATTCTTCTTGGCCATATCACATCACATAGCATACCCTGCAAAAACAAGTTAGACGTCCTCTAATTGTTGTTTGCATGTTTTACGTGGCTGCTATGGGTTTCTAGCAAGAACGTATCTTACCTACGCAAAACCACAACGTGATATGCCAATTTCTATTTACCCTTCATAAGGACCCTTTTCATCGAATCCGTTTCGACTAAAGTGGGAGAGACTGGCACCCGCTAGCCACCTTATGCACCAAGTGCATGTCAGTCGGTGGAACCTGTCTCACGTAAGAGTACGTGTAAGGTCGGTCCGGGCCGCTTCATCCCACAATACCATCAAAACAAGATTGGACTTGTAACGGTAAGCATATTGAACAACATCAACTCCCACAACTACTTTGTGTTCTACTCGTGCAAAGAATCTATGCAATAGACCTAGCTCATGATGCCACTGTTGGGGAACGTAGCAGAAATTCAAAATTTTCCTACGTGTCACCAAGATCTATCTAAGGAGAAACCAGCAACGAGGGGAAGGAGAGTGCATCTACATACCCTTGTAGATCGCTAAGCGGAAGCGTTCAAGAGAACGGAGTTGAAGGAGTCGTACTCGTCGTGATCCAAATCACCGGAGATCCGAGTGCCGAACGGACGGCACCTCCGCGTTCAACACACGTACAGCCCGGTGACGTCTCCCACGCCTTGATCCAGCAAGGAGAGAGGGAGAGGTTGAGGAAGACTCCATCCAGCAGCAGCACAACAGCGTGGTGTTGATGGAGGAGCGTGGTGATCCAGCAGGGCTTCGCCAAGCACCGCGGGAGAGGAGAAGTAAGAGAGGTAGGGCTGCGCCAATAGAAGAAGAAACTCATGTCTTGGGCAGCCCCCAGGCCTCGAGTATTTATAGGGGGAAGGGAGGGGGCTGCGCCCCCTCTAGGGTTCCCTCCCCAAGGGTGGCGGCAGCCCCCATATGCCATCTGGGTGGCGGCCAGAGGGGGAGAGAGGGGAGGCGCGCCTGGGGTGGGCCTTAGGGCCCATCTGCCCTAGGGTTTGCACCCTCCCACTCTCCCTTGCGCCTTGGGCCCCTTGTGGGGGGCGCACCAGCCCACCTGGGGCTGGTTCCCTCCCACACTTGGCCCATGCAGCCCTCCGGGGTTGGTGGCCCCACTTGGTGGACCCCCGAGACCCTCCCGGTGGTCTCGGTACGTTACCGGAAAAACCCGAAACTTTTCCGGTGACCAAAACAGGACTTCCCATATATAAATCTTTACCTCCGGACCATTACGGAACTCCTCGTGACGTCCGGGATCTCATCCGGGACTCCGAACAACATTCGGTAACCACATACAAACTTCCTTTATAACCCTAGCGTCATCGAACCTTAAGTGTGTAGACCCTACGGGTTCGGGAACCATGCAGACTGTTGGAAATATGCCCTAGAGGCAATAATAAAAGTATTATTATTATATTTCCTTGTTCATGATAATTGTCTTTTATTCATGCTATAACTGTATTATCCGGAAATCGTAATACACGTGTGAATACATAGACCACAATATGTCCCTAGTGAGCCTCTAGTTGACTAGCTCGTTGTGATCAACAGATAGTCATGGTTTCCTGGCTATGGACATTGGATGTCGTTGATAACGGGATCACATCATTAGGAGAATGATGTGATGGACAAGACCCAATCCTAAGCATAGCACAAAGATCGTGTAGTTCGTTTGCTAGAGCTTTGCCAATGTCAAGTATCTCTTCCTTCGACCATGAGATCGTGTAACTCCTGGATACCGTAGGAGTGCTTTGGGTGTATCAAACGTCACAACGTAACTGGGTGACTATAAAGGTGCACTACAGGTATCTCCGAAAGTATCTATTGTTTTATGCGGATTGAGACTGGGATTTGTCACTCCGTGTAAACGGAGAGGTATCTCTGGGCCCACTCGGTAGGACATCATCATATGCGCAATGTGACCAAGGAGTTGATCACGGGATGATGTGTTACGGAACGAGTAAAGTGACTTGCCGGTAACGAGATTGAACAAGGTATCCGTATACCGACGATCGAATCTCGGGCAAGTAAAATACCGCTAGACAAAGGGAATTGAATACGGGATTGATTAAGTCCTTGACATCGTGGTTCATCCGATGAGATCATCGTGGAACATGTGGGAGCCATCATGGGTATCCAGATCCCGCTGTTGGTTATTGACTGGAGAATGTCTCGGTCATGTCTACATGTCTCCCGAACCCGTAGGGTCTACACACTTAAGGTTCGATGACGCTAGGGTTATAAAGGAAGATTGTATGTGGTAACCGAATGTTGTTCGGAGTCCCGGATGAGATCCCGGAAGTCACGAGGAGTTCCGGAATGGTCCGGAGGTAAAGATTTATATATGGGAAGTCCTGTTTTGGACACCGGAAGAGTTTTGGGGTTTATCGGTATTGTACCGGGACCACCGGGAGGGTCCCGGGGGTCCACCAAGTGGGGCCACCAACCCCGGAGGGCTGCATGGGCCATGTGTGGGAGGGAACCAGCCCCAGGTGGGCTGGTGCGCCCCCCACAAGGGGCCCAAGGCGCAGGGGAGAGTGGGAGGGGGCAAACCCTAGGGCAGATGGGCCCTAAGGCCCATGCTCCCTGCGCCTCCCCTCTCTCCCCCTCTGGCCGCCGCACCAGATGCCATCTGGAGGCTGGCCGCCGCCCCTTGGGGTGGGAAACCCTAAAGGGGGCGCAGCCCTCCCCTTCCCCTATATATATGAGGCCTAGGGGCTGCCCATAAGACGCGATTTGATCTCTTGTTGGTGCAGCCCTGCCCCTCTCCCTCCTCCTCTTCTCCCATGGTGCTTGGCGAAGCCCTGCGGGATTGCCACGCTCCTCCACCACCACCACGCTGTTGTGCTGCTGTTGGATGGAGTCTTCCTCAACCTCTCCCTCTCTCCTTGCTGGATCAAGGCGTGGGAGACGTCACCGGGCTGTACGTGTGTTGAACGCGGAGGTGCCGTCCGTTCGGCACTAGGATCATCGGTGATTTGAATCACGACGAGTACGACTCCATCACCCCCGTTCACTTGAACGCTTCCGCTTAGCGATCTACAAGGGTATGTAGATGCACTCTCTTTCTACTCGTTGCTGGTCTCTCCATAGATAGATCTTGGTGACACGTAGGAAAATTTTGAATTTCTGCTACGTTCCCCAACAGTGGTATCAGAGCTAGGTCTATTGCGTAGATTCTTTGCACGAGTAGAACACAAAGTAGTTGTGGGCGTTCATGTTGTTCAATATGCTTACCGTTACTAGTCCAATCTTGTTTCGACGGTATTGTGGGATGAAGCGGCCCGGACCGACCTTACACGTACTCTTACGTGAGACAGGTTCCACCGATTGACATGCACTTGGTGCATGAGGTGGCTAGCGGGTGCCAGTCTCTCCCACTTTAGTTGGAACGGATTCGATGAAAAGGGTCCTTATGAAGGGTAAATAGCAATTGGCATATCACGTTGTGGTCTTGCGTAGGTAAGAAACGTTCTTGCTAGAAACCCATAGCAGCCACGTAAAACATGCAAACAACAGTTAGAGGACGTCTAACTTGTTTTTGCAGGGTATGCTATGTGATGTGATATGGACAAAAGGGTGTGATGAATGATATATGTGATGTATGAGATTGATCATGTTCTTGTAATAGGATTCACGACTTGCATGTCGATGAGTATGACAACCGGCAGGAGCCATAGGAGTTGTCTTTATTTATTGTATGACCTGCGTGTCATTGAAGAACGCCATGTAAACTACTTTACTTTATTGCTAAACACGTTAGTCATAGAAGTAGAAGTAGTCGTTGGCGTGACAACTTCATGAAGACACGATGATGGAGATCATGATGATGGAGATCATGGTGTCATGCCGATGACAAGATGATCATGGATCCCCGAAGATGAAGATCAAAAGGAGCAAAATGATATTGGCCATATCATGTCACTATTTGATTGCATGTGATGTTTATCATGTTTATGCATCTTGTTTACTTAGGACGACGGTAGTAAATAAGATGATCCCTTACAAAATTTCAAGAAGTGTTCTCCCCTAACTGTGCACCGTTGCTACAGTTCGTCGCTTCTAAGCACCACGTGATGATCGGGTGTGATGGATTCTTACGTTCACATACAACGGGTGTAAGACAGTTTTACACAGCGAAAACACTTAGGGTTAACTTGACGAGCCTAGCATGTGCAGACATGGCCTCGGAACACGGAGACCGAAAGGTCGAGCATGAGTCGTATAGTAGATACGATCAATGTGAAGATGTTCACCGATGATGACTAGTCCGTCTCACGTGATGATCGGACACGGCCTAGTTGACTCGGATCATGTGATCACTTAGATGACCAGAGGGATGTCTATCTAAGTGGGAGTTCATAAGATGAACTTAATTATCTTGAACATAGTCAAAAGACCTTTTGCAAATTATGTCGTAGCTCGCGCTTTAGTTCTACTGTTTTAGATATGTTCCTAGAGAAAATATAGTTGAAAGTTGATAGTAGCGATTATGCGATCAGTAGAAAGCTTATGTCCTTAATGCACTGCTCAGTGTGCTGAACCCCAAACGTCGTTTGTGGATGTTTCGCACATCGAACATACACGTTTTGATAACTACGTGATAGTTCAGTTAAATGGTTTAAGTAGAGGCACCAAAGACGTTTTCGAAACGTCGCGGAACATATGAGATGTTTCGAGGGCTGAAATTAGGATTTCAGGCTCGTGCCCACGTCAAGAGGTATAAGACCTCCGACGATTTTCTTAGCCTGCAAACTAAGGGAGAAAAGCTCAATCATTGAGCTTGTGCTCAGATTGTCTGAGCACAACAATCACTTGAATCGAGTGGGAGTTGATCTTCCAGATGAGATAGTGATGTTTCCCCAAAGTCATTGCCACCAAGCTGCTAGAGCTTCGTGATTAACTATAACATATCAGGGATAGATATGATGATCCTTGAAATATTCATGATGTTTGACACCGCGAAAGTAGAAATCAAGAAGGAGCATCAATTGTTGATGGTTGGTGAAACCACTAGTTTCAAGAAGGGCAAGGGAACAAAGGGATACTTCATGAAACGGCAATTCAGCTGCTGCTCTAGTGAAGAAACCCAAGGTTGAACCCAAACCCGAGACTAAGTGCTTCTGTAATAAGGGGAACAACCACTGGAGCAGCATTACCCTAGATACTTGGTAGATGAGAAGGCTGGCAAGGTCGATAGAAGTATATTGGATATACATTATGTTAATGTGTACTTTACTAGTACTCCTAGTAGCACCAAGGTATTGGATACCGGTTCGGTTGCTAAGTGTTAGTAACTCGAAATAAAAGCTACGGAATAAACGGAGACTAGCTAAAGGTGAGCTAACGATATATGTTGGAAGTGTTTCCAAGGTTGATATGATCAAGCATCGCACGCTCCCTCTACCACCGAGATTGGTGTTTGCGTTGAGCATAGACATGATTGGATTATGTCTATCGCAATACGGTTATTCATTTAAGGAGAATAATGGTTACTCTATTTTTGAATAATACCTTCAATGGTCTTGCACCTAAAGGAATGGTTTATTGAATCTCGGTCGTAGTGATACACATTTTCATGCCAAAAGATATAAGATAGTAATGATAGTACCACTTACTTGTGGCACTGCCATGTAAGTCATAATGGTATAAAACGCATGAAGAAGCTCCATGTTGATGGATCTTTGGACTCACTCGTTTTTGAAAAGTTTGAGACATGCGAACCATGTCTATTGGTGTATATGCATGAAGAAACTCCATGCAAATGGACCGTTTGGACTCACTTGATTTTGAATCACTTGAGATATGCAAACCATACCACATGGGCAAGATGACTGAAAAGCCTCGTTTTCAGTAAGATGGAACAAGATAGCAACTTGTTGGAAGTAACACATTTTGATGTGTCCAATCCAATGAGTGCTGAGGCATGCAGTGAATATCGTTATGATCTTACTTCACAGATGATTCGAGTAAATGTTGAGTATATTTACTTGATGAAACACAAGTCTGAATTATTGAATGGTTCAAGTAATTTCAGAGTGAAGTAGAAGATCATTGTGACAAGAGGATAAAATGTCTATGATATGATCATAGAGATGAATATCTGAGTTACGAGTTTTGGCACACAATTAAGACATTGTGGAAATTGTTTCGCAATTAATACCGCCTGGAACACCATAGTGTGATGGTGTGTCCGAACATCATAGTTGCACCCTATTGGATATGGTGCGTACCATGATGTCTCTTATCGAATTACCACTATTGTCCATGGGTTAGGCATTAGAGACAACCACATTCACTTTAAATAGGGCACCACGTAATTCCGTTGAGATGACACCGTATGAATTATGGTTTATAGAAACCTAAGTTGTCGTTTCTTAAAGGTTTGGGGCTGCGACGCTTATGTGAAAAAGTTTCAGGATTAAGCTCGAACCCAAAGCGGATAAAATACATCTTCATAGGACACCTAAAACAGTTGGGTATACCTCCTAATTCAGATCCGAAAGCAATATGGATTGTTTCTAGAATCGGGTCCTTTCTCGAGGAAAGGTTTCTCTCGAAAGAGTTGAGTGGGAGGATGGTGGAGACTTGATAAGGTCATTGAACCGTCTCTTCAACTAGTGTATAGCAGGGCACAAAGAGTTGTTCCTGCGGCACCTACACCAATTGAAGTAGAAGCTTATGATAGTGATCATGAAACTTCAGATCAAGTCACTACCGTACCTCATAGGATGACAAGGATGCGTACTACTTCAGAGTGGTACGTAATCCTGTCTTGAAAGTCATGTTGCTAGACAACAATGAACCTACGAGCTATGGAGAAGCGATGGTGGGCCCGGATTCCGATAAATGGCTTGAGGCCATAAAATCCGAGAGAGGATCCATGTATGAAAACAAAGTGTAGACTTTGGCAGAACGGCTCGATGGTCGTAAGGCCATTGAGATAAATGGATCTTTTAAGAAGAAGACGGACGTGGATGGTAATGTCACCGTCCATGAAGCTCGACTTGTGGCGAAGAGTTTTTCCGACAAGTTCAAGGAGTTGACTACGATGAGATTTTCTCACTCGTAGCGATGCTTAAAGTCCGTTGGAATCATGTTAGCATTAGCTGCATTTATGAAATCTGGCAGATGGATGTCAAGACAAGTTTCCTTACTAGTTTTCGTAAGGAAAGGTTGTATGCAATACAATCAGAAAGGTTTTGTCGATCCTAAGGATGCTAAAAGGTATGCTGGCTCCAGCGATCCTTCTAAGGACTGGAGTAAGCATCTCGGAGTTGGAATGTACGCTTTGATAAGATGATCAAAGATTTTGGGTCTATACAAAGTTTATGAGAAACTTGTATTTCCAAAGAAGTGAGTGGGAGCACTATAGAATTTCTGATGAGTATATGTTGATCAGAAATGATGTAGAATTTCTAGAAAGCATATAGGGTTATTTGAAAGGTGTTTTCCAATAGAAAGCCTGGATTAAGCTACTTGAACATTGAGCATCAAGATCTATAAGGATAGATCAAAATGCTTAATAATACTTTCAAATGAGCACATACCTTGACATGATCTTGAAGGTGTTCAAGATGGACCAGTCAAAGAAGGAGTTCTTGCCTGAGTTGTAAGGTACGAAGTTAAGACTTAAAGCTCGACCACGGCAGAATAGAGAGAAAGGACGAAGGTCGTCCCCTATGCTTAAGACGTAGGCTCTTCAGTATGCTATGCTGTGTACCGCACCTGAAGTGTGCCTTGCCATGAGTCAGTCAAGGGGTACAAGAGTGATCCAAGAATGGCTCACAGGATAGCGGTCAAAGTTATCCTTAGTAACTAGTGGACTAAGGAATTTTCTCGATTATGGAGGTGGTAAAAGAGTTCGTCGTAAAGGTTACGACGATGCAAGCTTGACACCTATCCGGATAGCTCTGAGTAGAGAAACCGGATACATATAATGGAGCAACAATTTAGACTAGCTCCAAGTAGAACAGTTATTTGGAACAGCTCCAAATAGAGCGTGGTAGCTGCATCTAGGAGATGACATAGAGATTTGTAAAGCACACACGGATCTGAAAGGTTCAGACCCGTTGACTAAAACCTCTCTCACAAGCAACATGATCAAACATAAAACTCATTGAGTGTTAATCACATAGTGATGTGAACTAGACTACTGGCTCTAGTAAACTCTTGGGTATTAGTCACATGGCGATGTGACCTGTGAGTGTTAATCACATGGCGATGTGAACTAGATTATTGACTCTAGTGCAAGTGGGAGACTGTTGGAAATATGCCCTAGAGGCAATAATAAAAGTATTATTATTATATTTCCTTGTTCATGATAATTGTCTTTTATTCATGCTATAACTGTATTATCCGGAAATCGTAATACACGTGTGAATACATAGACCACAATATGTCCCTAGTGAGCCTCTAGTTGACTAGCTCGTTGTGATCAATAGATAGTCATGGTTTCCTGGCTATGGACATTGGATGTCGTTGATAACGGGATCACATCATTAGGAGAATGATGTGATGGACAAGACCCAATCCTAAGCATAGCACAAAGATCGTGTAGTTCGTTTGCTAGAGCTTTGCCAATGTCAAGTATCTCTTCCTTCGACCATGAGATCGTGTAACTCCTGGATACCGTAGGAGTGCTTTGGGTGTATCAAACGTCACAACGTAACTGGGTGACTATAAAGGTGCACTACAGGTATCTCCGAAAGTATCTATTGTTTTATGCGGATCGAGACTGGGATTTGTCACTCCGTGTAAACGGAGAGGTATCTCTGGGCCCACTCGGTAGGACATCATCATATGCGCAATGTGACCAAGGAGTTGATCACGGGATGATGTGTTACGGAACGAGTAAAGTGACTTGCCGGTAACGAGATTGAACAAGGTATCCGTATACCGACGATCGAATCTCGGGCAAGTAAAATACCGCTAGACAAAGGGAATTGAATACGGGATTGATTAAGTCCTTGACATCGTGGTTCATCCGATGAGATCATTGTGGAACATGTGGGAGCCATCATGGGTATCCAGATCCCGCTGTTGGTTATTGACCGGAGAACGTCTCGGTCATGTCTACATGTCTCCCGAACCCGTAGGGTCTACACACTTAAGGTTCGATGACGCTAGGGTTATAAAGGAAGATTGTATGTGGTAACCGAATGTTGTTCGGAGTCCCGGATGAGATCTCGGACGTCACGAGGAGTTCCAGAATGGTCCGGAGGTAAAGATTTATATATGGGAAGTCCTGTTTTGGACACCGGAAGAGTTTCGGGGTTTATCGGTATTGTACCGGGACCACCGGGAGGGTCCCGGGGGTCCACCAAATGGGGCCACCAACCCCGGAGGGCTGCATGGGCCATGTGTGGGAGGGAACCAGCCCCAGGTGGGCTGGTGCGCCCCCCACAAGGGGCCCAAGGCGCAGGGGAGAGTGGGAGGGGGCAAACCCTAGGGCAGATGGGCCCTAAGGCCCATGCTCCCTGCGCCTCCCCTCTCTCCCCCTCTGGCCGCTGCACCAGATGCCATCTGGAGGCTGGCCGCCGCCCCTTGGGGTGGGAAACCCTAAAGGGGGTGCAGCCCTCCCCTTCCCCTATATATATGAGGCCTAGGGGCTGCCCATAAGACGCGATTTGATCTCTTGTTGGTGCAGCCCTGCCCCTCTCCCTCCTCCTCTTCTCCCATGGTGCTTGGCGAAGCCCTGCGGGATTGCCACGCTCCTCCACCACCACCACGCCGTTGTGCTGCTGTTGGATGGAGTCTTCCTCAACCTCTCCCTCTCTCCTTGCTGGATCAAGGCGTGGGAGACGTCACCGGGCTGTACGTGTGTTGAACGCGGAGGTGCCGTCCGTTCGGCACTAGGATCATCGGTGATTTGAATCACGACAAGTACGACTCCATCAACCCCGTTCACTTGAACGCTTCCGCTTAGCGATCTACAAGGGTATGTAGATGCACTCTCTTTCTACTCGTTGCTGGTCTCTCCATAGATAGATCTTGGTGACACGTAGGAAAATTTTGAATTTCTGCTACGTTCCCCAACACAGACATGTCCGAGACGTTCTCCGGTCAATAACCAACAGCGGGATCTGGATACCCATGTTGGCTCCCACATGTTCCACGATGATCTCATCGGATGAACCACGATGTCAAGGACTCAATCGATCCCGTATACAATTCCCTTTGTCTAGCGGTATTGTACTTGCCCGAGATTCGATCGTCGGTATCCCGATACCTTGTTCAATCTCGTTACCAGCAAGTCTCTTTACTCGTTCCGTAACACATCATCCCGTGATCAACCCCTTGGTCACATTGTGCACATTATGATGATGTCCTACCGAGTGGGCCCAGAGATACCTCTCCGTTTACACGGAGTGACAAATCCCAGTCTCGATTCGTGCCAACCCAACAGACACTTTCGGAGATACCTGTAGTGCACCTTTATAGCCACCCAGTTACGTTGTGACGTTTGGTACACCCAAAGCATTCCTACGGTATCCGGGAGTTGCACAATCTCATGGTCTAAGGAAATGATACTTGACATTAGAAAAGCTTTAGCATACGAACTACGATCTTTGTGCTAGGCTTAGGATTGGGTCTTGTCCATCACATCATTATCCTAATGATGTGATCCCGTTATCAACGACATCTTAATGTCCATGGTTAGGAAACTGTAGCCATCTATTGATCAACAAGCTAGTCAACTAGAGGCTTACTAGGGACATGGTGTTGTCTATATATCCACACATGTATCTGTGTTTCCTATCAATACAATTATAGCATGGATAATAAACGATTATCATGAACAAGGAAATATAATAATAACTAATTTATTATTGCCTCTAGGGAATATTTCCAACACTACCTCCTCGGGTCTCCGGATCGTCCTCCTCGTCGCCAGCTGCCTCCCGCCGCTGGTCTCCGCCGCCGTCAACAGGATTCGTCACCGCCGTTGCCGTCGTAGCAAGTCCATCGCCACATTAGGGTATGGACTTGATCTTTGTGCTAATCTCACTTTGATTCCTAGCACATTGCTTTGCCATGTATCTTGCCACGATTGAGATCATCCTATCCAGCGAAATCACTCCGTAGATTAGTTTTGGATTGAAAATTTAGGGTTAGGTTTCCGCCGAACTCATCTCAGATCGACCGAGTTGTAGAAATCGGTCCCACCGATTTGGCTCAGGCCAGTGCACATGTGATTCTCGGTCTGGCCGAGAATTGCAAATCGTTGTAACCGAGTTCAGGACTTTGTGAAACCCTAGCAGTCTCGGTGACACCGAACTGTGACTCGGTCTGACCGAGTTCACTAGTTTAGGTTCTAAAAGTTGCTTCGGTATCACCGAGTTTACAAATCGGTAGCTCCGAAATGCTTTGTGTGGAAAACTAAAACTAAGTTTTTGACTCATTTCTTTTTGCAAAAACCTTTGTGCTTTGTGATGCTCATCCCCTCTACCTCATCTACATCTATTCACAGGGTCTGCTGTCAGAGTTTGCACTATGTCAGATCAGAGTGATAGTCAGAACAGATCAGAGGAGCAAGTTCAGATGAGTGAGGGCACTAGTCCCACTAGCAGCTATGATGAGGGTAGCAGGCGCACACCCAGCAACATGCCAAAGGCAGCCACCAGGGCCAGAAAGAAGAAGACCTCAGATTCTGAATATGAGGACTATGTGGCAGTTGATGATGAGGCCACATCAAAGAAGAAGGTGCTAAAGAAGGAATATGGCACAGATGCTGCCACTAAGCCTGGTATGAAGACCAAAGCAACTGCAAGAAGGACTCCTATGTCAAAGGCCAGAGCATCCACTCAAGAGACTTTGGGATCTGAACCCAAAGAACCAGTTGTGACTGAAAAGAAAAGGAAAGAAAGGGTCAAGAAGACAGTGGCCAGAGTTGTTGGAAAGCCCTCAATGATGGAAGATGAAGAGGAAGAGGTTGCTGCACCAGCACCTAAAGCTCAAAAGTTAATGGGAGATGTTATAAGATCAGGGGCTGCTCCATCTAAGCCCAAAGATGCTCCCAAGGCTGCTGCTCCAAAACCCAAGTCTGCACCTAAGAGGAATACTAGGAGTATTCCAGCTGCAGAAAGGAACAAGGCCCCAGTGCTTGAAGCTGCTGAAGAAGAAGATAAAGACTCGCTAGTCTTGAGAAAGTTGAAGCCCAAGATCCCAGATCATAATGATGCTCATCCAGTAGTTGAGGATATGAAGCTCAGGAAGGATGCAAGACTTAGACAGTGGAGACTGACTGACCCCTATGCTGTCAGGAGAAGAACTGTTGTGGACTACAGGTTCCATACTAAGGAACAGCGGGATTTCTATGAGATAGTGCTTCTTGACAAGAAGCCCATAGTCTGTGATATGAGATGGGTTGACTGAGAGTACATCAAGAAAAATGAAGAGCACTATCCTGGAGTTTATGACAGTTTCAAGTCTTGTGGAGTAGTAGACTTTGTTGGGCAGAAGCTCACAAAGTGGGATGATGAGCTCATTATGCAGTTCTAGTCCACAGCTCATTTCTACCTAGATGGAAGGACAGTCTGGATGTCTGAGGGTACAAGGTACCAATCAACAGTTGAAGAATGGTCTGAATTGATCAATGCTCCAAAGGAAAATGAGGATGACTTGGATGTCTATGCCAAGAAGAAGAAAGATCACAGCTCCATGACTCACATGTACAGAGAGATCCCAAATGCTGCACTTGAGATACACAAGTTTGGATCAGTACATTATCTATTGTCAGGATTGCCAACGGGCAATTGAACACCATAGGGCACAAACGAATAGCTAGTAATGACCTGTATATATCAGGCAAGAGGTGCTACTCCGACCCGGAATCCTGTGTGATGGTTGGTCACCTTACCAATCAATCTTCGAAAAACTCAATAAAAAAGAAATGTCGGACAACTGGATCCTAAGGCATACTTTGTTGCCCAAGTCAGGTGATCACAAGATGATCAGATGCCATGTAATCAACTTGCTTCATATATTTGATGTACCTCAGAAATTCAAAGTCATGAGCCTGATTGTGGAAACAATCAAAAGGACTGTTGCTGATCATAAGAGGAGTTGTGGGTATGCCCCATAGATTCAGGAGCTTATAAACTCCAAGATGAGCACTGGCACATATCTCTCGGATAAGGAACACCTGCCCATCTACCCTAACTTTGAGGACAACATTATTGTGATGGATGAAAATGAACCATCATCTGTGCAAGCACAAGAGAAGAAGGAGAAGGCAAGGACTGAGAAGGCTGCAAAGATGCCAACTGCAGAAGAGGCATCTCAGTATTTCCTAAAGAGAAAGCAAGATCACCTTAGCTACTTGATTGCCTCCACTCTGAGGATTGAAAAGGGCTTGGCCACCCTGACTCAAAACTAGGAGAGCTTGGAGAGAATCATAGAGCAGAAGTTCTATGATCTTGTTGTGAAGGTCACTGAGATTCAGTCAGTTGTTGAGCAACTTCAGGAGTAAGTGGAGGAGAAGAAGGGCAAGTCTACCACAGATACATTTGCTAGAGTGCCCAGAGGACAGGGATCTGTTGCAGTGCCAGTAACACACACCAGAGCTACTTCATCTGCACCAGCAACAACTTCAGTGCCACAAGCTCCAGCAGCCACTCCACCAGCTCCACCAACATCAACCGATGCTTTCCTCCTTGGAGTCATATCTACACCACCTCATCAAGACCAAGCATGAGAGTTGATTAGCACTATGCATTTTTTATGAACTTTTTGGTAACTTGTTGCCAAAGGGGGAGAAAATGTATAGATCATAGGCTTCGAGAGAGAGTGTTGCTTTTGTTCTCTCTTGTTTTTGGTGGTTGAACTTCGTATGTTTGCATGTTTGCTTGATACATTATGTTGTTAGTGAGATACTTTGGTGATCATGTGTTTGATCATATGCTATGCTACATTATTGCTTGTTGGATGATATTATCTCTTACATTTTCATATGATCATTCACTTTGCTTGGTGATGAATGCATGCATTTAATTATTATCATTTTGAGCACTCCACCAAGATGTATGTGACATGGAAGAGTGACCCATGATCCTAACTCATTGTGCATTTGCAGTCCAAAGCAAATTTTAAATAATGCACAAATTTAGGGGGAGCTCTTGCCTTTCACATACTTCTCAAAGCGACAATGTTGTTCAATCTTATTATCATTTGTCGAAGCTTTGATCTATATGTTGTCATTAATTACCAAAAAGGGGGAGATTGAAAGTGCAACTATCCCTGGGTGGTTTTGGTAATTCCTAACAACATATAGCTCATTGAGCTAATGCTATTCCAAGATAAATATTTCAGGAAAGCTCAATGATTGGCATGGCATGGATGAGAAAAGTGGACCCCTCAAAATGCTAAGGACAAAAGGATTGGCTCAAGCTCAAAGCTCAAGACTCTACATTTTCTATTTTAGTGATCCAAGATCACATTGAGTCTATAGGAAAAGCCAATACTATCAAGGAGGGATGAGGTGTTGCTTAATGAGGTTCTTGCTCAAGATTCTTAGTGATATGCTCCAAAGCCCTCAACTACATTCTCACATCCACCTATGACCTAAACCAAAAGTCAAACTCGGCCCCACCAATTCTTTCTATCCGGCGCAAGCGAGTTTAGATGTCATAGCCACTGCCACAAACCCTAGGCAAATTGATCTCACCGATAGGGATCTCGGTCTCACCGAGATAGGATTGTAATCTCTATGTTTCCCTTCGTAACGTTTCGGTCTCACCGAGATGAGCGATCGGTCCCATCAAGATTGCAATGTAAACTCTCTGTTTCCTTTTCGTAATGTTTCGGTCCCACCGAGATGAGCGAATCGGTCCCACCAAGTTTGCCTGACCAACTCTCTGATTAGCTTATTACTAAAATCGGTCTCACCGAGTTTGTGTAATCGGTCTCACCGAGATTACGTTATGCCCCGACCCTAACCATATCGGTCCTACCGAGTTGCATGTCGGTCCCACCGAAAATCCTAACGGTCACATCTTTTGCTAAATCGGTCAGACCGAGTTTCTCAATTCGGTCCCACCGAGATTGGTAAGTTGTGTGTAATGGTTAGAATTTGTGTGGAGGCTATATATACCCCTCCACCCTCTCTTCATTCGTGGAGAAAGCCATCAAAACATGCATACACTTCCAACTTACATTTTCTGAGAGAGAACCACCTACACTTGTGTTGAGGTCAAGATATCCCATTCCTACCATATGAATCTTGATCTCTAGCCTTCCCCAAGTTGCTTTCCACTCAAATCTTCTTTCCACCAAATCCAAATCCTGTGAGAGAGAGTTGAGTGTTGGGGAGACTATGATTTTAAGCACAAGAGCAAGGAGTTCATCATCAACACACCATTTGTTACTTCTTAGAGAGTGGTGTCTCCTAGATTTGCTAGGTGTCACTTGGGAGCCTCCGACAAGATTGTGGAGTTGGACCAAGGAGTATGTACGGGCAAGGAGATCGCCTACTTCGTGAAGATCTACCCCTAGTGAAGCAGGTCCTTCATGGCGACGGCCATGGTGGGATAGACAAGGTTGCATCTTCGTGGACCCTTCATCGGTGGAGCCCTCCATGGACTCGCGGAGGCATTACCCTTCGTGGGTTGAAGTCTCCATCAACATGGATGTACGATAGCACCACCTATCGGAACCACGGCTCAAAAATCTCTGTGTCTCCAATTGCGTTTGCCTCCTCAAACTCCTCCCCTTTACCTTCATATGCAATTGTGTTAAATTCCGCTGCTGTACTCTAGAATTTCATGTGTAGGTTGATTGCTTGATGAAAGGGATCAAGAAGAGGTGTCTAGAGGGGGGGTGATTAGACACTATGTACCAAAGTTGCAGTTTTTAAATACTTTGAGTTTTGGTGGAGTTTTAGCACAAGTTTAACAATCACAATACATATCAAGCAAGCATGCAAAGAGTATATGAGCAGCAGAAAGTAAAGCATGCAACTCGCAAGAATGTAAAGGGATGGGATTGGAGTGTGCAAACGCAATTTGTAGACACGGAGATTCTTGAGCCGTGGTTCCGATAGGTGGTGCTATCATACATCCACGTTGATGGAGACTTCAACCCACGAAGGGTAACGGCCGCGCGAGTCCACGGTGGGCTCCACCCACGAAGAGTCCACGAAGAAGCAACAATGTCTATCACGCCATGGTCATCTCCCACGAAGGACTTGCCTCACTAGGGGTAGATCTTCACGAAGTAGGCGATCTCCTTGCCCGTACAAACTCCTTGGTTCAACTCCGCAATCTTGTCGGAGGCTCCCAAGTGACACCTAGCCAATCTAGGAGACACCACTCTCCAAGAAGTAACAAATGGTGTGTTGATGATGAACTCCTTGCTCTTGTGCTTCAAATGATAGTCTCCCCAACACTCAACTCTCTCTCACAGGATATGGATTTGGTGGAAAGAAGATTTGAGTGGAAAGCAACTTGGGAAGGCTAGAGATCAAGATTCATATGGTAGGAATGGGATATCTTGACCTCAACACAAGGGTAGGTGGTTTTCTCTCAGAAAATGTAAGTTGGAAGTGTAGGTATGTTCTGAGGGCTCTCTCTACAAATGAAGAGGGGGTGGAGGGGTATATATAGCCTCCACACAAAATCTAACCATTACACACAAGTTACCAATCTCGGTGGGACCAAACTGAGAAACTCGGTCGGATCGATTCAGCAAATCTAGTGACCGTAAGGATTTTCAGTGGGACCTACATGCAACTCGGTAGGACCGATATGGTTAGGGTTAGGGCATAACATAATCTCGGTGAGACCGATTACACAAACTCGGTGAGACCGATTTTGGTAATAAGCTAACCAGAGAGTTGGTCAGATAAAGTCGGTGGGACCGATTCGCTCATCTCAGTGAGACCGAAATGTTACGAAAGGAAACAGAGATTTTACATTGTAATCTCGGTACGACCGATTAAACAAACTCGGTGGGACCGATTTTGGTAATGGATACATACAGAGAGATTACAATCCCATCTCGGTGAGACCAAGATCCCTATCGATGAGAGCGATTTTCCTAGGGTTTGTGGCAGTGGCTATGACATTTGAATTGGTGGCACCGGATAGAAAGAATCGTTGGGGCCGAGTTTGACTTTTGGTTTAGGTCATAGGTAGATGTGAGAAAGTAGTTGAGGGCTTTTGAGCATATCACTAAGCATTTTGAGCAAGAACCTCATTAAGCAACAACTCATCCCTCCTTGATAGTATCGGCTTTTCGTATAGACTCAATGTGATCTTGGATCACTAAAATGGGAAATGTAGAGTCTTGAGCTTTGAGCTTGAGCCAATCCTTTTGTCCTTAGCATTTTGAGGGATCCACTTCCTCTAGTCCATTGCCACTCCATTGTTGAACTTATCTGAAATATACTAGACAAAGGTATTAGTCCAACAAGAGATATGTTAACATTAATTACCAAAATCACCCAGGGAGCACTTGTGCTTTCAATCTCCCCCTTTTTGGTAATTGATGACAACATGCATCAAAGCTTTAGATAAAGATATAGAGAGTAACAAGTAAAGCTTTGGAAAGATATGTAACAAGCATAGGCTCCCCCTACATGTATGCAATCATGTAAATATGGAATATAGGAGCATGTGAATGCATAAGCATGACAGAGAAGGCAATGTGTTACATGTATCTTGGCTATATGCATCAGAGCAAGAGATGTGATTATGGGAAATGTACCTTCATGCTCATGAGTCCCTCTTGCAAACAGTATGTACATCAGCAAGAGATCCTCATACGCATGACTGTGATGCATATACTTACCTTGTGGTCTTGAGTTGGCTTAGGATGGAATGAACCTGCGTAAACAAGGTTAGACAACACAGATGCACCTACTAACCAGAGCAAACAACAGAAACCACAAGAGTACCAAGACTGGGATGACATGTATAGAGTGAGTACTGAGTACTCCATTTGATATAGACATGTCCCCAAAGGTAAAGATGTGCAATGAATTCAAGGATTCTCTTCCCTTAGATTTCTAGCTCCCCTTGAATCTAACATGGGATACTGGGAGAAGATAGGGAACATAAAATCAGAGCTAAATAACACAAGGCATAGCTAATGCAAACAAATATGAACATGTCTTTTACCCTCTTAAAGACATGTGACTTCTCTCCTCTTGAACACCAAGCATCTGGGGTCCTTGATGATTACTCTCTATCCTTGAGTATTCTCTCCCCCTAGAGATATGATAAAGTTATGATGTGCTCTCTCTCTATATATAGATATGATAAAGTTTTGATGTGATCTCTCTCTCCCCCTTTGACATCAATTTCCAAGAAGGGTCTTCTGGATTTTTGTCACAAATGGGTTGGTCCTTGAGTCACAGATCAAAGCAGCAAGTTGAACGTGATGCTGGTAGAGGACAAGAATCATCGAGTGGAGCTGGAACAAATGAAACACAAGAACAAGTGGCAAGCCTTTTTCCTGTTGTGAAATCGGTAACACAAGAACAAGTTACAAGACGGTGTTACCGAGTTCATCACAGAGAGAACACTTGTCACCTCAGCTCACTAGACAAGTAAGATCTCACAAGTATTTGCAAGGAATTGGATGCAAGGAAATGCAGAGCAAAAAGAAAAAGAAATGAAATCTAGATCAAGTTTTTTTTTGAAAGAGGGAACAAATATGCATGAGACAAATGCAAGAGCACAGAAAAGAACACGAGAGAACTTCATCTAGAAGTGGTCGGTGACAAAGTCACCTATGTTAGAGTATATTGACATAGGAGTCAAGTGAGATCACTTGATCATAGGTCATACTCATCGTTTAAGCTCAAAATGGGGTTACCATTGTTTATTTAAGCATTTTGATGTATTCACATCTTGTTGACTTGCTTTGACTCATGACTTGGAGTAAAGCTTCTCTAAGATGGAATAACATACCTTGGGTGGTGGTGTTGATCATGTAGTTGAACTTGTGTGGATTGCTCGATGTTGATGTAGCTCATCAAGAGTTGGGAGCACCACTTTGAAGTTTGAGTTCATCTTCCTACATGGGTTAGTTTTTGCAAGGAAGAGCACTTGTGTATCCAATATGACAATCGTAAAGTTCAAATATAGAATTTCTCAAAGGATATGTTGAATGGCTCCATGCTTCCTTGTCTTCAACCACCATTGTGTAGAGACTCGGTGATGTAGAGATTGCTCAAGATGTGAGTGAGTTGCAATCTCATGGATTTAGATTCATCCAAGTCCTACAAGGGTTAGATAGCATGCAAGGGTGCAAATATATCCAAGACATAAGATTATCTTCATAAGAGAAATGTCGGGGATTAGTCATAGGCTCAGCCTTGCACGTATCCAAATGGAGTTCCTACTCCAAGTTTGAAGAATCAATGATGTTCAATTCACCCCTCAACCTGCAAAACACTTTATCATCAAGTGGTTTAGTGAATATATCCGCTAATTGTTTGTCGGTGCGAACATGCTTAAGGTCAATGTCACCCTTAGCAACATGATCTCGAATGAAATGATGTCGAACTTCAATATGCTTAGTTCGAGAATGTTGCACAGGATTGTGAGCAATCTTGATAGCACTTTCATTGTCACAAAGTAATGGAACATGTTTCACATATATCCCATCATCTTTAAGAGTTTGGGTCATCCAAAGTAATTGGGCACAACATGAACTAGCGACAATATATTCTACTTCGGCGGTGGATAAGGATACCGAGTTTTGTTTCTTGGAAGACCAAGACACAACAGATCTACCAAGAAATTGACAAGTACCCGAAGTGGACTTTCTATCAACCTTGTCACCGGCATAGTCCGAGTCGGAGTAGCCAGCAAGATCAAAAGATGCCCTCTTTGGATACCAAATGCCAAAATTTGGTGTATGAATTAAGTATCTCACTATCCTTTTCACAGCCTTAAGGTGACATTCTTTAGGAGCAGCTTGATATCGTGCACACATGCACACACTTGGCATAATATCGGGACGTGAAGCACATAGGTATAACAATGAACCAATCATAGAGCGATAAACCTTTTGATCAACCGGTTCACCATCTTTGGTCAAATCAAGATGTCCACTAGTAGGCATGGGTGTAGACATACCTTTGCATTCTTGCATATTGAACTTCTTGAATAAGTCCTTGGTGTACTAAGTTTGAGAGACAAAGGTTCCTTCCTTAGTTTGCTTGATTTGCAAACCAAGAAAGAATTTGAGTTCACTCATCATAGACATCTCAAACTTCTCCGACATTAGCTTTCCAAACTTTTCACTAAAATGAGGGTTAGTTGATCCAAATATAATATCATCGACATAAATTTGGCAAACAAATAATTCTCCATTAACCCTTTTAGTAAAAATATTAGAATCAATTTTTCCAATTTCAAAACCTTTTTCAATAAGAAACTTGGTCAAGCATTTATACCAAGCTCTAGGAGCTTGTTTAAGACCATAAAAAGCTTTGCGAAGTTTGTAAACATGATTAGGTTTCTTAGGATTGATAAAGCCAGGAGGTTGCTTAACATAAACTTCCTCCTCTATTTCACCATTTAGAAAAGCACTTTTGATGTCCATTTCATACAAGGTGATATCATGGTGATTAGCATAGGCAAGTAAGATGCGAATGGACTCAAGTCTAGCAACGGGGGCATATGTCTCACCATAGTCCATACCTTCGACTTGAGTGTAGCCTTGGGCGATGAGACGTGCTTTGTTGTGAACTACTTGTCCATCTTCATCTTGCTTGTTGCGAAACATCCATTTGGTACCGATGATGTTGTGGTTGTTGTCGGGCTTCTCAACCAATGTCCAGACTTGGTTTCTCTCAAAGTTGTGTAGCTCTTCATGCATGGCGTTTATCCAATCTGGATCTTCCAATGCTTCTTCAAACTTCATAGGTTCAATGCTAGAGATGAATGAATAGTTTTCACAAAAGTTATCTAAACGAGTTTTAGAGCGAGTGATTCTCCCGGTTTCGATATCATTGTAGATTTGCTCGACGGGATGGTCTCTGGCAACTCTTGCTCGAACTCGTGAAAGCCTTTGCTTGGATCTTGGTGGAACATCTTCTTCATCTTGTTCTTCTTCTTGCCCTTCTTCATTGTTCTTGACGTTGTCGTTCTCTTGTCGTGGTGGAGAAGGAGGTTGTTGATGTTTATCTTGGTGTACTTCCTCGTTTTCTTCGTCTTGGTGTGTCCCACTTGTGGATGCCTCCGTATCAACTCTTGGTTCACCTTGTCGTGAGGTAGAAGCTTCCACTTGGACGGACGAGGTACTCCCCTTCACCTCCGTTGGACGAACCTTGCCAATAGACAAGTCTTGGATTGCTTCTGAAGGATCTTTCTCTCCTACATCAATTGGCAATTGCTCTACTTGCGAGCCATTAGATTCATCAAACTTCACATCTACCATCTCTTCAACCTTTCGGGTGAAAATGTTGTAGACACGATAAGTGTGAGAGTTTGAGCCATAACCAAGTAGGAATCCCTCATGAGACTTAGGAGCAAATTTAGAGCGACGATGCTTATCAAGAATGTAGCACTTTGAGCCAAATACTCGAAAGTATCCAACTTGGGGTTTGTTACCGGTGAGGAGCTCGTATGTCATCTTGCCGAGTAGCTTGTGAAGATACAAGCGATTTGTTTCATGACAAGCTGTCTCAACCGCTTCCGCCCAAAAGTGCTTTGGCGTCTTGTACTCATCAAGCTTCGTTCTCGCCATTTAGATGAGCATCCGGTTCTTCCTCTCAACAACTCCATTTTGTTGAGGTGTGTACGTAGCCGAGAACTCATGTGAAATCCCTTCTTCGTCAAGAAAGGTGTCCACATTTGCGTTCTTGAACTCCGTTCCCTTGTCGCTCCGAACCTTCTTGATCTTTACTTCAAACTGATTTTGGGCTTTCCTCGCGAAGTTTTTGAAGATCTTTTGGACCTATGATTTATCATTGAGAAAGAACACCCACGTAAATCTTGAACAATCATCAACTATAACTAGACCAAAAGAATTTCCACTGAGACTTTTGTAGGCATTGGGACCAAAAAGATCCATGTGAAGTAGCTCAAGTGGCTTCCTTGTGGTCATGATGTTCTTCACGGGATGCCTTCCTCCAACCTATTTACCTACTTGACAAGCGCTGTAAAGTCTATCCTTATCAAATATGACATCGTTAACACCAAGGATATGATTACCTTTAATAAGCTTGTCAAGGTTTCGCATGCCCACATGACCTAATCGTCTATGCCATAACCAACCTTTAGAAGATTTAGCAATTAAGCAAGTTCTAGGTTAAGCCTTTTATTGAAATCGACAATGTATAGATCACCTTTGCGTATACCGGTAAAGACCATTTTATGATTATCTCTACGAAACACTTGGCAATCTACTTCAGTAAAGAGGACATTGAAACCAAAATCAGCAAGTCTAGATACTGAAAGTAAGTTGTATCCAAGAGATTCAACGAGCATAACATTTTTTATGGAGCTATCATGTGATATGGCCACCTTACCAAGGCCAACCACTTTACCCTTTGAGTTGTCACCGAAAGTGACAAACGTTCGAGGACCGTCGTTTTCAGCAAGCTCACGAAACATATCTTTATCTCCAGTCATGTGACCGGTACATCCACTATCAAGAACCCATTCCTTTCCACCTGCCATATATCCCCAAAGATTTGCCATAAGACCAAAGTGTCTCATTGCATCATTAAGATCAAAGTCATCGTCATCATCCTCATCATAGTATCCATGTTCAACATCTTCATGTGGTGGATCAATTCGCAGAGAGGGTGATTCGTTAGAGTGAGTTTGACAATGATTTCCTTTATGAATTCTAGTAGCTTCAGAGATATTATCCCTAATGATTCCAACATCTCCTTTGGCACGCATAAGGTTTGTAAGTTCAAATATACAATTACCAAACATAGGATCATTGGAATTCATCTTACTCAAGGCAATAGACTTATGGAGAATTTCATCTAGATTTTTTAGTGAATAATTGGGAAATCATTCCTCAAGAAATTTCCTTATAGTGTAGGCACACTCAAGAGTAGGAAGATTTCCAATCAAGTTTCTAGGCAAGCCTCTAGTGATAAGATTAACAGTTCTAAGATTGTGAATCATGTCAATTGACTCATCAAGGGTAGGATGCATAGGATCAGCATGAGGTGCACAAGGGCTAGCAATGTACTTGTTCAAATGATATTGATTGAAAATCACAAGCATCTCATTTTTCCACTCATAAAAATACTCTCCCTCAAGTATAGGTACTCTATGTCTAAGACTCCCCAAAGTAGACTCATCCATCTTCCTCCAATGGTGATTAAACCAAAGCAATGGAGACCAATGCTCTAATACCAATTGAAAGGGATCGATAAGTGGTGTCTAGAGGGGGGTGATTAGACAATATGTACCAAAGTTGCAGTTTTTAAATACTTTAAGTTTAGGTGGAGCTTTAGCACAAGTTTAACAATCACAATACATATCAAGCAAACATGCAAAGAGAATATGAGCAGCAGAAAGTAAAGCATGCAACTTGCAAGAATGTAAAGGGATGGGATTGGAGTGTGCAAACGCAATTTGGAGACACGGAAATTTTTGAGCCATGGTTCCAATAGGTGGTGCCATCGTACATCCACGTTGATGGAGACTTCAACCCACGAAGGGTAACGGCTGCGTGAGTCCACGGAGGGCTCCACCCACGAAGGGTCCACGAAGAAGCAACTTTGTCTATCCCACCATGGCCGTCGCCCACGAAGGACTTGCCTCACTAGGGGTAGATCTTCACGAAGTAGGTGATCTCCTTCCCCGTACAAACTCCTTGGTTCAACTCCACAATCTTGTTGGAGGCTCCCAAGTGACACCTAGCCAATCTAGGAGACACCACTCTCTAAGAAGTAACAAATGGTGTGTTGATGATGAACTCCTTGCTCTTGTGCTTCAAACGATAGTCTCCCCGACACTCAACTCTCTCTCTCACAGGATATGGATTTGGTGGAAAGAAGATTTGAGTGGAAAGCAACTTGGGAAGGCTAGATATCAAGATTCATATGGTAGGAATGGGATATCTTGACCTCAACACAAGGGTAGGTTGTTTTCTCTCAGAAAATGTAAGTTGGAAGTGTAGGTATGTTCTGATGGCTCTCTCCGCAAATGAAGAGGGGGTGGAGGGGTATATATAGCCTCCACACAAAATCTAACCATTACACACAACTTACCAATCTCGGTGGGACCGAATTGAGAAACTCGGTCGGACCGATTCAGCAAATCTAGTGACCGTTATGATTTTCGGTGGGACCGACATGCAACTCGGTAGGACCGATATGGTTAGGTTTAGGGCATAGCGTAATCTCGGTGAGACCGATTACACAAACTCGGTGAGACCGACTTTGGTAATAAGCTAACCAGAGAGTTGGTCAAGTAAACTCGATGGGACTGATTCGCTCATCTCGGTGAGACTGAAATGTTACGAAAGGAAACAGAGAGTTTACATTGTAATCTCGGTAGGACCGATTACACAAACTCGGTGGCACCGGTTTTGGTAATGGATACATACAAAGAGATTACAATCCCATCTCGGTGAGACCGAGATCCCTAACGGTGAGACCGATTTGCCTAGGGTTTGTGGCAGTGGCTATGACATTTGAACTCGGTGGCGCTGGATAGAAAGAATCGGTGGGGCCGAGTTTGACTTTTGGTTTAGGTCATAGGTGGATGTGAGAAAGTAGTTGAGGGCTTTTGAGCATATCACTAAGCATTTTGAGCAAGAACCTCATTAAGCAACACCTCATCCCTCCTTGATAGTATTGGCTTTTCCTATAGACTCAATGTGATCTTGGATCACTAAAATGGAAAATGTAGAGTCTTGAGCTTTGAGCTTGAGCCAATCCTTTTATCCTTAGCATTTTGAGGGATCCACTTCCTCTAGTCCATTGCCACTCCATTGTTGAACTTATCTGAAATATACTAGATAAAGGTATTAGTCCAACAAGAGATATGTTGACATTAATTACCAAAATCACCCAGGGAGCACTTGCTTTCACTTGACTTGTGCTAAGTTGCTAAAATCTACCAAGAATTAAAATTGGGAAAAGGCAAAGTTTTTATTTGGTCAAGTAGTCTAATCACCCCCCCCCCTCTAGACATACTTTCGATCCTACACATTTTACACACAAGACCAAGAAACACATAGCCGGATTGCAATCTAGTCCCGACCAAAGGCTTCCACCTAGGGTTGAGTCTGTCGTCATTGGGGATAAACCACTTGGAACGATGTACTCACTTCCACACCACTACCAGTTGGGTCAGAGGTATGAGTTGCAGACATGTAAGTGCATCTAGTGCGCCCTAGTAGTTTTGATGATTCATGACAAACAATTAAGGGCTAATGTGTTTATAGAATATAAACATGTGCATAGTCCCTACAAAACTTGAAGGATATCAACCCATAAAAATGTTGAGGAATATTGAAGAATTCAGTCTGTCTACTAATGAGTCAAAAGACAGAGCGAAGATGTGATTTTCTAGTTCTTTTATTTCTTCATTGAGTCATCGGGCAACTTATAGAGGGGTTGGATCTTGTCACACGGTTGATGAATCTTGTGTGATGCTCGGTCAAAACCCATTTCTACACACATAAGCGTTTGAAATCTCCTTCCAAATGAATCCGCTAGCTTCGGTGCCTAAGATGAATACGTCTGAAGAATCAACGTGGTTGAGGACTCGGGAGGAAGCACCCCAAAATTATAACCATGTTTTTATGAAGTAAAACTTTGGATAGAAATATTTTTTTGAATTATATTAGGTCTTTTATTTATTTCAGAACCTTTTTTGTTTTCTGTTTTCAAAAATCCTTCCCTCCATATAAAACTTTTGAAAATATTGTTGGTTTTGAAATTTTTCTTAAAATCATTTCTTTTAAAATTTAAAATTCAGGAGGAAATTATTTTTATAATAAAATTTTCCCAAACTAAATCTTTTAATAACCTTTTCTGACTTTGAAATGCTCCTGTTGCACTATAGCTATTTCAAATTCATTTTTATTTAATGCCACAAACTTTTGAGAGCTGTGATGCCTATTGATCACTTTTATGTAAAAACCCACCTTGGTATTTTGGAAATTTTGAGCAAAACATCTTCTTTTCAATTATGTCCCATTCTTATGTTATAAGTACAACCCTAGTTTTCCTTGCTCCGAAAATTCTGAAGCTTTTCCACCTTGTAGTACCTTCAACCAAACCCTTAAGTCCAGGAGATCAGCCCCATTTGCATCTTGGATGTCTACCAAATTATTCCTCCAAGTTAGGGTCCAGAAGTACATTTCAATAAAAGTTGCATAACAAGTTTTTCCTTTTGTCAAACCAACCTGACAATCATAACTAACATCCAATGAGATTTCATACTACCAAATCTCAGGTCCAACAAAAGCTTCTAGCTAGCCCTAGCATTCTGTCGAACAGCTTGTGGGCATGGCTGATATTTGGTAACTTGCTAAACTTGCACTTGGATCTGGCTCGTTTTGCTAAACCAACTTGATCATCCTCTCTGGGTTGCAAACAAACACCATCCTGAAAAATCTCATCAGCAGAAAACCACCCTAAACGAGCGTGTCCATGGCGCGCGTTTTGCACGCGTCGGCACCGAGCTCCTGCCGCCGCCCTGCTGCCTCCACTGACTGCACCCCACTCCCTCCTGCTTCGCCAGGCACACATGCATCTCTCCGACACCTCCCCTCATCTCCTAGTGCCGCCGTCCACCATCCAGGAACGTCGCCCATGGCTGCCGTCTCGGCTACGCCACTGCCCAACCAGCGTGGTGCGCCCCGAGCCACCCAGCTCCTCCCGTGCGTATCTGCGGCTGCCGCCCTCGCCTACCTCCGCCGGCCACGTACCGACCTCGCCTACCTCACCACCATCCTCGTTTGCCAATAATGGTCGTCGCCGCTGTCAGCTCGGGACGGCACCGCCCAAGGCGCGTGGCATGTCTTCGAGCCAACCAGCGCGCCCTGCCATCACTGCAAGATGCCTCCGTCCGCACCGACCACCCACCGACCTCAACGGCCTCACCTGCCGCCGTAATGTCCACTGCCGCCATGCTATCTTCGGGCGCCATGCTCGGTATGCTCTTCACCACAATCCCTTCTCCTTCTGTAAGCCTCCCGTAGGAGCAAAAACGACCGGAGCGGTCGTCTTCCTCACCTCCGGTGGCCACGGCCGCCGCAACCTTTCCGACGATTCCGTCGCAACCACGGCCTCCCCACCAAATATTTCTTCACTAGTAGACTCCTCGAGTAACCTAGAATAAATTCCACCTGTAAATTTCACCGAACGAAGTTTGTGGGCGGAGTTCCACTTCCGCCCGACGCCGCTGTCTGTCGGGTGAGCTCGCCGCCGGCAACCCCATGATCTCTGGAGGATTGCCGCACACCGGGGGACCGCCCGGACCTCCTGAGCTCGATGGTGAGCTCAGCTCGCCGAGGGGCACCTCCAATCACCGGCAAATATCGTCGGAGCCCTCGCCCTGTTCTGCCGGAGGAGACGACGCGAGCGCCTAACCAGTCAAACCTGATTGTGGGCCCACTGGACCCGCTGTCGGTGACACCACATCACCCCATGCTGACTTAAGTGGAAGCGTATTCCAAGAAGTATGTTTTCTCCGCCGGTTAGCGTATTACAGTTCGAACCATTTTATTTTTAGATTTTAATTAAATATCAGAATTTGACTAAACTTTTGCTGTCTATAGTTTTTAAAACACAACTACCAATGACTTGATTCTTTTTTTGTTATTCCTCAAATTTCATCTATTTATTTTAGGATTTATTTCAAAAATTCCACAACACATTTTAGTACTGTTTTGGTATTATGTGGTAATTACACTATTTTGGGAAATATTAAAATTGGAGGAACGAGGATTTTCATAAGTTTTGGGAGTGCACTCAACCCTTCTACATGCTCAAGGCAAGCATCTTGAACACTTGATATGATGTTTCCTTGGTTGATTGCTTGCTAGAATAGTTTGATCATAATTATGATAATTCAAATAAAATTTGCATATTGTCATTCATACATGTGTGGATTATTTTTAAAGTAATTGTTGACATGCACACATGAGGAATATATATGGATGTGGTTGATAACCATGCAACTCATGCATATGCTTGTTCGGACTAATCTGTAGGAAGGAATTTGTCACGATAAAAAGTGACTGTGAGACGGAAATCTCGTTGTGACGAGAACGACTGTTGATGGCATGTTGGGACATGCCAGGTGGTGATGTGGGGTATTACCAAGAAATTCATTATGCTAACCACTTTAGGAAAAACTTAAACGTCCTGAGTTAACCGTAGATCGAGTCTTGTTCCGGTTACCCCCATACTGGATCGGTGTTGCCACTCGTCCCTGCCACAGTTAGGGCACGGTTCAGTATTGTTAACCCCTTTCAGTGCACACACCGTACAGAGAGGCCACAATGAAAGATATCATTGGCTCATGGTAGGATGTCACTTGGTCCGGGGGCATGGGTGTATACGGTTGAGACCAAAGGGGTAGCACCCCTGTTTGCGCGTGTTATAAGTATTGTGATCCCATGCTATTGGAGGTGAGAAGCCTTCCCACTTAGAGTTTCACTCTATCATTGCCTTGGGTGATTCCTGGCTTTGGCGAGTTAAAATTGGTGTGTGCTGGTTAGGTGTGTTTTCAACCCAAAGGCCATAATGGGAATTAGTTAGCGTCTCGGAGCTGGCTAAAGAAATCCTTTAATCATGGGTAAAAAGTACACTCTCTGCAGAGCTATACCTATTCAAATAGCCGTGTCCACGGTTAAGGACTATAGTTTGTTATGGGTCAAGTGTCGGTCTTCGGAGGAAAAGAGCTAAATCAGAAGACTACCACATATGCCTGTGCTTTATGACGGGAGATAAAATAGTATGCATTTAAAGTCAACAAGAATTATATGTGCAAGCAAAACCCTGTGTGCACATGAAAAAGAGACATTTAACTTATCAGTTTCGCCGCGTGTGAAGGAATCAATCCGTTATTTTTTCATTCATTGATCGAGGGCATTTAAGAGTTTTGTTACGTCATTGTAATCAGAGAAGACCCATGAGTTATTCAATCTACTCTTCCTTCCAATCCTTTCAATCGAGGGGATTTTAAGGAATGAAGTTTCTGAATATTATAGGAAAGATGATTTGTTTTCAAATCTTGAACAGTTTTTTGAAAATTATGTACACTTTCGAAAAAATGCGAACAAAATATGAAAGAGAACATCTTGTAAAATTCACAAACATTTTCTGAAAACACCGACTTTTTTTATAAAAAGATGAACATTATTTGAATTAGTGAACATTTTTTTAAAACGGGAACATGTGTTGAAACTTTATAAGATTTCTAGAAAATGTGTATCTTTTATACATGAACATAATTTTTTATTTTAAAATTTCTCTGAAACAATAATATTATTGGAATTTGGAGCATTTTTTAAATGAAATTTTCTTTTTAGAAAACTCAAATAATTTTGAAAAATAATACATATTTTTGAAAAATTGGGAAACTTTTTGCAACTTCTGAATCAAACTATCAACAAAACTTTGGAATTCTGAACATTTTTCAAAAAAAAATATTCTGAACATTTTTTGAGAATTTTAAATTTACCAACTAAATTCTAAATGAAAAATAAACTTGGAAGAAAAAAAAAAGAGATATGGAAAGGAGAATAAAAATAGAAGTAAAACAAAGGAAAAAAGAAAAATGGGTCAGCCCACTATTGGTTGTTCTGTGCGAAACTCCGACTATTTGCCGCACAGTGCGGAGAATAGAGTTTTCTCAGCTACATGGGCAGAAAAATAAGTGGGCTGGCTTCGCTGGGCCATAGTGCGCGGCCCATATATGAAAATTCTTTTTCTAGTAGACAAACGCATAAGAATTTAGTACCACTTCAGATAGAAAAAAATGGAGGTGAATGGATGAAAAAATTTGTGAAACGCATCTTGCTTTATTAGTAGGTATATATATATATATTATTACAACTAATGTTATTATGGACTAACCCTTTCTCTTATATGAAATGTAGGGTATCTTTGGGAAGGGTATACCACCTGGATACTCGTATTTTTATTTTCTTATAAGCCCTTTATGAGGTGTCGCTTCAGACAGTCGACTGTGGCATTTAATTTCAAGACCTTTCGAGGCGTAGCTTCAGGCGCCCGACTGACGCGCATATTATTTTCTTTTGAAATTCACCAGGCGGTTCTACCGCCTAGAATTTACCTTGCCTTTGATTTCATTTGGAGTAAAGCCCTTTGTGTGGCGTCGCGAAGACGCCCAACTATGGAATTCTTTTATAGATTTTTTCTCTTGGGTTCTTCCGAAATGGTTCTACTTTCTGAAATCGACTTTAAAATTTTGGTATAACATGATTACTTATACTTTGCCAATATCATTAGGCTAACCTGTAGTTTCTATGCAATTATATTACTCTACATGATTACATTAAAACTCGTGCCATATCATATAAATTGATGAATATGTTTAAAATTTATTGTATGCATTCTGCGTGCTTTTATTATATCTTTTATTCCTGATGTTTACGAGTACATTCAAACGTACTCACTCGCTTGTCCTTGGCTATTGTCTTGGCCAGATCATGATTTGGAGAGGAGCACCAAGAAGAACCCCACAACCTAGGAATTGGAGCTAGCGGCCACACGAGGTAGAAGTTAGCCAGGTCAGCTGTTGATATGGGAATGGGGTCCCATCAACGTGGAGATCCATGAGCCGCTTTTGTCATCCACCACTAGAGATCCTTGTCATACTCCATTGACCTTTATGGTCTTGCACTCAAATTCTTGTAACTGCTTGGAATTCTGTATCAAGGTAGTGTCCACCAGCAACAGTAATCCTGGGGTTGATGATGACATAAGGGTCATTTTTCAGATTTAATGTCCCAAAAAACCAGCCCTGACAACCTTCGTATCAGAGCCAGGCTGACCATTGGCTAATCCTATCTTAGCCTGGTCGCTATCCCTAGGTTTCTACACCATCCAAGTCCTTTCCTATCCATACTCAAGCCCATCCTATCCAATAGCCTGCATAGTGGCCAACCGACATCTTATTGACAATCGGTGCCCAACCTATCAACCCAACCCATATGCCATGTGCCTGTGGCCGACACCTGAGTTGTCCTATCCACAAGCATGCAATGGAAGGATCCATTGGCCTATAAAGGAAGCCTTGCCTCAACACAACAGACCCGAGCCTTCATTTCCATTCTTATATCCAAACCAGCAAGATGTATGTTCCCATCGTCCGCAATGAGACCACCGCATCTGAGCTTGGAGATTTTGTAGTCATCCTCGCCAATCTCACTCGTCGTGCTTTTGGCATAGACGAACCCCGGAATATGTTGTGTACCAAGAGCACACGAGTGATGCCGCTTATGGGACACGGTGCACATCTACCGGAGGGGTACCACAGCAGAACGCCCCTTACCGGAAGGATGACTTCCGACGAGCCCCAAGCCATCCAGCTTGCAGCCCGAGAGGCTATAGTTCAACTCCGGCATTGTTCGCCAAGGGTTAACATCCGTCCTTTCCTCCACTACCCTAGTCATGATGGCTATGGTAGCCCGACCGAAGTCACCAACGGAGACCAAGAGTCGGACCCATCCCTGGTACATCTAGTGCGCTACTTGAGAGTGCAAGAGGCACTCTTCGATCAGGTCACCCTTGATCTGATTGTGACCCGCAAGACACTTGCTCTTCTGCCCCTAGTGAGAAGTGAAACTGCACCCGCCACCGACACCCCGATAGTGCTCTTTGGGAGACCAATCGAGCCCTCAAGGTCTGCCCCTGTTGTCCATCCCGGGAATGCATACGTTTTCCCGGAAGAACTGCGTCGCCTCTTGGGGATTTTCTCTAACGGGATTGTAGCCAGTACACCCGCGTGGGTCCTATAGCTCCTCATTCTACTCCAGCCAACTCCGATGTTGAAGCCCCCGGAGAAACCTCGACGTCCATGAGACGCGCTCGCCTGCATGTCGACAAAGTGGACTGAGTCCACCAGAGTAGTTGTCGAGTCCTTAGTAACCCTATTGCCCTGCAGATCCCACCTTTGTGTCATAGACTGTCATGTGTATGTTTGTAGTAGTGTGTAGTGCTTGATTGAATGATGTGCCTTTTGTGTTGTTGCCTTGTGCATGATTGCTTGTTATTTGTGAATTGCATCCAGTTCCTTGGACCTTAACAAATCTTGAAGACGAGATTTTCTTAAGCGGGGTACATTTTGTAACAACCCAAAAATTTAACCATGTTTTTATGAAGTAAAATTTTGGGTAGAAAGAAAATTTTGAATTATATTAGGTCTTTTATTTATTTCAGAACCTTTTCTGTTTTCAAAAATCCTTCCCTCCATGTAAAACTTTTGAAAATATTGTGGTTTTCGAAAGTTTTCTTAAATTCATTTCTTTTAAATTTTAAAATTCAGTGGGAAATAATCTTAATAATAAAATTTCCCAAACTAAATCTTTTAATAACCTTTTCTGACTTTTAAATGCTCCTGATGCACTATAACTATTTCAAATAAATTTTTATTTGATGCCACAAAATTATGAGAGGTCCTCTGATGCCTATTGATCACTTTTATGTAAAAACTCACCTTGGTCTTTTGGAAATTTTGAGCAAAACATCTTCTTTTCAGTTATGTCCCATCCTTACATTATAAGTACAACCCTAGTTTTCCTTACTCCAAAAATTCTGAAGCTTTTCCACCTTGTAGTACCTCCAACCAAACCCTTAAGTCCAGGACATCGGCCACATTTGCATCTTCGATGTCCACCAAATTATTCCTCCAAGTTAGGGTCCAGAAGTCCATTTCAATAAAGTTGCTGTAATTTAACTCTTTCATGCTTACATTAACTAGTTATTTTGGTTTTTTACTCGTTGCTTTAACTATAACCCCAGCTCTATTTATTGGGTTGAACAAGATACGCCTTATTTGAATTGACTGAATAATTATAATTCAGAAAAGAAAAATCTTTCTTTGGGATTCCTCACATTCTATGACTTTTTTCCAGCTAACAAGTTTTTCCTTTTGGCAAACCAACCTTACCATCATAACTACCATCCAATGAGACTTCATACTACCAAATCTCAGGTCCAACAGAAGTTTCTAGCTAGCCCTAGCATTCTGTCGAACAGCTTGTGGGCATGGCCGATATTTGGTAATTTGCTGAACTTGCACTTGGCTCTAGATCGTTTTGCAAAACCAACTTGACCATCATCTCTCGATTGCAAACAAACACCATCCTACAAAATATCAGCAGCAGAAAACCACCCTGAGGTACATTGGCAATTCGTCGAGCACGTTTCGTGCGTGTCCAAGGCACGCGTCGGCACTGAGCTCCTGTTACCTCCCCTGCCTGCACCCCACTCCATCCTGCTTCGCAAGGCACACATGCATCTCTCCAACACCTCCCCTCGTCTCCTCGCGCCGCCCTCCACCATCCATGCCCGCCGCCCATGGTTACCGTCTTGGCTATGCCAACGCCCAACCAGCATGGCGCGCCCTGAGCCACCAAGCTCCTCCCGTGCGTAACTACCGCTGCCACCGCCCTCGCCTACCTCCGCCGTCCACATACCGACCTCGTCTACCTCGCCACCGTCCTCATTTGCCATTTATGGCCGCCGCCGCAGTCAGCTCGGGACGGCACCTTCCAAGGCGCGTGGTCTTCGAGCCAACCAACGCGCCCTGCCATCATTGCGAGACGCCGCCATCCACACCGACCATCCACCAACCTGAACGGCCTCACCTGCCGCCGTAATGGCCACCACCGCCATGCTTATCTTCGGGCGTCGCGTAACCGACCTTCTCCGGCTATATAATGCCACCTCGAGCTCGCTACGCACTTCACCACAATCCCTTCTTCCTCTGTAAGCCTCCCGTAGGAGCAAAAACTGTTGGTGCCGAAACCCTAAACCCTAGCCTGCCCTAGCTCTACCTCTCCTACTCTCTCTGAGCTCTCTCTCTCTCTCTCTCTCTCTGTGTGTGTGTGTGGCTCAAACCAACGAAGAAAGGAGGAAGAAGGACGAGGAAACACATGGCACAGGTGGTTTTTCCGGCGCACGAACACCCCAGCCGCACGTACGGCTTGTTCTTTACTTCGAGCACAAACTCGACCTGCCAACAAGCTACAGAGAGGATTCGGGGTCTTATACCTGCGAACACTGACATGCCAGGCCTCGCCTCATACCCACTCGCTCCCCCACTCCCCCACGTCCCGCGCGCTCTGGCCGCGCCCGCGCATCGCGCCGGAACGCAATCGCCATGGCCACCCCGCGCACCCGACATGGACTACCCCTCCTTTTTGCTTGCTAACAGAACCACGCGGCCCCGCGCACACACGCGTTGGCTCACGCACTCACACACGCACACCTATGCACGCACCCCGCCGCGATCTCGATGTGTTCGAACCGGTCTACGCGTGCTCGCACACGCGCTCACCGTGTCTGATCATCGCCATAGCTTATTGAGCCCAACACACTCCCCCTAAGCCGTGGCCTAGAGGAGTCTGTCGTCCTCGACTCCGGCGTCCACCAGCAGAGCCCGCTCTGCCACCGGCGCCTTCCGCAGCTCCGGGCAGTCCCGCTTAAAATGGCCTCGTTCTCCGCATTTGTAGCACCGTCCATGCTTGTTGCCGCCGCTGCCTGATGCCACACTGTGCGCGTCATCGTCGTCGTCCCGAGCTCCACCTTGACGTCGCTCCCGTGCCCGCCATTGCGCCGCAGTGTACAGAAGCTGGCCGTCCGCCCACTTGCCACTGCTCTGCCCGTGGCGCCACACACGCTCGTCAAATGCGCGCAGCCGCCCGAGCACCTTGTCGTACGTCAACCCCTCAAGCACGCAGAACTTCTCAATCCCGGCAACGACAGGGAAGAGCCGGTCCGGCACCGTGTCCATGAGCTTCTACACCAGCTCCATGTCGCCCAATGTCTCGCCCAGGCTCGCGAACCACACCGTCATGCCCGCCAGCCTCCCGGCGTAGACATCCAGCGACTTGCCGTCCTCCATATTCACCTGATCTAGCTTGCCGCGCAGCGTCGCCCTCCTCACCACGTGCACTCGTTCGGCGCCGATGAAGCGCACTTTGAGGGAGTCCCATAACTCCTTCGCAGTGAGCTTCACCGCCACCTGCAGCAGCACATCTTCTGGCAGCCCCGACAGGATCGTCGCCCTCTCCGTCTTGCACTTCTTTCCATTGACCGCCGCGTCGTTCGCCGGCGCCGCCGCCTCCCACAGCATGTCAGCATCAAGGATCGCATGTGCCTTGATCGCCCACACGGTGTAGTTGTTCGGCGAGAGCATCGGCATGATCATGGACACCGATCCGCCCGCGCCGCCGCCGTGTTGAACCAATGCCATGGCTGCCGGCGAGCTGCTGAACCTGAAGCTCTGATACCAATTGTTGGCCTCGAAACCCTAAACCCTAGCCTGCCCTAGCTCTACCTCTCCTACTCTCTCTGAGCTCTCTCTCTCTCTCTCTTTGTGTGTGTGTGTGTGTGTGGCTCGAACCAACAAAGAAAGGAGGAAAATGAGGAGGTAACACAGGGCACAAGTGGTTTTTCCGGCGCACGAATGCCCCAGCCGCACGTACGACTTGTTCTTTACCTCGAGCACGAACTCGACCTGCCAACGAGCTACAGAGAGGATTTGGGGTCTTATACCTGCAAGCACTGACATGCCAGGCCTCGCCTCGCACCACTCGCTCCCCGACTCCCCCACGCCCCGCACGCTCTGGCCGCGCTCGCGCATCGCGCCTGAACGCGATCGCCACGACCACCCCACGCGCCTGACGCGGTCTACCCCTCCTTTTCGCTCGCGAACAGAACCGCGCAACCCCGCGCACACACGCGCACCTACGCACGCACCCCACTGCGATCCCGATGTGTTCGACCCGGTCTGCGTGCGCTCGCACACGCGCTCACCGCGTTCGATCGTGGCCATGGCTTATTGAGCCCAACAAAAACGACCAGAGCGGTCGTCTTCCTCACCTCCGGTGGCCACGGCCACCACAACCTCTCCGACGATTCTGTCGCAACCACGGCCTCCCCACCAAATATTTCTTCACTAGTAGACTCCTCGAGCAACCTGGAATAAATTCCACCCGTAAATTTCACCGATCGGAGTTTGTGGGCGGAGTTCCACTTCCACTTCCGCCCGACGCCGCCGTCCATCGGGTGAGCTCACCGCCAACAACCCCATGATCTCTGGAGGATGTGCCGCACACTGGGGGGGGCCGCCCGGACCTCCTGAGCTTGATGGTGAGCTCAGCTCGCAGAGGGGTGCCTCCGATCTGGTAAATATCGTCGGAGCCCTTGCCTTCTTCTGCCGGAGGATACGATGCGGGCGGCTGATCAGTCTAACCTGAACGGTGGTGCCGCGGAACCCGCTGTCGATGACACCGCATCACCCCATGCAGACTTAAGTGAAAGCGTATTACCGAAAGTACATTTTCTCCATTTGTTAGCATATTTCAGTTCAAACCGTTTCCTTTTTAGAAAAAATAGAATTTGACTAAACTTTGACTGCCTCTAGTTTTTAAACCACAACTCCAAATGACTTTATTCTTCTTCTATTATTCCTAAAATTTCATCTAGTTTATTTTAGGATTTATTTCAAAAAATTACACAACACTTTTTAGTACTATTCTGGAATTATGTGGTAATTACAATATTTTGGAAAATAGGAAAAATGGAGAAAAGAGGATTTTTAAAAAACTTTTGGAGCGCACTCAACCCTTCTACATGCTCGAGGCAAGTGTCTTGAACACTTGATATGATGATTGCTTGGTTGATTGCTTTCTATAATAGTTTGATCATAATTATGATAATTCAAATAAAATTTGCATATTGTCATTCATACATGTGTGGATTATTTTTAAAGTAATTGTTGACACGCACACATGGGGTATATATATGGATGTGGTTGATAACCATGCAACTCATGCATATGCTTGTTCAGACTAATCTGCATGAAGGGATTTGTCACGAGAAAAAGTGAATGTGAGACCGAAATCTCGTTGTGACAAGAATGACTCATGATGGCATGTTGGGACATGCCAGGTGGTGACCCTGTGGGGTATTACCTAGAAATTCATTGTGCTAACCATTACAAGAAAAACTTAAACCTCCTGAGTCGACCGTAGATCGAGTCTTGTTCCGGTAACCCCCATACTGGATCAGTGCTGCCACTTGTCCCTACCACATGTAGGGTATGGTTCAGTAAGTTTTTAACCCATTTTTGTGCACACACTATACAGAGAGGCTGCATTGAAAGATACCATTGCCCATGGTAGGCATGTCACTTGGTCCGGGGGCATGGGTGTATCCGGTTGAGACCGAGGGGGTAGCACCCCTGTTTGCGCGTGTTATAAGTATTTTGATCCCATTCTATTGGAGGTGAGAAGCCTTCCCACTTAGAGTTTCACTCTATCGTTGCCTTGGGTGATTCCTGGCTTCGGTGAGTTAAAAACTAGTGTGTGCTGGTCAGGTGTGTTTTCAACCCAGAGGCCGTAATGAGAATTAGTCAGCATCTCGGTGCTAGCTAAAGAAATCCTTTACTTGTGGGTAAAGAGTACACCCTTTGCAGAGTTATACCTATTCGAATAGTCGTGTCCATGGTTAAGGACCACAATCAGGGATGGGTCAAGTGTCGGTCTTAGAAGGAAAAGAACTAAATCAGAAATTGGTTACGATTTATGATAGAAGATTATTATCACTAATGTTATTATGGACTAACCCTTTCTCTTATATGAAATGTTGGGTATCTTTGGGAAGGTTATACTGAAGGAAATATGCCCTAGAGGCAATAATAAAGTTGTTATTTTATATTTCCTTATATCGTGATAAATGTTTATTATTTAGGCTAGAATTATATTAACCGGAAACTTGGTACATGTGTGAATACATAGACAAAACACTGTGTCCCTGGTATGCCTCTACTTGGCTAGCTCGTTGATCAAAGATGGTTAAGTTTCCTAGCCATGGACATGTTTGTCATTTGATGAACGGGATCACATCATTAGGAGAATTATGTGATGGACAAGACCCATCCGTTAGCTTAGCATAATGATCGTTTAGTTTTATTGTTACAGCTTTCTTCATGTCATATATGTATTCCTCCGGCTATGAGATTATGCAACTCCCGGGCACCGGAGGAATGTCTTGTGTGCTATCAAACGTCACAACGTAACTAGGTGATTATAAAGATGCTCTACAGGTATAGCCAGAGGTGTTTGTTGGGTTGGCATAGATCGAGATTAGGATTTGTCACTCTGAGTATCGGAGAGGTATCTCTGCTCCCTCTCGGTAATACACATCATATGAAACCTTGCAAGCAATGTGACTAATGAGTTAGTTACGAGATGATGCACTACGGAATGAGTAAAGAGACTTGCCGGTAACGAGATTGAACTAGGTATGAAGATACTGACAATCGAATCTCGGGCAAGTAACATATGATGACAAAGGGAATAACGTATGTTGACATTGTGGTTCGACCGATAAAGATCTCCGTAGAATATGTGGGAACCAATATGAGCATCCAGGTTCCACCATTGGTTATTGACCGGAGAGATGTATCGGTCATGTCTAGAAAGTTCTCGAACCCGTAGGGTCCGCACGCTTAACGTTCGATGACGATATGTATTATATGAGTTATGTGTTTTGGTGACCGAAGGTTGTTCGGAGTCCCGGATGCAATCACGGACATGACGAGGAGTCTCGAAATGGTCGAGAGGTAAAGATTGATATATTGGAAGGTTATATCTGGACACCAAAATGGTTCCGGAGTGGTTCGGGTATTATTATTTTTGAGTACCGAGGGGTTACCGGAACCCCCCGAAAAGTTAATGGGCCATATGGGCCATAGGGAATAGGAGAGGCAGGCCACGAGGAGGTGGCGCCCCTCCCATGGGGAGTCTGAATTGGACCATGGGAGGGGGCACGACCCCCCTTTCCCTCTCCCTTTCCCTCTCTTTCCCTTTTCCCCCTCCGTTGGAAGGAAGGGGGGAGCCGACTAGGACCGGGAGTCCTAGTAGGACTCCCCCCTTGGCACGACCCCTAGAGCCGGCCTCCTCCCCTCTCCTCCTTTATATCCGGGGGCAGGGGCACCCCAAATAATATCAATTGTCTTAGCCATGTGTGGTGCCCCCCTCCACCGTTTACTCCTCTAGTCATATTGTCGTAGTGCTTAGGCGAAACCCTGCGCGGATCATATCACCATCACCACACCGTCATGCTGACGGAACTCGTCTACTCCATCGGCACTCTGCTGGATCAAGAGTTCGAGGGATGTCATCGAGATGAACGTGTGCACAACTCAGTGGTGTCGTACATTCGGCACTTGATCGATTGATTCAACAAGACGTTCGACTACATCAACCGCGTTAAGGTAACGCTTCCACTTTCGATCTACGGTGGTACATAGACACAATCTCCCCCTCTCGTTGCTATGCATCTCCTAGATATATCTTGCGTGAGCGTAGAATTTTTTTTGAAATTACATGCTATGTTACCCAACATTGGCATCCGAGCGAGGTCTATGCGTACATGATATGCACGAGTAGAACACAAAGAGTTGTGGGCGGTAATCGTCATACTGCTTACCATCAATGTCTTATTTTGATCAGACGGTATTGTTAGATGAAGCAGCCCGGACCAAGCTTACATGACCGCGTTCATGAGACCGGTTCCACTGACAGACATGCAACTAGTTTTGCACAAAGGTGGCCGACGGGTGTCTATTTCTCCAACTTTAGTTGAATCGAATTTGACTGTGGTTGGTCCTTGTGAAGGTTAAAACAACAAACTTGATACATAACCATTGTGGTTTTTGTGCTGTAGGTATGTACGGTTGATGCTAGAAGCCCGTAGCAGCCACGTAAAAATTACAACAAACAAAGTAGATGACGTCTAACTTGTTTTTGCAGGGCATGTTGTGATGTGATATGGTCAAGATATGATGTGATATAAGTTGTTGTATGAGATGATCATGTTTTGTAAAAGATATCGGCAACTGGCAGGAGCCATATGGTTGTCGCTTTATTGTATGAAATACAAACGCCATGTAATTGCCTTACTTTATCACTAAGCGGTAGCGATAATCATAGAGGCAATAGTTGGCGAGACGACAACGATGCTATGATGGAGAGCAAGGTGTCAAGCCGGTGATGATGGAGATCATGACGTTGCTTCGGTGATGGAGATCATGAGCAGAAGATGATGATGGCCATATCATGTCACATATTTTGATTGCATGTGGTGTTTATCTTTTATGCATCTTATTTTGCTTAGTACGGCGGTAGCATTATAAGATGATCCCTTACTAAAATTTCAAGGTCTGAGTGTTCTCCTCGAGTATGCACCATTGCAAAAGTTCTTCGTGCTGAGACACCACGTGATGATCGGGTGTGATAAGCTCTACGTTCAAATATAATGGGTGCAAGCCAGTTTTGCACATGTGGAATACTCGGGTTAAACTTGACGAGCCTAGCATATACAGATATGGCCTCAGAACACCAGAGACCGAAAGGTCGAACGTGAATCATATAGTGGATATGATCAACATAGATATGTTCACCATTGATGACTACTCCATATCACGTGATGATCGGACATGGTTTAGTTGATTTGGATCACTTATCATTTAGATGACTTGAGGGGTGTCAATCTAAGTGGGAGTTCTTAAGTAATATGATTAATTGAACTTTAATTTATCATGAACTTAGTCTTGATAGTATTTTGCAAATTATGTTGTAGATAAATAGCTCGCGTTGTAGCTTCCCTACGTTTGGCAAGCTCGATATGTTGACTACTTGATAGTTTAGTGCGCCATGCTTTACGGCTTAGAATCGGGGCTTCAAAGACGGTTTGAATGCCACGGATCATATGAGATGTTCCAAGAGATGAAATTGGTATTTCAGAGTCATGCCTGTGTCGAGAGGTATGAGACCTCTGACAAGTACTTAGCCTAAAAGATGGAGGAGAATAGCTCAGCTAGTGAGCATGTGCTCAGAATGTCTGGGTACTACAATCACTTGGATCAAGTGGGAGTTAATCTTCCAGATAAGATAGTGATTGACAGAGTTCTCTAGTCACCATCACCAAGTTACTGGAACTTCATGATGAACTATATTATGCAAGGGATGACGAAAGCGATTCCCGAGCTCTTCGTGATGCTGAAATCGACGAAGGTAGAAATCAAGAAAGAGCATCAAGTGTTGATGATTAAACAAGACCAGTAGTTTCAAGAAAAGTACAAAGGGAAAGAAAGGGAACTTCAAGAAGAATGGCAAGCAAGTTTTCACTCCCGTGAAGAAGCCCAAAGCTAGACCTAAGCCTAAAACTAAGAGCTTCTACTGCAAAGGAAATGGTCACTGGAAGCGGAACTACCCCAAATATTTGGCGGATAAGAGGGATGGCAAAGTGAACAAAGGTATATTTGATATACATGTTATTGATGTGTACCTTACTAGTGCTCGTAGTAGCCCCTGGGTATTTGATACTTGTTTGGTTGCTAAGATTAGTAACTCGAAACAGGAGTTGCAGAATAAATAGACACTAGTTGAGGGTGAAGTGACGATGTGTGTTGGAAATGGTTCCAAGATTGATATGATCATTATCGCACACTCCATATACTTTTGGGATTAGTGTTGAACCTAAATAAATGTTATTTGGTGTTTGCGTTGAGCATGAATATGATTAGATCATGTTTATTGCAATAAAGTTATTCATTTAAGACAGAGAATAATTGTTACTAGGTGATACCCCGCGCATTGCTGCGGGATATTAGTATGCCATATTGTAAACATTCATGAGGTGCATTCTTAGAATGTAGATAAGATATAAAAGGAAAATGAACTAATCACTTAAGTAGTATGTTTGTGAGGTCACACAAACAACAGTTGGAAAATGTATAAGTGACTGTCATCATACTTAAATATTAGTTTTATACTTTCAGTCATGCAAATTACAGGAAGCTTGTCCAATCAATGAAGCAATTGTAGTGAGGTAATCGTTCTGCAAAGTCTCTTTAGAATGTTCCAACAATAAATATATAGATAGATGGGCAATGATCAACTTGGAGGACCATAAAAACTTGGTCATCTAAGAACAGGTACAATACAACATGTGGAATTTTTTTGCTAAGTTCAAATATATACATATATGAATAATATAATCAGCTTAAGCAAGCTTGGTGGATTATACAAATATAGATGTTGACTCATACGAAAATCATTTACTTCTCTTGCAATGATCCGAAGTTTATTCTAGTACTAACCCAATTTATACATACAAATTATGTTACTATGCATAATTTGTTGCAGAGAGATATTTGTCCAAATCTTTAGAATATAAGTACATCTACAACAAATGACTGGAACCATAAAAATAATTTTACTGCCAGAAAGGTAATGTCTGCAGTAGTTTGACACGTATATATGCCACTGTTAGAGAGATATAGGGTAGCTGATACAAAAGAGTGATGACCTTAATCATGAATGTAAGATGAATATAACCATATATTGAAGGAATAAGACACTTGATAGTGTATCAGTAGAGATTTAGTGCGGCGAAAAACTTTTAAAGTTGCAAACTTCTTGGATGTATGCATCAGACTTGAAAAAATGTCAGGTAACCAAAGTTTATAATTAAGTAAGATGAACATGGGACATTTAAATCAATAATAGAGGTATAAACAAAGCTTCCCAAGCAATGGATGATGAACTGTAAAAGGACCGGGAATTAAAGAATGATGGCAAATCATGAATTTTGGACTGTATTTACCTCTTTGACAGGAACGTCGAGGTAGAAGATACAGGCCGGCTACAATGCCATCCTCTTGTATGTCAGACTTTAAGCCTTTATAACTCCACAGAAAGATTAGGAACATACATATCATAAAATAATTAAACTCTTTCTGTTCCAAAATTGAATATGAACTACTACATGAACTAATGGACTTGTTACCACTAACTGCAGAAAATTCTCAAATGAGCGATCAAATGGTTATTGAGAAATAGATAGATATCATACCACATCATTGAAGATTTCAGGGGACCTCATGAACCTAACTAACATCTGTTAAGTTACATATATACCTGCCGCTCTAAGTTGAGTGACTAAAATAGGTGCTGATGATCAGTGGCGTGGTCCACGTGGACATCATGACCTCATCGAATAACGAAACCCTGTGAAGTACATTATGGGACATCAATTTTTCCCAATCTTGTAAACAGAAGGGTTCAAAAAGGTAACCAAGTGATGTAACTGTATACAAAAGAAACATGAAATTGAATCTAGTATCTACTATCTAGTACGTACATGGTAAATTCCTGCCACCTCTTTAATTGGTACCTCGTCACTGGTCCTCTTCTTATTATTCCTTCGTCTTCCAGCACTTGTTCACTGGCATCTTCATCACGACCAGGATCTCTTCTCCCCCAAGGATCAGGCAAGGTAGATCTATTTCCAAAATGCAACTTTTTTATGTTTTTGTTGGGCTGCAAAAAAAACCCACCACTCAATCTCTGTTCTTGCTCCACAAACAAGGTGACTAACAGATCAGACATGGGCAGCAGCAAGAATCGCTCACCTGGAATCCTTCCAACCTACTGCTGCTAGGCGCCTTGTTTAATTTCGAGAGGCAAGACCTGCAATGGACGTGCAGTATATATCAAGGCAGAACCATCAAGCCACTGACACTGATTTGGGGAGCAGCTGCATCGGTTACTCTTGCAATGGGAGGTAGAGGAGTTAGATTTGCTGGAGAAGGTGAAGAGAGATGTGATTTGGTGGGTGGAAGAGCAAATGTCGAGGAGAAGAGCCCCTTTGTTTTATCTAGCACTGAAGGCAAAATAGTGAGGGGTGATTAATCCTCTTCTTTCATGTGCATTAATGGATGGTGTTTCATATCGTGAGTGAATAGCATGTCAGTTGGAAGAGAGAGCGGCAGCGAGCGAGGTTGGAGCGATGAAGATGAAGCCCGGTCGCGTCGATCAACTACAATTACATGGGCTCACCCCACGCACCAAAAACCTGGCCAAGCCTACATGGGATTCGACCAATGACAAAGGCAGGCACGTACAATTTTATTGGACCTGGCAGCCCAGTTATTGGCTTACGCATGAGTACAGCTGCAGCCCAGCCAACAAAAAATCGAGTCATAGCGCTAGGAGGAGGCAGCCAGCGAGCAGGACTGCTCGAAAGAACGAAGTGATATTTTCCACTTCATGGTGGCAAGTCTCGGTAATTTTGTTCACTTATGATCAAACGGCTGGCAGTGCTTAGTTACACTACATCGACAGCTATAACAATTCAGATGGCGTGGCTTCACAAGGATCCAGGAAAATCAGCTAGTGGGGTGCCCCTATTTAGATATAGAATATTCTATTTACATGAATAAAACCTTCTATGGTCATGCACCCAATGTTAATGGTTTATTGAATCTTGATCTGATACACATATTGATGACAAAAGATGCAAAGTTGATAATGATAGTGCAACGTACTTGTGGCACTGCCGTTTAGGTCATATCGGTGTAAAGCGCATTGAAGAAACTTCATGCAGATGGACTTTTGGAATCACTTGATTATGAATCATTTAATACTTGTGAACCGTGCCTTATGGGCAAGATGACTAAAACTCCGTTCTCCGGAACAATGAAACGAGCTAATGACTTATTGGAAATACTACATACCGATGTATGCGGTCTGATGAGTGTTGAGGCTCGTGGCGGGTATCATTATTTTCTGACCTTCATAGATGATTTAAGTAGATATGGGTATATTTAGTTAATGAAACACAAGTCTAAAACATTTGAAAAGTTCAAAGAATTTCAGAGTGAAGTGGAGAATCATCGTAACAAGAAAATAAAGTTTCTACGATCTAATCATGGAGGTGAATATTTGAGTTACGAGTTTGGCCTTCATTCAAAACCATGTGGAATAGTTTCATAGCTCACGCCACTTGGAACACCACAGCGTAATGGTGTGTCCGAACGTTGTGACCGCACTTTATTAGATATGGTGTGATGTATGATGTCTCTTACCGATTTACCACTATCGTTTTGGGGTTATGCATTAGAGATAGCTGCATTCACATTAAATTGGGCACCGTCAAAATCCGTTGAGACGACACCGTATGAACTGTGGTTTGGAAACAAACCTAAGTATCATTTCTTAATGTTTGGGGATGCGATGCTTATGTCAAAAGGCTTCAGCCTGATAAGCTTGAACCCAAATCGGAGAAGTGCGTCTTCATAGGATACCCTAAGGAAACAATTGGGTACACCTTCTACCACAAGTCTGAAGGCAAGATTTTTGTTGCTAAGAATGGAACCTTTCTAGAGAAGGAGTTTCTCTCAAAAGAAGTGAGTGGCAGGAAAGTAGAACTTGATGAGGTAATTGTACCTACTCTCAATTTGGAAGGTATCTCATCCGAGAAATCTGTTCCCGTGATGCCTACACCAACTGGGGAGGAAGCTAATGATAAAGATCATGAAACTTCAGATCAAGTTGCTACAGAACCTCGTAGGTCAAACAGAGCACAATCCGCACCAGAGTGGTATGGTAATCCTATTCTGGAGGTCATCTTGCTTGACCATGACGAACCTATGAACTATGAAGAAGCTATGATGAGCCCAGATTCCGATAAATGGCTTGAGGCCATGAAATCTGAGATAGGATCCATGTATGAGAATAAAGTGTGGACTTTGGTGGATCTGCCCGATGACCAGCGACCCATAGAGAATAAATGGATCTTCAAGAAAAAGACTGGCTGATGGTAATGTTGCTGTATACAAAACTCGACTTGTCGCAAAAGGTTTTCAACAAAGTTCAAGGGGTTAACTACAATGAGACTTTCTCAACTGTAGCGATGCTTAAGTCCGTCTGAATCATGTTAGCAATTGCCACATTTTATGAAATCTGGCAAATGGATGTCAAAACTGCATTCCTTCAAATGGATATCTCTAAGAAGAGTTGTATATGATACAAACAGAAGCTTTTGTCAATCCTAAAGGTGCTAACAAAATGTTCGAGCTCCAGCGATCCACCTGTGGACTGGTGCAAGCATCTCGGAATTGGAATATACGCTTTGATGAGTTGATCAAAGCATATAGTTTTATACAGACTTGCGGTGAAGCCTGTATTTACAAGAAAGTTAGTGGGAGCACTACAGCCTTTCTGATAAGTATATGTGAATGAAATATTGTTGATCAGAAATGATGTAGAATTTTTTGGAAAGCATAAAGGAGAGTTTTTGAAAGTGCAACTAATCCCTGGGTGGTTTTGGTAATTCTTAACAACATATAGCTCAGTGAACTAATGATCTTCCAAGATAATCATTTCAGAACATTCAATGATTGGCATGGAATGGATTAGAGATTTGGACCACTCAAAATGCTAAGGACACATATTGGCAACAAGCTCAAGACTCTACATTTTCTATTTAAGTGATCCAAGATCACATTGAGTCTATAGGAAAGCCAATACTATTAAAAATGGATGAGGTGTTGCTTAATGGATTACTTGCTCAAAATGCTTAGTGATATGCTCCAAAACCCTCAACCACTTCCTCATTTCCACATATGTCCTAAACCTAAAAGTCAAACTCGGCCTCACCGATTTGATCTATCCGGTGCCACCGAGTTCATTTGACATAGCCATAGCCACAAACCCTAATCACTTCGGTCTCACCGATAGGGATCTCGGTCTCACCGAGATGGGATTGCAAACTCTCTGTTTCCCTTCATAACATTTCGGTCTCACCGAAATGAGCGATCGATCCCACCGAGTTCGCAATGCAAACTCTCTGTTTCCTTTTCGTAACGCTTCGGTCTCACCAAAACAAGCGGATCGGTCCCATCGAGTTTGCCTGACCAACTCTCTGTTTGGCAATTACTAAAATTGGTCCCACCGAGTTTATGTGGTCGGTCTCACCTAGATCAAGTTATGCCCTAACCCTAGTGCATCGGTCCCACCGAGTTGATCTTTTTGGTCCCACCGAAAATCCCAATGTTCACATTTATAACTGAATCAGTCTGACCGAGTTTTATGATTCGGTCCCACCGAGTTTGGGAACCTGTGTGTAACGGTTAGATTTTTTGTGGAGGCTATATATACCCCTCCATCTACTCTTCATTCATGGAGAGAACCATCAGAACAAACCTACACTTCCACTACGCATTTTCTGAGAGAGAACCACATACTCATGTGTTGAGACCAAGATATTCCAATCCAACCATATGAATCTTGATCTCTAGCCTTCCCAAAGTTGCTTTCCACTCAAATCATCTTTCCACCATAGCCAAATCTGTGAGAGAGAGTTGAGTGTTGGGGAGGCTATCATTTGAATCACAAGAGCAAGGAGTTCATCATCAACACACCATCTATTACCTTTTGGAGAGTGGTGTCTCCTAGATTGGTTAGGTGTCGCTTGGGAGCCTCCGTCAAGATTGTGGAGTTGAACAAAGAAGTTTGTAAGGGCAAGGAGATCGCCTACTTCGTGAAGATCTACCCTAGTGAGGCAAGTCCTTCGTGGGCGATGGCCATGGTGGAATAGACAAGGTTGCTTCTTCGTGGACCCTTCGTGGGTACAACCCTCTGTGGACTCGCGCAGCCGTTACCCTTCATGGGTTGAAGTCTCCATCAACATGGATGTACGTTAGCACCACCTATCAGAACCATGCCAAAAATATCCATGTCTACAATTGTGTTTGCTCCCTCCAAACTCCTCCCTTTACCTTCATATGCAATGATTTACATTCCGCTGCTATACTCTTTGAATTGCATGTGTTAGGTTGATTGCTTGACTTGTGCTAAGTTGCTAATAATTGCCAAGAACTAAAATTGGGAAAAGGATAAGCTTTTATTTGGTCAAGTAGTCTAATCAACCCCCCCCCCCTCTAGACATACTTTCGATCCTACAAGTGGTATAAGAGCTTTGGTATCCATTTTCCTTCATTTCCATAGCTTTGGTGATCATAGCCTTGGTTTCACAACCTAAGAGAGTATGGTGTCTAGCGAGGGAAATTACCACCGTAGAGGTCCTTACTTTGATGGTACTAATTGTTGGGGAACGTTGCATAAAATAAAATTTTCCTACGTTCACCAAGATCAATCTATGAGTTCATCTAGCAACAAGAGAGAGGAGTGCATCTACATACCCTTGTAGATCGCGTGCGGAATCGTTTAAGAGAACGGGGTTGAGGGAGTCGTTCTCGTCGTGATCCAAATCACCGGAGATCCTAGCGCCAAACGGACGGCACCTCCACGTTCAACACATGTACAGTCAGCATGACGTCTCCTCCTTCTTGATCCAGCAAGGGGAAAGGAGAGGTTGATGAAGATCCAGCAGCACAACGGCATGGTGGTGGATGCAGCAGGGTTCCGGCAGGGCTTCGCCAAGCGACTACGGGAGGAGGAGGTGTAGCAGGGGAGAGGGAGGCACCAAGACTTCAGGGTGCGGCTGCCCTCCCTCCCCCACCTTTATATAGGCCCCCCTGGGGGGGCTGCCGGCCCTGGAGATGGGATCTCCCAAGGGGGGCGGCGGACAGGGGGGTGGAGTGCCCCCCAAGGCAAGTGGAGGCACCCCCCACCCTAGGGTTTCCAACCCTAGGCGCAGGGGGGGCCAAGGGGGGGCGCACCAGCCCACTAGGGGCTGGTTCCCCTCCCACTTCAGCCCACGGGGCCCTCCGGGATAGGTGGCCCCAACCGGTGGACCCCCGGGACCCTTCCGGTGGTCCCGGTACAATACCGGTGACCCCCCAAACTCTCCCGATGGCCGAAACTGCACTTCCTATATATAATTCTTTACCTCCGAACCATTCCGGAACTCCTCGTGACGTCCGGGATCTCATTCGGGACTCCGAACAACTTTCGGTTTGCTGCATACTCATATTCATACAACCCTAGCGTCACCGAACCTTAAGTGTGTAGACCCTACGGGTTCGGGAGACATGCAGACATGACCGAGACGGCTCTCTGGTCAATAACCAACAGCGGGATCTGGATACCCATGTTGGCTCCCACATACTCCTCGATGATCTCATCGGATGAACCACGATGTCGAGGATTTAAGCAACCCCGTATACAATTCCCTTTGTCAATCGGTACGTTACTTGCCCGAGATTCGATCGTTGGTATCCCAATACCTCATTCAATCTTGTTACCTGCAAGTCACTTTACTTGTACCGTAATGCACGATCCCGTGACCAGACACTTAATCACTTTGATCTCATTATGATGATGCATTACCGAGTGGGCCCAGAGATACCTCTCCATCATATGGAGTGACAAATCCCAGTCTCGATCCGTGTCAACCCAACAGACACTTTCGGAGATACCTGTAGTGCACCTTTATGGCCACCCAGTTACGTTGTGACGTTTGGTACACCCAAAGCACGCCTACGGTATCCGGGAGTTACGCGATCTCATGGTCTAAGGAAAAGATACTTGACATTGGAAAAGCTCTAGCAAACGAACTACACGATCTTTGTGCTATGCTTAGGATTGGGTCTTGTCCATCACATCATTCTCCTAATGATGTGATCCCGTTATCAATGACATCCAATGTCCATAGTCAGGAAACCATGACTATTCGTTGATCAACGAGCTAGTCAACTAGAGGCTCACTAGGGACATGTTGTGGTCTAAGTATTCACACGTGTATTGCGATTTCCGGATAATACAATTATAGCATGAATAGAATACAATTATCATGAACAAGGAAATATAATAATAATCCTTTTATTATTGCCTCTAGGGCATATTTCCAACACTAATTTTGCTAGTTGGAAGCGTTAGAGGAAAATACATGTTCTTGGACATAACTCCACCGTTTGGGCTATTGTGTGTATTGGTTTGCAAGGTGAATTCTTTGATGGGAGAGAACCAAACTGTGAAGCTACTGCGGAAGAATTGAAGATGTTGCAATACAATTCTCAAGCTTGCGATATCCTCTTTAAGGGATTGTGCCCCCAACGAATTCAACAAAATCAGTCGTCTTGAGAATGCAAAGGAAATTCGGGATACTTTGATTAATATGCACGAAGGTACCAACTCCGTCAAGGTATCCAAGTTGGATGTGCTTCAAAGTCAACTTGACAAGTTCAAAATGAAGTATGGTGAAGGTGTCGCTGAAATGTACTCTAGGCTTGCTCTCATCACAAATGAGATTGCCGGCTTAGGAAGTGAAGAAATGACCGACAAATTCATCATCAAGAAGATCCTAAGAGCCTTTGATGGAAAATATGATACCGTGTGCAAGTTGATCCAAATGATGCCAAATTACAAAGATCTCAAGCCAACCGAAGTCATTGGAAGAATTGTTTCTCATGAGATGTCACTCGAGGACAAAGAAGAGCTTCACATCGAGTCTAGTGGTGCTTACAAAGCCTCATGTGATGCTCCTACGTCATCAAGCGAGAAACAAACCTTCAATGAAGAATTGAGCTTAATGTTGAAGAACTTCAACAAATTCTACAAGAGTAGAAGCAAGGAAAGAAGTTCCTAGTCAAGATCCTACAATGACAAAAGATCTTCTAGTCATGAGCAAAATTGATATAATTGTGGAAGACCCGAACACTACTCAAATGAGTGTATGGCTCCCTAAAAAAGAAGAGAAGACTCACCTAAAAGGAGAAGCAAAAGGGAAGAATCACCTCCAAGAGAGAGAAGGAGTAGAGATGATCACTATGAACGAAGAACCTCTCGAAGAAGCAAGGATTCAGAAAGGAAGGACAAGTTGTCAAGGAGCTACACAAAACAAAGACATCAAGCTCATGTTGGTGAATGGGTATCCGGTTCCTACTCTGACCATCACTCCAAGAAAAGTTATCACTCCGAATCGGAATATACTCAAGATAACGGTGTTGCCGGTCTAGCACTTGTGTCAACCAACTCCTATGACATATTTGACTCACCGAATGAAGGAATTGGACGATGCTTCATGGCTAAAGGCCCCAAGGTATCACACCCCGAGTATGTTGATTTCAATAGTGATGAAGATGATTTGCTAGGTGATGATGATTTACTTGTTGACAACTCTAGTGATGAATACTACGATGGAACACCAATTAATCATGATAATCAAGATAAAACGAATGACAATGATAAGAAGGAGATTGAGCATCTAACTACAGAACTAAACACTCTTAAGTTAGCTCATGAAACTACTTTAGAAGGTCATCTAGAACTTTTAAAAACTCATGAGAAGCTACGCTTCGAAAAGCTCAATCTTGAGCAAGAGCATGGGTTCTTAAAGGCCATCAATGATGATCTTCTAAAGAAAAGTTCTTCTTACATTTCCAAGCATTTACTCTTGTCTACTTACATGCCACAAGTAAAATCTAGCAACAAGAACAAGAAAGATTCTTTTTTCTAGTAGTAACAATAATCATGCTAAATCCAATATTGTTTCTTCTAGTAGTTCTCTTGATACCACTAATGATTCTCTTAGCCAAGTTACACTTGAGCAAGAAAATAGCTTATTGAAGGGAATTGTAGAGAAAGGTGTTTACAAGAGCCTTCCCGGAAGTAAGCAATTTGAGGAAATTGTACGCAAGCAAGGAAGGCAATAGAAGAATCAAGGTGTTGGTTTTGAATGAAATTCAATGCCAATGGAGTTGAGTGGGAATAAGATCAATACCCCAAGACAAAGTTTGTTCCTCAACAAGAGAAGTATGATCCTACTTCCTTCGGGGGGACACAAGCTCAAGACGATCTTCCACCACAAGACCACAAGCTAAAAGGCAAGGACAAGCTTCAAGAAGAGATTGATGCATTTGAAGATGCTCCGAAGGCCTTGGTCAAGTGGGTTCCCAAGACTTAATTAAGTACATCTACAACCCCAAGGATTCCCATAAAGGTGATGTGGATCCCGAAGAAGAAGAACTAGACAGTTCTTGAGGGTGACTCCGCCAACATACTTCACTCATATTTATTTTGGCAAGGGCTAGTGTAAACAACTTCCACATCATACAATAGTTCAAGGAGTCACAAACCCTATTGTTGGTAAAACAAGGGACAAGGTAATCTAATGCTATCATGGACATTAATGTGTGTGCTTCACTCTATGTCTATGGATATCCTTGTTTGTTCCTTGTGGGACTAACCCATGTAGGTATTGAAAGTGCAAATCACTCCAATGGATTGCTTCAAATGATCTACATCAATAATGAGCATCCACATCCTCAACACCTACATGAAGTCATAATCGACAAAACCCAAGGTTAGTTCATCCCTCTTAGGGGGGATATCACATCTTGGGGGAGCTTTACTCTAAATAATTGAGCTAAAGCAACTCTAATGGTGTGAACACAACAATGCTTTATGTAAAAGTGGTAACCCCACTTGTGCTTAAACGATGAGTATGACTTATGATCAAATGTTCTCATTTGACTCCTAAGTCAATATACTCATATATATAGATGATCTAATCATCACCAATTGCTTGATAGATGCTAGAGTGATTGTGCATGCTTTGCCACACATTTCATTTGCCATTTTATTGTGTGAGCATGCTGATTGCATAACTTTATTCATTCAAGGACATCCATTTGCTATTACTAGTAATCGTGTACGTGCAAATGCACGTATCTAAAATTGATCCTTATTCAGTTTTTACGCTGGTAATAAATCTAAACAAGAACATCACTAAATAACATATATCCTTTATTCAAAATTGTTGCCACACCTCAGAAACGCAAAGAAAACAAAATTCGAATTATCATTTGCATGCAAGCCACATATCGATCAAAGCAAATAGTGAAAAAAAATATTTCTAGCACAGGAAACTTGTAGTTTTTTGAATTTTATCCGACCGAGCTAAGCGAAATCATCGAAGTTCTCCTTGCATATACAGTTTTATAATTTATAAATATAATTCTTCACTTAGGAGATTTAATTATTAAGGAATCCTGCTACTATAGAGATCTTATTTGAAGATGAGACCATTCAAATATGTTCACACAGATTTTTTGTTACAGCAATATGTTCACATGGTTCACAACAAACAGCAATAACGAACTCTTTATATTAGTATTTGAATTATACATCGGAAAACTGAATTCAGGTCTATGCCTATATGATTGGCTTACAATTCCATGCATGACTCGATTCCATTGTTTGATGCTCCATCCAGCTCTAACTCTACCATATAACAAGACATACTTTGTATCACTCTTCACATCTCTTCTCATTGATGGCAAAAACATGACTATTGTGGCAACTACGCCACCGCTTCATATCCGAACACAAGATGAAATGGATGGAAGATGGGAAGTACCTGTCAGCATCTCCGTTACTCCCAAGATTATGCTTCTGCCTCTCTTTTCTCCCCTTCTCCTGATTCTTTTTGTCAAACAGACAACATGAGTTGAAGATTCTATATATTTTTGTAGGTGGAAGAAGAAATTTCTATTAGTAGTTGCTACAGGTATATTATGTAATGAATCATTGTACATATAGTATTATATATCAATGCAGTAAAAGTGGCGACAAGGCTATCCATATTGCAACATTGTACAAATACTACGATATTTGGTCAAGATAACACATCGATTCACAAAATCATGTCCCCAGAAGTGAGATCATCCTTCTGCATATTTGCACGGCAACACATTATAGTCAGACATATGGAAGAATTATTTGCATGCCGAAATCATACCATTAGAATCCGTTAATATGAAGAAATATATACTTTTATAATGTACTTCAATCATCAAAAGCATACTGGTTAAGAAATAGGAATTAATCTGGAGCATGTGTCTTGTTCTTAACTTCTCTCTGGCTGTTGCTCACTCCTCCTTCCAGTATTATACTATGTTGACATCCATGGGGCAGCAGCAGCATGAGCATAAGGCTTTGGATATTGCTAGGAAGAATCACATAACGGTCATTCATGGGGCAGCAGCAGCCTGATCAGTTCAATACCAATTTGGATGCATTCACAACCTAAAAAAAACACAGTTGGTGATCTTGTGATCTGCAGCGCAGGTGTGTCTGTGTAACAAGAAATAATAAGAAATGCTATCAGTACATCACAAATGAAATATTTGGTTGCTTTCTTTGACGTTTAACAATCAAATGTTTGGATGTCACCAGACATATAAGCAGCTAACTTTCACGCAATAATAAACTTGAATAGAGACAGTGAAAATCGTTGAGCAAGTAATATGTATACAAACAATACCTTGCTCAAAAGGATTTATCAGGTAACATTGGACGATAATTAAGAAAATCAAATCATCAACCCATGTTTAGCTGAACAAAATGATATGGCATATGTAGGCTCGCCTCTCCTAAACTATAGCTTGGAATGAGTTCTTAAATCTGCATCAAATCACATGATAAAAGAAACTGAAACCAAAACTACGAGGAAATGCATACATGAACATTTACCTCTATCTTTCTGGTGTAAACTTTGTAATTCCAATTCTCCATGTCCCTTTCCTCCAATAGAGACACAAGAAAGTGCCACATCCTAATTGAATCACTGACATCGTGAGAGATGGAGTGTTGTGCGGGAAAGCTACCTCCTCGGCTCTTCCCTGCATTGAAATGTTAACCGGTCAAACCTATAACACAGGTCTTCTATTGCAAAGAAGGATTATGCTAGATTGCAGGCAGTCATAAAAGAAAGTTCTGCTCAAAGTAAGTAGAATTGGTTGGTGATTTTTTTCAGTAGAACATAAACTCCAGAAAATAAAGAATAATAAAACAGAGATTTGTTGCTCATTATAATCACCTCAATCTTCGAGGGACAGCCGGAGGCCTTATCCGCTCCGTATCCCACCCATTCATCCCCACTTGGTTGTTGGTGTTGCTGCGGTCAGTGGATGTGGCCGCCCCGGCGGCGGCGGCGACCGTGGCCGTGAACTCATGGCTCAATCGTCATGAACTGCTCCTAGGAGGAAACAAAGCGGTGAGTGTGGCAGTTTCCTACGCGGTCGACACATCGAACGCAGTATTTGTTCGGGGTGTGAATAGCGGTTTCGGGCTTGGGCAGCGGCTTCAGAGGGTGGATATCCCAGATTCGGCGACCCTGAACTCGTGGAACATGGCGTTGGTGATGCTGACATCGGCTTCCTCGTCTACCCAGCGGAGGGAAACGGTGGTAGATGGCATACGTGTGGCAGCGCCCTGGGTTGAGCAGAGGACCTCCGAGTGGTGTTCCTGCATGTAAGAAGAGGCTGGCGGCTAGAAGGATGTGGCGAAGGCGTGCGCATGGCGGCGGCCGGGTGCTTTGGTCTGTCGAGACATGCGGCGGGGAGGAGGAGCAGTTTTCTAATGGAGCGACGGCACTGCAGGCGGCGCCCCCGCATTCGTGCATAGATGCGGCATTGAGGGGAGCAGTTTTCTAATGGAGCCCCAAACGGGCACGGGATTAGCAGTGAGGGTGAGCGGTTCTGGACGTGGACGAATCGTTATGGAGGTGTGGATCGATCGGTGGGACTGGTGGCTTGTTAGCATTAAACATAGAAAGACCATGGATCGTTAGATCGTGTGATTACGCAGCTGAGATGATTTGGATCTGCCCCTCTCGTGCTTTTATAGTGGTAGTAGATGTTTGTTTGCCTCGTTTTCTTTTACCAAATGGATGGACAAGAATGCCTAAGAATTTCCTTTAGCTATCTATGTTTTTCTCGTCTCAAACTCTATTCATGCTACATCACAAAGTTTGATCTAAGTCAAATTCGAACCCTCTGTGTGAGGAGCACTTGGAGTTCCGTTTCTTCATGGACTTAAACTTCCAAAACCTCTCTATGCACTTCGGTCTGACCAATCCATCCATTTTGGTCAAACCGAGTTCACAGAGTTGATCTAGGTTTTCAATCTCAGTGCAACCGATTTGAGCTTTTCGGTCTCACCGAGTTGCATTAACTGCTTGCAGTTTTGCATCTCGGTGCCACCGAGTTGTTCAACTCGGTCACACCGACAGGGTCAGGAAATTACTCCAAAACCTCTTCGCCCACGCGTGTCCTGCTCTGCCTCTCGGGTCTCCGGATCATCATCTCGTCGCCAGCGACCTCCCCTGCCATCAACGGATTTCCTCACCCCTGTTGCCGCTGTAGCAAACTCATCGCTGAACTAGGGTATGAGTTCGACACTTTGTGCTTTCATTTTACTCTGATTCTTAGCACAAAGGCAATGCCATGCATCTTTCCACGAATAAGATTGATCTATCCACAGAGAAGTTCCATTAGACTAGTTTTGAATTGAAAATTTAGGGTTAGGTTTCCGCCGAACTCATCTCGGACCGATCAAAATATAGAAATCGGTCTCACCTATTTGTCTTAGGCCATTACACATGTGGTTTTAGGTCTGACCGAAAATTGCAAATCGATGTGACCGAAATCAGGACTTTGTGAAACCCTAACAATCTCGGAGTCACCGAACTGTGACCCGGTCTGACCGAGTTCACTAGTTTAGACTCCAAAGCTGCTTCGGTGTCACCGAGTTTCACAAATAAGGTAGCTCTGAAATGCTTTCTAAGGAAAACTAAAACTAAGTTTTTGATTCATTCTTTTTTGCAAAATCTCTGTAGTTTTTGATGCTCATCTATTGTATCTCATCTATACCTATTCACATGGTCAGCTGTTAGTGTGCAGTGTAGAATGTCTGATCAAAGTGACAACCAAAACATATCTGAGGAGCAACTTAACTTGAGTGAGGGCACTAGTCCCTCTACCAGTTCTGAGGAAGGAAGCGGGAGCACACCAAGCAACCTGCCTAGGGCTCAGACTAGGCGGAGGAAGAAAAAGACTTCAGACTCTAAAGATGAAGATTACATTGCAACTGCTGAAGAAGTAACTTCCAAGAAGAGAGTGTTGAAGAAGGAATATGCTACTACTGCTGCCTCAACAAAGCCAGGTCAGAATGTGAAGACCCCTGCCAGGAGAACTCCCATGTCAAAAGCCAGAGCTTCAACTCAAATTCCTGCAGAGCCAAGTAAAGCTGTTGGAGATAGCAAGAAGAAGAAAGAAAGGGTAAAGAAAACTGTGGCAAAAGTGATTGGACATCCATCAATGCTAGAGGAGGAGGAAGAGCCACAAGCACCTCCTGCCAAGTCTCAAAAGCTGATGGGGGATGCCATCAAGTCTGGGGCAGCTCCTTCAAAGCCCAAGACATCCCCCAAAGCTCCAGCTCAAGCCACCAAGACAGCACCAAAGAGAAAGCTCAAGCTGAGAAAGCAGGAAAGATGCCAAGTACAGGAGCCTCACAAGTGTTCCTAAAATCAAGGCAAGACCAGCTTGGATATCTGATTCAAGCAACCTTGAGGATTGGGAAAGGTCTAGCTACCCTAACTCAGAACCAGGAGAGCTTAGAGAGGATCATCGAGACTAAATTCTATGATCTTGATTTGAAGATAACTGAGATGCAAACGATAGTTGAGCAGCTCCAGGAAGAAGCTGAGGAGAGGAAAGGGAGCACTACAACAGATGCATTTAAAAGAGTGCCTAGGGAACAAAGGTCTGCCGCAGTGCCAGTGCATGACTCCAGAGCCACAGTTTCAGCACCTGCAGCCACAGCTCCAGTTGCCCCTCCAGTGGCAACCCCTCCAGCCCCAACATCATCTACTGATGCTTTCATCCTTGGAGTCATCCGCACGCCGCCTCCAGGAGATCAAGCCTAGAGAGTTGCATAGCACTATGCATTTTCAAGCTTTTTGGTAACTTGTTGCCAAAGGGGGAGAAAGTGTATAGATCATAGGCTTCAGAGAGAGAGGGCTTGCTTCTTATTTGCTTTGCTTGCTTGGTTGAGATACTTTATGCATGTGTGTGAGATACTTTGTATGATCATGTGTTTGATCATATCATACTTTATGCTTATGCTTGGATGATGATATTTCCTATCTTTATGTATGATCATTCACTTTGCCTTGGTGATGAGTGCATGTTTTACATTCTATCATTTTGAGCGCTCCACCAAGATGTATGTCACATGGAAGAGTAACCCATGATCCTAACAGATTGTGCATTTATAGTCCAAAGAAAATTTTAAAGAATGCACAAATTTAGGGGGAGCTCTTGCTTATCACATACTTCTCAAAGCAATGACATACTTCATTCTTATTATCATTTGTCGAAGTTTTGATCTATATGTTGTCATCAATTACCAAAAAGGGGGAGATTGAAAGTGCAACTAATCCCTGGGTGGTTTTGGTAATTCTTAACAACATATAGCTCATTGAACTAATGATCTTTCAAGATAATAATTTTAGAAAGTTCAATGATTGGTATGGCATGGACTAGAGATGTGGAGCCCTCAAAATGCTAAGGACACATATTGGCAACAAGCTCAAGACTCTACATTTTCTACTTAAGTGATCCAAGATCACATTGAGTCTATAGGAAAGCCAATACTATTAGAAGGGGATGAGGTGTTGCTTAATGGATTACTTGCTCAAAATGCTTAGTGATATATGCTCCAAAACCCTCAACCACTTTCTCATTTCCACAGATGTCCTAAACCTAAAAGTCGAACTCGGCCCCACCGATTTGATCTATCCGGCGCCACCGAGTTCATTTGACATTGCCATAGCCACAAACCCTAATCACTTAGGTCTCACCGATAGGGATCTTGGTCTAACCGTGGGATTGCAAACTCTCTATTTCCCTTCGTAACATTTCGGTCTCACCAAAATGAGCGATCGGTCCCATCCAGTTCGCAATGCAAACTCTCTGTTTCCTTTTCATAACGCTTCCGTCTCACCAAAACGAGCGGATCGGTCCCACCGAGTTTTCCTGGCCAACTCTCTGTTTGCCAATTACTAAAATTGGTCCCATCGAGTTTATGTGGTCGGTCTCACCGAGATCAAGTTATGCCCTAACCCTAGCGCATCGGTCCCACCGAGTTGATCTTTTTGGTGCCTGTCGTGGAATTAACACGTCAGATGTCCTTAGTGTGAGGACTTAGTCGTGAGGCCAACGCATCTATGTGGTAGCTTGAGAGGGGTTGAGCGGAATCGAAAGACGTAACACAAGACAAGGATTTAGACAGCTTCGGGCCCCAGGAAACATCATCCGGTAACAACCCTACATGTTGTTTAAGGCTAGATCTCATTATCATCACGAGGGAGTCGCCATAAACCGGCTCTCCTCTAGTTGTGTCTAGCCCTCGAGATTGTTTCTTGCTTCTTGCTTCTCCCTCTTTGGGGAGCCCTGCCCCTCCTTATATATGTTGAAAGGGGCCGTTTACATGGCTACTCCTAGTTGGACTAGGATTATTCTATTACAAGTGGAGTCCTAGTCTTGCTTCCTTTGTAGGAGAATAGTCCTTACGCTTTCCTCATAAACCGGCCCACCATTAAATGTGAACCGGCCTTCTGGGCCTTGGGTCTCGTCATCCATTTGACCCGCCCGCCAGGTTACTAATGAACCGCCAAGATCGGGCGGGTTACCCGTGAATCACCAAGCTCCGGGCGGGTTACAAGTGAGTCGTCCAGTCCGGCCGGGTTATACTTCCAGCCGAGTTACGCTGCGGGGTATATCCCTGACATTAGCCCCCAGTTTAATTTTGATTTATCCATGTTAAACTGATCTGCAACATAAACACAAGAACAAATTTGGCGGTTTGTGCTCCGGTTTAAATATTCTTATAAACTGCTACTTGATCATCCTCAAGTCCTTGTCATTTCTTCCTTCTGAAAAATCCGAGTCAATAGGCCAGCTTAATAATCAATTTGCTGACATTGGTTTGTCACAGAGAAATATTGTGAAGAATAACTTCTTTGACTCAGCTCCCAATGCTTAAGAAAAATATTGGTCCTTGTAATACTCATCTGATCTTCGGCCGGTTTGAGGATGTAGAACTTGCCGGTTTATCATTGCCAAGACTGTCGGTTTATAAAAACTGATAATTCCGTGTCATGATTGTTGCAGACACCAGGCCATCATGATTGGTGACGCCTGGTCAATATTTGTTGGTGAGCCGGCATATAATTGTTGCAGACACCGGGTTAATCTGGTTAGCTCAAGACTGAAAATTGGAAGATATTTCTCTCTTATATCCATATTACCTGTAGCCCCCAAGTCTTGAATAGAACAAAGTAATAATTTGAGACCTGTTTCCATATAATTACTGCTACTTTGAATAAGTCCATGTTGTTCATCTCAGTCACTTAGTAAAAAACTGAATACTCCATATTATGTAGCCTCCAAGTGTCGGGTTGTCATGCTTGCAGCAACCTGGGACTTGAAATGGCCTTATGCTCATAAAAACTTCAACCAGTGTAGCCCCCAAGGGCCGGGTCATTATGCAATAATGAGCAGGGACTTTGTAAATATAATCATGTAAACTTTGAACAGCAACGGTGTAGCCCCCAAGGGCCGGCTCAGTAAGATAATATTGTGCTGGTACTTGATATATACTTCAACGAAAATAACATCATATGATGTAACCCCCATCATGGGGCTTGAATTCACGTCCACAAGGTTAAGAGCCTTGTGCTCTACCAAATGAGCAATGGATCTTTCAATATAATGGATTTAACTTGTGTACCTTGAATTGTTGACAGGAGCAATTGGTAGCCCCCAAGGGACGGCTCATTATAATGTGATGAGTCGGGTCTTCAATAAGATGAGCAAAAAATGACTTTGCATTAGCCCCCAAGTGTCATGGTGCATTCTTGCAGCAACATTCAGACATGCATATTTGATGTAACCTCAACTTGATGTGACACTCCAAAAAAAATTGTTTTTGTCTTCAGCAAAAGCCTTGCTTGGTTTGAAGAAGGTCATTTAAATCCTTCCTAAAACCTCTCTCTCTCAAAAACTTTTTCCCTTGGCAAGGGCTTTGATTTTTGCACCCTCTGCAACCCTGGTATTTGGTTATTAAAAACCTTTCTTCTGAGTTTCCATTCTCAAAAACATTTCTTGGATTTTATTTTCTTAAAAAAAAACCTAAAGGTTTTGGAGCTATTCTTTTGTTTTGAACCATCCTTGGTTTTACCATGCCTCATGTGGTAAAACCTCCCAAAACCCTTCCTTCCTCTTTGGGGCAATCCAAACATTCTGCCCCAACAAGTTAAATCCATTTTTGGATTTTTATCCATTTATTTTTCTCCCCAAAACAATTCTGTCTTTTATTTTAAGCCTAGGTGATTTGCAAAGCAAGTGCCTAATTCCCTTTGAGTTTTGATCTCAAACCAACTCCCATGGATAGTCTTTAGCACCCACAACCTAGAACCATCAAGATCCACTCTTCCTCTGTTCAAAATTTTCAAGTTTCAACCTCTGCAAGTTTGGACCAGATTCATCATTTTTGATGAAATTCATATCTCCTCTTCCCCAAAAATTCTACCAAAATTCAGGCAGCCCCCAGATACAATGAGAGGCCACCCCACCAAAAATCAGCTCAAGGAAAATTCCCCACATGCCAAAATCATTTCGTCGAACACTTGGCCGGCACTGTTCCTGTGCACTTTCAGAAAGTTCAGTGTTTCAGGGAGATTCAGTGTCGTTTTCGTCAGAGTGTTGTCACCGATCCATAGTGCGTCCTGGCGCGTTGCGCACAGCCCCTTCTCCCTGGCCAGAGCACCACACGCCCGCTTGGACGGACGCAGGCGTCAGTGGCGGCGAGCATCTCCAACGCTGGCAGCCTCTGCGGTGGCAGAGCCACCCGTGGCGGCCAACGGAGCCAGCACCGGCTCGTTACGCTGTTCTGCGCCGCCCATTGCTCCCTAGCCCTCCGTGTGGCCTCATGCATGCCAGCGCACCCCGCAGCACCATCGCCGTGGCCCGGCAAGCACAGGGTGCGCCCTCCGCCGCCGAGGGGCCCGCGCCGCCCCGTTCCGTCGAATCCACCCAGGACTCCTAATCCAAGCTCGTTTAGCGTCTAAACGGAACCAGTGGAACTCCACGTTGACACCCAACTCCCTAAACCTCCCCGACCAAGCTCTGCGCCGCCGTAACCATCGCTAGAGATCCCCGTTCTCGGCCACCGCCTCAGATCGCCTATAAAAAGGGGCCCCGAGCTCGCTCTTGAGCACGCACCACCACTGCACCCCACCAGTACCCCGCCAAGCCACTAGGAGGACCTCGAGGAGGTCTCCTCCCCCAACTCCGGCCGCCCCGATCCGCCTCGGCCACCAGCTCGAATCACTCTGGTGAGGCCATCCCCGACGCCCAAACCTCGTCAGTAGCCACCTCGAGCACCTAGTGAGCTAACCCAAGCTTCAATTTGACCTCCGCAGCCCTCCCCGACGAGATCCAACTCCACCCGAGCCGCCGTCCGCCGGAGCAAGGACCGCTGTCGACGTGGTGCACGCCGACGACCACCACCACCACCCACCGACGCGGAAGGACACGCTGAACACATAGGTACCGCCCAATCCCCCTGCCTCGTCGTGGATCGCCGCCGGCAACCACCACAGCTCTCGGGCACCGGCGGGCTCTGTTCTTCCTCGTTTAAAAATTTAAACCTGACGGGTGGGACCCCCTCGTCAGTGTTTTCTCTTTTTTTGGGATTGTTTTCTGTTTTATCATTTGACCCCCTGGGAAGTTTCTGTTTCAATACAGAGAGCTCCCTGGACTTAAAACCTTTATAACTTCTAAAAGAAACTGATTTTTGATTGATTCTTTTTCTGTCATCTTTATTTTTCTGTCTAGTTTTTTGTCATATTTATTTGAAAAATAATTGGAACACTTTTCTGTGCACTCGTGGTATTTACGTTAAGTACGTATTTTTCTTTACCGTAGATACCGGAGGAGGTGACGGAGCCGCGAAGTTCGCCAAGTTAGACTCCGACTACTCAGAACCAGGCAAGCATGTTTGAACTTTTGATATGATGAGTGGTTGTTGCATGTTTGCATTTAGTAGTTTCATGGCATGTTTATGAGCATTTCATTAAATGTTATATTTCATGCAAAGATGAGGCAAGTGAGTTTCGGAAATCCATACGTTGTTGGATATAAGTTTGCATGGCCATGTGATGGCATGAGAATGGGTAAGATGGCGGTGTTGTAGCATGCCAGTCTTATGCCAGACCAATTGACTTCAGTATGAACGTGAATCAAGTCACGTTCCCATTCGTCTTCCTTCCTGTACTACCATATGTTTTCCGCAAGGAATATGGCTTAGTAAGTTGCAAACTGTTTTCCTGGTACACACCAAATAGAGAGGCCGTGATGAGGGTTCCATGGCCCTGGATTAAAGCCCGTCATCCGGTCAGGGGGCATGGGTGTTTTCGGTTGGGACCGGGAGGGGGGCACCCCTTAGAGCGCGCGTATAGAAATTTGATCCCATGCTATTCGAGGTTGTGACCTCCCCGTCTCAAAGTTTTTCTTGGACGTTGTCTAGGGTGATTCCTGGCATCGTGAGGTGGACTGGGTGTGTACTGGATTGATGTGTTTCTGCTGAAATACCGTAAACGGAACTAGTCCTTCATGACTACGGAAATCCGTTGGCTGTGGGCAATTAGTACAAACTCTGCAGAGTCAAAAATCCTTTGAATCATCTTGTACATGTCCAAGTACTGTGTTCATCTTATCTTGTCAAATGTCAGTCTCAGTGACAAAACTCCGGTGAACTACATGAGTGTTAAGTCCGGTTAAAAGTTTATTCTTGTGGATGGACTAACCTGTTATTTACTTTTGATATAAGCCCTTTCTGTGATGTCGCTCAGACGTCCGACTGTGGCACATTTGTTATTTACTTTTGATATAAGCCCTTTCTGCGATGTCGCTCAGACGTCCGACTGTGGCACACTTGTGATTTACATTTGATATAAGCCCTTTCTGTGATGTCGCTCAGACGTCCGACTGTGGCACATTTGTTATTTACTTTTGATATAAGCCCTTTCTGCGATGTCGCTCAGACGTCCGATTGTGGCACACTTGTTATTTACTTTTGATTAAGTCTTTTCTGCGATGTCGCTCAGACGTCCGACTGTGGCACACTTGTTATTTACTTTTGATATAAGCCCTTTCTGTGATGTCGCTCAGACGTCCGACTGTGGCACGCTTGTCATTTACCTTTCAATATAAGCCCTTTATGTGGTGTCGCTTAGACGCCCAACTACGGCCAGATTATTTAATTGTTTACCTTTCGAGGCGTCGCTCCCGACACCCGATCGGTCTTCAGTTGTTTGTTGGGATTTCGGGAGGACTACCGCCCGACTTCCTTTTTACTTATCATATTGTGCAAATATTTATTACTTGAATGAGCATTATTATTTTTGCTCATGATGCATTCATGCATGCATTTGTTATATCTTTTGTCCAAACTGTCTTGCGAGTACTTTCAAAGTACTCACCTGGCTTGTTGATTTGGCCACATGTTGATGAAGGCGATCTCATGGATGAAGAGTTCGATAGCGAGTCCGACGCCTAGAGGAGTCCCAGTCAGTCCCGTGCGATCCTGGATTTGGTCACTGTGTTATATCCGCTTCCGCTACCCCAGAAATAAATTCATCGAGCCTCACCTCGACGCTCAATGAGCTGCCAGTTTAGGAGTCAAGTTATCCACCACCACTTTTATCTCGAGCTAGTAGCATGTCGCCACACCCCTGTGTCATAACCGCCCTTATGTACAATATTGGCATGCTTGTAATAAACTGTTGAGCAACCTCAGCTCAACCCTATAATATATTTGATGCTACTGGTCTTCTGTCTTCAAGTATTTGTCTACCAGTAAGGATAACTCTTCCTAAACTGGGTTCAAGAGATCGATTTTCTCAATAAGTATTTTATTGAAAAACCGGTCGTGACAAACTTGGTACCAGAGCCAAGCTGACTGTAGGAAGCCACTAGGTGCGATTGCTAATCGGTTATTAGCATAGTAGAGCTTATTCATATTTTTACAAATGTAGTCATTTTCTGACAGTCAGCATAAATTTATGATCTGACCATTCAGAATTTTCACCTACTTTTGTAGATGGCTGGCAACGACTGTGAGTCACAAGTGTTCGCCAACGTGCCTGAGGGGTTTGTCAAGCTCCTCTCCTTCATCGTCCAGGTCGCGATGGGGCCATCAGTGCGCCCAGTCTTCACACTCTACCCACACAAGATCAACGACCGTCTGACCATGCACCAGGCCGCGGTGCAATTCAAGGGAGGGCGTGTTGAGTTACGCCGCTTCTGGTTCTTGGGGAGAGCCATGCCTACAGAGAGGCATGCTATGCAGATGGCTGCCCGTGAGGCGATAGCTCGTCTCTGGGATGTTCTTCCTTCAATGAAGACTCGTCGCTACCGCTACCTTCCATGCCACGTGCCATACACCTGTCACTACTCATTCGCTTGCCCCAGAGGAGAGCGAGACAAGGCCTTTGAGATGCTTCTCGAGTACCTCCGAGCTCTGGACGCAGCCTTCGACAGCATGGTGGACGACCTTGTAGCTGCCCGCATGGACTCAGTCCATGGCTGTGCCGCCAACAGGAGGGAGCTCCTGCACACCGCTCCACCGCTGACTTTCACCTCATCCTCGGCATCTCATTCACCTACCATTCTCGCCACTGCTCGCCGCCTGCCTACCACCGAGGAGTTCAACCAAGTCATTGCACCCACTCCAGTTCGTTCTGCACCACCTATTGCACCCATTCCTATTCGTGTTACTCCGCCTATGGCACCCACTCCACCAGCTCAGCGCAACGCTTCACGTCTGGAACCTATTAGCGAGGAGGAGGTTGAGTCCCCAGCCTCATTGCACCTCACCCTCGGCAGGCCAAGGGAGATCCTCACCATCTCCGACTGAGTACGCTTAGCCGCCATACGATGTACCGACTTGTACTATATGTTTATATGTACATAGGTTGTGAGAAGTAGCTTGCTTGCGCATCATGTAGGGTTTGGAGATGTGCACTAGCCTAATAACATGTCAGGAATATGTACGCATATCCTGAGTGATGTATTGTATAATTACTGCTCGCATGTAAGATATGAAATAGTCCTTCTCCATGCGCAATCATTTATTTTTCTTGAAAAATCCTGGAGCTTTTAAAAATTTCCGTATTTGTGAATTTATTGACTGTTGCGACTCAATTTCTCTTCTTACGAGTTTTACAAAATATATCCCCAGAGTGAAAGATGTCTCGTCCTTGGACGCGCTCCATGCCAATTCCGCGAGAGGAAAATTATGGCACACCGCCAAACAACAATTTCACACAGGGGTAGTCAAGTCAACATGACAGTGAAACAACATTTACCCAAGTATGTCACCTTTATGAACAGAGTCAGCAACAACATCAGGAAATGATGAGACAAGTCATCAATATGGGAAATCACCGTGGACAGTATCAACAACAATCCAAGTTGTCTGAGCTACATAAGACGCGTCCCCCAACATTTTCTCATATTGACAAACCTCTTGAGGCTGACGACTGGCTTCGAGACATGGAAAGAAAATTAATTATTGCACAGTGTTCAGACCGTGAGAAAGTACTATATGCACCGCACTATCTCACTGGAGCGGTTGCATCATGGTGGGAAAATTTCCTACACATGCACCCCAAGGAAAATGAAATAACCTAGGAGGAATTCAAAGAAGGTTTTCGTGGGGCACACATTCCTAAAAGTGTGATGAAGATCAAGAAGAGAGAATTTGATGACCTCAAACAAAGGACCATGACAGTGTCAGAATACAACAACCAGTTTACTCTGCTGTCTCGCTATGCCAACGAAGAGCGTATGACTGAAAGCAAGAAGATGGAAAAATTCTTGGAAGGCCTGGCACCCGCACTTAAATGCCAACTGGTTGTGCACACTTTCCTAGATTTCAAGACATTGGTGGATAAGGCCATTACCTTGGAAAATGAGAGACGCAGCTTGGAGGATTTTGGCAAGCGAAAAAGGGACCAGACTACTCAGGATCGAAACCACCGAAGCAAGACGGATTTTCAGAAAGGTGGGACACACAAACCCATGACGAATAATTCACGCCCAATCAAGAATTTCCATGCAAGGGACAAGGAGTTCACATATCGCCCAGGCGTTACTTGCTACGCTTGTGGAGAAGAAGGGCACTATGCCAAGCAGTGCCCCAAGCCAAGGAACTCGACCCCAAAGCCAAACAACGGTGGCAATAATTCAGCGCCCAAGCGAAACAATTTCAACCCCAATAACAACCACAGGAAGGGTCATCTGAACCACGTGACCAAAGAGGAAGCACAGAACGCCCCAGATATCGTACTCGGTATGTTCCCTGTCAACACAATACCTGCCATGGTTTTGTTTGATTCTGGAGCTTCTCACTCATTCATTTCGAAGAGATTTGCTTTGCAAAATAATTTTTCGATGCTTCCCTTGGGAAAATCCATGATCATCAAGTCCCCTGGGATTAAGCAAGTGACTCAGAGTTACTGTCAAGGTGTGGTTATTGAATTTGAAGGATTGAAGTTTTACGCCAACCTTATTGTGTTGGAAAGTAAAGGACTGGATGTCATCCTAGGGATGGACTGGTTAACCACCAACAAAGGTTTTATTGACTGCTTCAACCGGACCGTAATTCTCACCCATCATCATGAGAAGACAATAAAGGTTTCAACCAAAGAAAGACAAATATCTCGGCAACCGAGGTTAAACAAGGTGGACATTTCTGAGTTAAGCAAGGTTCCAGTAGTGTGTGAATTTCCAGACATATTTCCCAAAGAACTACCAGGCATGCCACCAGACCGAGAGATAGAATTCAGCATTGAGCTAGCACCCGGAATCGCTCCCATTTACAAGAAACCATACAAAATGGCACCATTTGAAGCTCTGTACGGGCGAAGATGTCGTACACCGCTAAATTGGTCAGAAACCGGAGACAGCCATATCTTCGGCCCAGATATGCTCAAGGAGGCTGAGGAAAAAGTTAAGATGATTAGGGATCGACTCAAGACAGCTCAAAGTCGACAAAAGAGTTATTACGATCGAAAGCATCGGGGAATCAGTTTTGAACCCGGTGAGTTTGTGTACCTATGAGTATCTCCTATGAGGGGCCTTCAACGATTCAAGGTTAAGGGAAAGCTAGCACCAAGATCCATCGGACCATTCTGTATAGTGGCCCGAAGAGGCACGGTAGCCTACCAGCTAGACTTACCCGAAGAATTATCCGATGTCCACGACGTGTTCCATGTCTCGCAGTTGAGGAAGTGCGTGAGCAACCCAGAGAAGCAAGTATCCCATGAAAACATTGACGTGCAACCAGACCTCACCTACCGGGAACGTCCAATAAAAATATTAGAGGAGTCTGAAAGGAGGACCCGACAGAAAACCATCAAGTTTTTCAGAGTTCAGTGGAGCAATCACACCGAGAATGAAGCAACTTGGGAAAGAGAGGATTTTCTTCGGACAGAGCACCCACACTTATTTGAGGATCAGCTGAAATCTCGGGGACGAGATTTTTCCTAAGGGGGTAGTTGTTGTGACACTCCAAAAAAAATTATTCAGTTTTCAACAAAAACTTTGTTTGATTTGAAGAAGGTCATTTAAATCCTTCCAAAAACCTCTCTCTCTCAAAAAATTTCCCCATGGCAAGGATTTTATTTTTGTATCTTCTTCAACCCTGGTGTTTGGTTATAAAAAAACCTTTCTTCTCATTTTTTTCCATCTCAAATATATTTTTGGAATTTATTTTCTTTTCAAAAGAAACCCTATGGGTTTTGGGGCTACTCCTTTGTTTTGAAACCACCCATGGTTTTACCATGCCTCATGTGGTAAATCCTCCCAAAACCCCTCCCTCCACTTTGGGGCAACCCAAACATTCTGTTCCAACAGGTTCAACCCATTTTTGAATTTTATTTCATTTATTCTTGTCCCCAAAAACAATTCTGTCAATTATTTTAAGCCTAGATGATTTACAAAGGAAGTATCTGATTTCCATTGAGTTTTGATCTCAAACCAACTCCTCTGGATAGTTCCTAGCACCCCCAACCTAGAACCATCAAGATCCACTCTTCCTCTTTTCAAAATTTTCAAGTTTCAACCTCTGCAAGTTTGGACCAGATTCATCATTTTTGGTGAAATTCATATTTTCCTTTCTCCAAAAATTCCACCAAAATTCAGGCAGCCCCCAGGTGCTTTGAGAGGACACCACACCAAAGATCAGCCCCAGAAAAATTCTTCTCAGGCTTGAATCATTTCATCAAACACTTGGCCAGCACTGTTCCTGTACACTTTCAGTAAATTCAGAGTTTTAGAGTTTTGTCAGTGTCGCTTTTCGTCAGTGCCTTGTCATCGATCACCAGTGCACCCTGGCGCGTTGCGCACGGCCTCTCCTCCTTGACCAGAGCACCGCATGCTCTCTTGGACGGGCGCAGGTGTCGGTGGCGGCGAGCATCGCCGACGCCGGCAGCTTCTGCGGTGGCAGAGCCACCCGTGGCAGCCAACGGGAGCTAGCGCCAGATCGCTACGTCGTCCGGCGCCGCCCAACGCCCCCTAGCCCTCCGCGTGGCCTCATGCATGCCAGCACACACCGCAGCACCGTCGCCGTGGACCGGCAAGCACAGGGCGCGCCCTCTGCCACCGACGGGCCTGCACCGCCCCGTTCTGTCGAAACCACCGAAGAGCGCCTAATCCAACCTGGTTTAGCTTCTAAACGGAACCCGTGGACCTCCACGTTGACGCCCAACCCCCTAAACTACCCGACCAAGCACTGTGCCGCCGTAACCATCGCCGGAGATCCCCATTCACGGCCACCTCGGATTGCCTATAAAATGGAGTCCCGAGCTTGTTCTCAAGCACGCACCACCTCTACTCCTCATCAGAACCCCGCCAAGCCACCAGGAGGACCTCGAGGAGGTCTCCTCCCCCAACTCCGGCCGCCCCGATCCGCCTCGGCCACCAGCTCGATCCACTCTGGTGAGGCCAGCCCCGCCTCCCAAACCTCGTCAGTAGTCTTCTCGTGCACCCAGTGATCTAACCCAGGCTTCAATTTGACCTCCACAGCCCTCCCCGACGAGATCCAACTTCACCCGAGCCGCCGTCCGCCGGACCAAGGACCGCCGTCGACGTGGTGCTCGCCGACGACCACCACCACCACCCAATGATGCTGAAGGACACACTGAGCATGTCGGCACCCTACGATCCTCCTAACTCGCCGTGGATCGCCGCCGACGACCACGGCAGCTCTCAGGCGCCGACAAGCTCTGTTTCTCCCCCCGTTTGAAATTTCAAACCTGACGGGTGGGACCCCTCGTCAGTATTTTTCTTTTTTTGAACCGTTTTCTGAAAATGCCTTCGGGCAGAGTACGTCTCCCTTTGCAGTTGACGGCTTTTTAGCCGAAGCGTTTTCTATTTTTATAAGTTGGCCCCTGGAAACTTTCTATTTCATTACAGATGAGTCCCTGGATTAAAACCTTTATAACTTTTAAACAGAAACTGATTTTTGATTGATTTCTTTTTTTTCATCTTTATTTTTCTGTCTAGTTGTTTTTCATATTTATTTGAAAAATATTTGGAACACATTTTTGTGCACTCTCGGTATTTACGTTAGTATGTATTTTCTTATATCGTAGATACCGGAGGAGGCGACGAAACCGCGAACTCCGCCAAGCTAGACTCCGACTACTCCGAACCAGGCAAGCAGGTTTGACCTTTTGATATGATGAGTGTTCGTTGCATGTTTGCATTAAGTAGTTTCATGGCATGTTTATGAGCATTTCGATAAATGTTATATTATATGCAAAGTTGAGGCAAGTGAGTTTCGGAAATCCATATGTTGTTGGATATGAGTTTGCATGGCCATGTGATGGCATGAGAATGGGTAAGATCGCAGTGTTGTAGCATGCCCGTCTTATGCTAGACTATTTGACTCCAGTGTCAACATGAATCAAGTCACGTTTCCGTCCGTTTTCCCTTCCTGTAGTACCACGTGTTTTCTGCAAGGGATATGGCTTAGTAAGTTGCAAACCTCTTTCCTGGTACACACCAAATAGAGAGGCCGTGATGAGGGTTCCATGGCCCTGGATTAAAGCCAGTCATCCGGTCAGGGGGCATGGGTGTTTCCGGTTGGCATCGAGAGGGGGGCACCCCTTAGAGCGCGCGTATATAAATTTGATCCCATGCTATTCGAGGTTGTGATCTCCCCGTCTCAAAGTTTTTCTTGAACGTTGTCTAGGGTGATTCCTGGCATCGTGAGGTGGAATGGATGTGTACTGGTTAGATGTGTTTCTAACAAAATACCGTAAACGGAACTAGTCCTTCATGACTACGGAAATCCGTTGGCTGTGGGTAATTAGTACAAACTCTGCAGAGTCAAAAATCCTTTGAATCATCTTATCCATGTCCAAGTGTTCAACTTATCTTGTCAAGTGTCAGTCTTAGTGACAAAACTCCGGTGAACCACATGAGTGTTAAGTCCGGTTAAATGTTTATTCCTGTGGATGGACTAACCCGTTTATTGTTATGTGTTGAATATTTCCTATGAGTATTATATCTTCGTGAATTTATCAGATATGAATAATGAAATTTACGCCCTTTCTGCAATGTCGCTCAGATGTCCGAATGTGGCACACTTGTTATTTACTTTTGATATACGCCCTTTTTGCGATGTCGCTCAGACGTCCGACTGCGGCACACTTCTTATTTACTTTTGATATAAGCCCTTTCTGCGATGTCGCTCAGACGTCCAACTGTGGCACGCTTGTTATTTACTTTCGATATAAGCCCTTTCTGCGATGTCGCTCAGACAACCGACTGTGGCACGCATGTTATTAACTTTCAATATAAGCCCTTTCTGCGATGTCGCTCCGACGTCCGACTGTGGCACGCATGTCATTTACTTTTCAATATAAGCCCTTTATGTGGTGTCTCTTAGACGCCCGACTGCGACATGATTATTTATTTGTTTACCCTTCGAGGCATCGCTCCAGACACCCGATCGGTTTTCAGTTGTTTGTTGGGATTTCGGGAGGACTACAGCCCGACTTCCTTTTTTTACTTATCATGTCGTGCAAATATTTATTAATTGAGTGTGCATTGCTATTTTCTCATAACACATTCGTGCATGCATTTGTTATATATTATGTCCGAACTGTCTTGCGAGTACTTTCAAAGTACTCACCTGGCTTGTTGACTTGGCCAGATGTTGATGAAGGCGATCTCATGGATGAAGAGTTTGATAGCGAGTCTGACGCCTAGAGGAGTCCCAGTCAGTCCCGTGCGACCCTGGATTTGGTCACTGTATTATATCCGCTTCCGCTACCCAAAGAAATGCATTGAGCCTCACCTCGACGCTCGATGAGCTGCCAGTTTAGGAATCATGTCAACCACTCCACTGTAACATATCCACCACCACTTTTATCGCGAGTCAGTAGCATGCCACCACACCCCTGTGTCATAACCGCCCTTATGTACCATATTGGCGTGTTTGTAATAATTGTTGAGCCACCTCAGCTCAACCCTGTAATATATTTAATGCTACTGGACTTCTGTATCAAGTATTTGTCTACCAGTAAGGAGAATTCTTCCTGTACTGGAATCAAAAGATCGATTTCTCAATAAGTATTTTATTGAAAAACCGGTCGTGACATTTATTCAACCTGTTTCTGCATACAACAAGTTTAAAGTGTCCTGGCGGTTTATCGTCGGACGGGTCATAATGCCCAACATATAACCCGGGTTTATAACCAAGGCTGCACTTAAGACTAATCAACTATGAAATATATCATACCTGTGACATTGAATCACATCGTTGGTTTACCAACTTTTTGTAGTAAGGGTGATAACCCAAATTTTGAGTATGATAACTCCCCTCATATTTTGCCGGTTTGTAATAAAGCTGTGTCGGGTTGTAATAAACACCGGATAATCATCCTGGTGACTTGTAATCAAAGCCAGACCGGGTTAAGAAACACCGGTTTAAAAATGAGTGTGGTCTAACAACTTGTAGCTGAAAGCCAAGCCGGGTTAACAAACACCGGGTTATTATGATGACTGATAGCCATGCCGGGTCAATAGACGCCGGTTCAACATAAAATTTCATCAAAAGAGAAAATCTTTGACAAAGGCAAATAAAATTGTGTAGTTGAGGCTTTTCAAGGGCTGCCAGGCCCAAATTCGAGGCTTTTCATGGGCTGCCAGGCCGCTGAGTTAAACCATTTTGCAAGGCCTTTCAAGACGGGCCTCCAACTAACCGATCGTTATTTTAACTTTGACAACTTCAGGGTCTGTATAAGATTGACTTGTCAAATGTTCGGCGGGTCATGCCAGGATTACCTGGAAAGGAGTGGCTTACTTGATGAAGGCAGGTTAACTCGGGGTTTTAGGTGAATACACTAGGCTTCCAAGCCGTGCCTGATAGCATATTACAAGGGTCCTTTCAAGCTCTTTGTTGCATTGCACAAAGAGCCCCCAAGTAACTTTGTGAGCTGTGCTCTATGGGTGCCTATGTTTAAGCTGTGCGTAGCAACAAGACTCTCTTTGGCCCCTTGGGTGTGAAGCTCCCAAGCTTTGTTGTGGCGTGATAGCTGGATTAATGGATAGAACTCCGCTTTGTCAGCTGAAGCCCCCATGTAACCAATAATATGATAAGCCAATAAGGCGGGATACCCATGTTTGAACTGTGCATCATGGCAACAGGTCCTCTTCGGCAACCTTTAACTTTTTGCAAGAGATAAATTCTTCTTGAACCGGATGTTAAACCGGATATTGAGAGCTTCAAAGCTTTATGGGAGACATCTTTCCCTTGAACCGGACCTTAAACCGGAATCTTCATTTTCAGCCGGAAATTTTCTGGCGACTTTTAGACTCAAACTTGCGAGAGATTAATTCATTTTGAACCAGAAATTCTTAAGCCGGATTTGAGAGCTTCAAAGCTTTATGGGGGAAAATATTTCCCTTGAACCGGATCTTAAACCGGCATTCTTCATTTTGAACCAGAAAATTCTTTTGACGACTTTTAAATTTTCGCCACTAAGGCAGTAGCCTCCGGGACCGGGTTATCTTTCCCTCCAACGTCCTGGGGTTCTTGACTTCACTGAAAACCACAGACATTTGCTGAGTCATATCATGGTAGCCCCCATCGGCTGAGACATATGTAGCCCCCGAGCCTCAAGGCGACTCGAGGAGTTGGCTTGAGATTTCTCCATATTGACCGTGATATAAATCGGCATAAGTTGTATATCATTGGTGTTGATACCACAATGTGAATCCACAAAAGGTTGAGGTGACTGCGGCAGGTTATAAATGATCCCGTATGAGCCGTGTCAGCAACTCGGCCAATGGTTCCTTCCAACTGGCGATTTGAAGTTAACCAAACTGTAGTGGCGGCGACTTGTGCGCCTGCCCATTGAGCCACCCAGTGTAAATGGTGGCTGATAATATATGATAATTTGCCTCCATTTTGTTGAAAGAAAAATCGGACTACCCAAGCTGTGACTTGCTCATTCTCAATAAGTAGCTCATGCAGGTAGGTGCATCCTAGTGTGTTGATGTAAACCGGGCCTCGGGGGCGGCGATTTGCGCACGTCCATTGACAACAAGCAGACGCGATCCCAGCAAGCCGATGTGGACCGGACCGCAAGGGCAACAGCTTGTCCATTCATCATGTGATATCTCTCGGATTATCCCCAGGCGGGATATTATCAATCCGTGGTGTAAACCACATTTGTAATGAATAATAGTCCTATGTATAAAAATATACAAATCAAAGTAATTTGTCCTTTGATATAAATAATATGTGTTAATAAAACAAATCTAGATGGATATCACCTGATTTGCTCGGCCGACCGATGGTTCATAAATAACGTCGGATATATCATGTCAGGGGTTATCCACCGTGGAGTTGATGATCACCATGGTGAAGCGGAAATTAATCACGGTCGAGCCAGCCGCGGGAGCAGACAGATGAGTCGGCCGCGGCGTTGCAAGCTGGTGCGGACGAGCAAATTTGTCCTTCTCGTTGTAAGCCGGCGCGGGCACGTGAACCGGCCTCGAGAGCAGACGGGTGAATCGTCCGTGGCGTTTGTAAGCCAGCACGGACAGGCGAGCCAATCGATGGCGCAGTAAACCGCATGGACGGTGAGTTAATCACAGGCGCGTTATGCCGCGCGGACCGATGAGTCGGCCGCTTCGTGTTGATATAGAGTGGGCCGCGAGGGCGGCAGCTCGCATAGATGTCCGTTGAATAGCATGGCACGGACAAACACCGCTTCATAATGTTGTTAGTATGTGCTTTGTCCCCACGATATAGTGTCACTTTTATAGTGAACCCTTTATACTGCATATTAAAATATACATGCCAGAGTAACAGGTCTTCAAAGAATTTAATATGCACTAAACAACAAATAAGACAAATATCACCTGGATTTTTGTCGGATGTTTATTTAGCCGAAGGGTTGATGATGACGGTACTAATCTTTTTGGTACATGTTCAATCACGTCTGCTTATCAAGCTTACCGTCACAGCGATCTGCATCGGTATCTAGCATATTATCCCTTTCCGGATGACATATTAATCTTTAAGAGCAGCCACAAGTTTTAGTCTGCCCCAATTCTTAGAATCAACTCCTAATGTTACCGCAATCTTTTTGCCATAATGCTCAACGTGATGACAATCCAGGACAAATTTCATTCCTCGATTGATCTGGAGATAGTAACCTTTAGTAATTTTTCATCAGGCACTGGCATCTTCCAGCCCCGCATTACTTCCAGCACGGCTTCGTAAAAAAATGCAGTGAAATCCCAACCTTGCTTCAATGATTTCTTTATATCCTTGCTTTCTAACAGGTAGTCAATCCAAGCATGGTCTATGGTCTGCTTGTTTTGTGAGGTGACGAGGGTGTCCTGGATCAAATTCACTCCACACCAGCTCCTTTCCCACCTCTGCATTAAACAAGTGTCCGAATGTATTTGAAAGTTCCAAATGTAGCAGCGGAGCAACCCGGCACAGCCATGGCAGAGGAGGCGACTTGTAAGAAGGGCCACAGTGCAGTATGCCAGTGGCGGTTTTGAAGTAGCAGAGATCGCGGCGGTTCGGACGGAGCCAAGGCAGGCATAGCCGCAGAGGCGTGTGACGTCTCAAGGCGAAGCCAATGCAGGCATAGCCGCAGAAGCGTGTGGAAACAGGGCCGGCTCGAAGCAACGACAGAGATGGCCGCAAGGCTGGGCCGGCTTGAGGCGCGGTGGCGCGGGCCAGCGAGGAGCTAAGGCAAGACGATTCCAGCGAGGCCCCGCGGCTCAGGCGAGCTTGAAGATTTATAACTGAATCGGTCTGACCAAGTTTTATGATTCGGTCACATCGAGTTTGGGAATCTGTGTATAACGGTTAGATTTTGTGTGGAGACTATACATACACCTCCACCCACTCTTCATTCGTGGAGAGAGACATCAGAACAAACCTACACTTCCACTACTAATTTTCTGAGAGAGAACCACCTACTCATGTGTTGAGACCAAGATATTCCAATCCAACCATATGAATCTTGGTCTCTAGCCTTCCCCAAGTTGCTTTCCACTCAAATCATCTTTCCACCATAGCCAAATCTGTGAGAGAGAGTTGAGTGTTGGAGAGACTATCATTTGAAGCACAAGAGCAAGGAGTTCATCATCAACACACCATCTATTACCTTTTGGAGAGTGGTGTCTCCTAGATTGGTTAGGTGTCGCTTGGGAGCCTCCATCAAGATTGTGGAGTTGAACCAAGAAGTTTATAAGGGCAAGGAGATCGCCTACTTCATGAAGATCAACCCTAGTGAGGCAAGTCCTTCGTGGGCGATGGCCATGGTGGGATAGACAAGGTTGCTTCTTCGTGGACCCTTCATGGGTGGAGCCCTCCATGGACTCCTGCAGCCGTTACCCTTCATGGGTTGAAGTCTCCATCAACGTGGATTTACGATAGCACCACCTATCAGAACCACGCCAAAAATCTCCGTGTCTATAATTGCGTTTGCTCCCTCTAAACTCCTCCCTTTACCTTCATATGCAATGATTTACATTCCGCTGCTACACTCTTTGAATTGCATGTGTTAGGTTGATTGCTTGACTTCTGCTAAGTTGCTAAAAACTGCGAAGAACTAAAACTGGGAAAAGGATAAACCTTTATTTGGTCAAGTAGTCTAATCACCCCACCCCCCACCCCCACCCCTCTAGACATACTTTCTATCCTACAGTTTGAAAGGATTTTTTCAAAGAAATACCTCGGTAAAGCTGCCTACATATTGGGCATTGATGACCCACAAGTATAGGGGATCGCAACAGTTTTCGAGGGTAGAGTATTCAACCCAAATTTATTGATTCGACACAAGGGGAGCCAAAGAATATTCTCAAGTATTAGCAGTTGAGTTGTCAATTCAACCACACCTAGATAACTATGTATCTGCAACAAAGTATTTAGTAGCAAAGTAGTATGGAAGTAACAGTAATAGTGGCAAAAGTAACAGTAGCAGTTCTGTAATGATTGTAACAATGGCAACGGTAAAGTAGCTAAGCAAAGAACAATATGTGAAAAGCTCGTAGGCATTGGATCAGTGATGGATAATTATGTCGGATGTGATTCCTGTTGTAATAATTATAACATAGGGTGACACAGAACTAGCTCCAGTTCATCAATGTAATGTAGGCATGTATTCCAAATATATAGTCATACGTGCTTATGGAAAAGAACTTGCATGACATCTTTTGTCCTACCCTCCCGTGGCAGCGGGGTCCTATTGGAAACTAAGGTATATTAATGCCTCCTTTTAATAGAGTACCGGACCAAAGCATTAACACTTAGTGAATACATGAACTCCTCAAACTACGGTCATCACCGGTAAGTATCCCGATTATTGTCACTTCGGGGTTAATGGATCATAACACATAATAGGTGACTATAGACTTGCAACATATGATCAAGAACTCACATATATTAATGAAAACATAATAGGTTCAGATCATCATGGCACTCGGGCCCTAGTGACAAGCATTAAGCATAGCAAAGTCTTAGCAACATCAATCTCAGAACATAGTGGATACTAGGGATCAAACCATAACAAAACTAACTCAATTACATGGTAAATCTCATCCAACCCATTATCGTCCAGCAAGCCTACGATGGAATTACTCACGCACGGCGGTGAGCATCATGCAATTGGTGATGGAGGATGGTTGATGATGACGACAGCGACGGATTCCCCTCTCCGGAGCCCCGAACGGACTCCAGATCAGCCCTCCCGAGAGAGTTTAGGGCTTGGCGGTGGCTCCATATCGTAAAACGTGATGAATCCTTCTCTATGGTTTTTTTTCTCCCCGAACGTGAATATATGGACTTGGAGTTGAGGTCGGTGGAGCACCAGGGGGCCCACGAGGCAGGGGGCGCTCCCCCACCCTCGTGGGCAGGGTGTGGGCCCCGTCTTGATTCTTTCGCTAATATTTTTTATTAATTCCAAAAATAACTTCTGTGGAGTTTTAGGTCATTTCGAGAACTTTTATTTCTGCACAAAAATAATACCATGGCAGTTCTGTTGAAAACAGCATCAGTCCGGGTTAGTTCCATTCAAATCATGCAAGTTAGAGTCCAAAACAAGGGCAAAAGTGTTTGGAAAAGTAGACACGACGGAGATGTATCAACTCCCCCAAGCTTAAACCTTTTCTTGTCCTCAGGCAATTCAGTTGATAAACTGAAAGTGATAAAGAAAAAACTTTTACAAACTCTGTTTTCTCTTGTTGTTGTAAATATGTAAAGCCAACATTCAAGTTTTCAGCAAAGTTTATGAACTAACCATATTCACAATAACACTTAGGTCTCATGTTTACTCATATCAATGGCATAATCAACTAGCGAGCAATAATAATAAAGCTCGGATGACAACACTTTCTCAAAACAATCATAATATGATATAACAAGATGGTATCTCGCTAGCCCTTTCTGAGACCGCAAAACATAAATGCAGAGCACCTTTAAAGATCAAGGACTGACTAAACATTGTAATTCATGGTAAAAGAGATCCAGTCATACCCAATATAAACTAATAGTAATGCATGAAAATGACAGAGGTGCTCTCCAACTGGTGCTTTGTAAATAAGAGGGTGATGACTCAACATAAAAGTAAATAGATAGGCCCTTCACAGAGGGAAGTAGGGATTTGTAGAGGTGCAGAGCTCGATTTTTGAAATAGAGATAATAATATTTGGGGTGGTATGCTTTCATTGTCAACATAACAACTGAGAGATCTCAATATCTTCCATGCTACACACATTATAGGCGGTTCCCAAATAGAATGGTAAAGTTTATACTCCCCCTACACCAACAAGCATCAATCCATGGCTTGCACGAAGCAACGGGTGCCTCCGACTAACAACAATCCTGGGGGAGTTTTGTTTGCAATTATTTTGATTTGATTTGAGCATGGGACTGGGCATCCCGGTGACCATCCATTTTCTCGTGAGTGAGGAGCAGAGTCCACTCCTCTTGAGAATAACCCGCCTAACATGGAAGATACAGACAACCCTAGTTGATACATGAGCTGTTTGAGCATACAAAACAGAATTTCATTTGAAGGTTTGGAGTTTGGCACATACAAATTTACTTGGAACGGCAGGTAGATACCGCATATAGGAAGGTATGGTGGACTCATATGGAATAACGTTGGGGTTTATGGAGTTTGGATGCACAAGAAGTATTCCTGCTTAGTACAAGTGAAGGCTAGATAAAGACTGGGAAGCGACCAACTAGAGAGCGTCAACAGTCATGGACATGCATTGAAATTAATAGACACTGAGTGCAAGCATGAGTAGGATATAATCCACCATGAACATAAATATTGTAGAGGCTATGTTGATTTTGTTTCAACTTCATGCGTGAACATGTGCCAAGTCGAGTCACTCGAATCATTCAAAGGAGGATACCACCCTATCATACCACATCACAACCATTTTAATAGCATGTTGGCACGCAAGGTAAACCATTATAAACTCCTGGCTAATTAAGCATGGCATAAGCAACTATAATCTCTAATTGTCATTGCAAACATGTTTATTCATAATAAGCTAAATCAGGAACGATGAACTTATCATATTTACAAAAAAAGATAAGTCGAGTTCATACCAGCTCCTTTGATCTCAATCATTTCATCATATATCGTCATTATTGCCTTTCACTTGCACAACAGAAAGATGTGGATAATAATAATAGTGCACGTGCATTGGACTAAGCTGGAATCTGCAAGCATTCAATTCAAGGGAGAAGACAAAGTAATATGGGCTCTTGGTTAAATCAATTAATTATGCATAAAAGAGCCACTCAACAATTTCATCAAGGTCTTCTCCTTTCGACCCCCAAAGGAAAAAAGAAATAAAACTATTTACACGGGAAAACTCCCAACAAGCAAAAGAAGAACAAGAAATCTTTTGGGTTTTCTTTTAGTTATTACTACTACAGGCATGGAAAGTAAATTAGCTTAAAGCTATTACTAATTTTTTTTTCTTAAGATTATTCAAACACACAAGAAGAAAACAAGAAAATAAACTAAACTAGCATGGATAGTACAATGAAAAAGTATGAGCACCGGCAACTAGAATGAGTGTGTGAACATGAATGTAATGTTGGTGAGAAATGCGTACTCCCCCAAGCTTAGGCTTTTGGCCTAATTTGGTCTATGCCCATGGATGACCTGGCGGATATCCGAAGTTGTAACCGGGGTCGTACTGAGATGTGTCATCAGACTGCCACTGATTGGCAATCTCTTCCGGATCCCACTGATAACAAGATGGTCGATAAGAGTCAAGTGGTGGTTCCGGCTCAGGCTCTGGAGCTGATGTCTGGCCATGGAGCGCATAGATGGCCTCCGGCAAAACGAGGTAAGGGCCTGCAGTTAAATCAAACAAAGAGGGCGCAGGCAAGATAATAGTCTCACTTGTTTCTTATGAAATCTCAAATTATACAAAAGCATCTTATCATCATTTTTAACGATAAACTCGTGTGCTACCATGCTCTTATAATCTAGAAAAGTAGGGGGCAGCAGCTTTTCGTCTTTGTCATAGTGCCTAATAGGTATCTTGAAGTGTTTAGCAAGGCGTGAAGCATAGATACCTCCAAAGATGGGGCCCTGTGTACGGTTCAGACTTAATCGTTTAGCAATAATAGCACCCATACTAACAGAGTTATCATGAAATAAAGCATGGAACAAAAATAATAATATCAGGAACACTAAGGTTTCCACAGTTTCCGCGACCAATTAAACATCGATTAGCAAATATTGCAAAGTAGCGTAAAACAGGAAAATGTATGCTAGTAATTCTTGCATCAGAAACCTTCCTCGTTTCCCCTACAGTAATAGTGTCAATAAATCCATCCACATCTTTACGATGTGGTTCCTCTGAGCTGCCCCCGAAGGGTATCTTGCAGACCGTACAAAATTCATATAGTGACATCTCCCTAGGCATATCATATAAATGAAACTCTACTGAAGGAGGTGATTTCTTAGGATAAAAGTAGAAATTTTGCACGAAAGTATTGGTGAGTAAGAGATACTATTCGATCTGGTCGTGGAGGAAGTCGGTGAGACCCGCATTATCAGCCAACGAGTAAAAATCATCATGAATCCTGGCTGCTCTCAAGAAATCATCACAAGGCCATTCACATGGCTGTACTTCCGCCACACGAGGGAGATTATACTTGGGCTTTTCATTCTCCTTAGCTTGTTTATCCTTAGAGCCTTGGCTAGAAGAGCCCCTCAAAAAATCTCTTCATCTTTCTCTGAAAATTTCTGAAATTTTTAGTAACTCAAAATAAAAGTGAACCAAACTCAATAAGATTGATAGCAACTACTCCCACAAGTGCCTACAGACTATATCATGCATTAGAACTACTTGGGACCACATAAATTTAACATGCAAGCTTAAGAACAGGGTCACCTAGGCAGCAAAAATTTGCAATGAATAAAGTGCTAGAACAAAAACTAATTGGACCATTGGAGGAGTCACATACCAAGTAACAATCCCCCAAAGAAGTTTTGTGAATGGAGCTTTGAGTAAGGATATCGAAAATGGCAGCAAAATGAGCTAGAACTTGTGCTTGAGCTGGATAGTGATTTTTTGGGAGGAAGAAGAAGAGCATGGGTGCAGGAATAAGTGGAGGGGAGCCACCATGGGCCTACGAGGCAGGGGCGCGCCCTGGCCCCTCGTGGCCAGGTGCTGGCTCCCTCTGGTGTGTTCTCAGTGCCAGATAATCTCAAATATTCCAGAAAAAATCATATTTAATTTGCAGGGCATTTGGAGAACTTTTAGTTCTTGGGGTATTTTTTATTTCATGGATAATATGGAAAACAGACAGAAAATATTATTTTTACTTTATTAAATCTAAATAATAGAAAGTAAAAAGAGGGTACAGAGAGTTGTGCCTTCTAACTTCATCCATCTCATACTCATCAAAAGGAATCCACTAACAAGGTTGATCAAGTCTTGTTAATAAACTCATTCCGAATCGCATGAAACCAGAGAAATTTTGAAATGGCACTAGGTTATCTCAACAGGGATATGAACATCCCCAATAATTAGAATATCATACTTTTTCTTGACAGTAGGGAGAGGGAATTCAAAACCTCCAATAACAATTGATTGGATTTTTCCAATAGAGTTTATACTGTGGACTTGAGGTTGTTTCCTCGGGAAGTGTATCGTATGCTCATTACCATTAACATGAAAAGTGACATTGCCTTTGTTGCAATCAATAACAGCCCCTGCAGTATTCAAGAAGGGTCTACCAAGGATAATCGACATACTATACTCCTCGGGAATATCAAGGATAACAAAGTCTATTAGGATAGTAACATTTGCAACAACAACAGGCACGTCCTCACAAATACCGACAAGTATAGCAGTTGATTTATCGGCCATTTGCAAAGATATTTCAGTGGGTATCAACTTATTTAATTCAAGTCTATGATATAAAGAGAGTGTCATAACACTAACACCGACTCCAAGATCACATAAAGCAGTTTTAACATAGTTTCTTTTAATGAAGCATGGTATAGTTGGTACCCCTGGATCTCCTAGTTTCTTAGGTATTCCACCCTTAAAAGTATAGTTAGCAAGCATGGTGGAAATTTCAGCTTCCGGTATCTTTCTTTTATTTGTAATAATATCTTTCATCTACTTAGCATAAGGATTCGTTTTGAGCATATCGGTCAAATGCATACGCAAAAAGATAGGCCTAATCATTTCAGCAAAGTGCTCAAAATCCTCATCATCCTTATTCTTAGATGGTTTAGGAGGAAACGGCATGGGTCTTTGAACCCATGGTTCTCTTTCTCTACCATGCTTCCTAGCAACAAAGTCTTTCTTATCATAACCTTGATTCTTTGATTGTGGGTTATCAAGATCAACAGCAGGTTCGATTTCTACATCGTTGTTATTGCTAGGTTGAGCACCTATATGAACATCATTATTAGCATTATCACTAGGTTCATGTTCATCACCAGATTGTGTTTCAGCATCAGAGATAGAAATATCATTAGGATTCTTAGGTATGTCTACAACAGGTTCATTAGAAGCATGCAAAGCCCTACCATTTTTCTTTTTCTTCTTTTTAGAAGGACTAGGTGTATCAACATTATTTCCCTAAGAATCTTGCTCAATTCTCTTAGGGTGTCCCTCAGGATACAAAGGTTCCTGAGTAATTCTACCACCTCTAGTCATAACTCTATAAGCATTATCATTTCTCTTATCATTTAATTCATTGAGCAAATCATTCTGAGCCTTAAGCACTTGTTCTACTTGAGTGGTAACCATTGAAGCATGTTTACTAGTGAGTTTAAATTCATCCTTAACTCTAGACATATAATCACTCAAGTATCCAATCATATAAGAATTACTCTTCAATTGTCTGCTAACATAAGCATTGAAATTTTCTTGTTTAGCCATAAAGTCATCCAATTCATCCAAGCATTGGCTAGCAAACTTAGTAGACGGGATTTCAACTTTATCATATCTATAGAGAGAATTTACCTTCACTACCTATGTCGGGTTATCAAGACCGTGTATTTCTTTAATAGGTAGTAGATTAAGGCCATGCATTTCTTCAACAGGAGGTAAATTCTTAACGTCTTCAGCTTTAATACATTTCTCTTTCATGGATTTCTTTGCCTCTTGCATATCTTCAGGACTGAGAAATAGAACGCCTCTTTTCTTCGAAGTTGGCTTAGGAGTTGGTTCAGGAAGTGCCCAATTATTTTCATTTGTCAACATATTATTCAATAGTAATTCAACTTGGTCAACCGTTCTTTCCCTGAAAACACAACTAGCACAACTATCCAGGTGGTCCTTGGAAGCATCAGTTAGTCCATTATAAAAGATATCAAGTATTTCATTTTTCTTAAGAGGGTGATCAGGCAAAGCATTAAGTAATCGGAGAAGCCTCTCCCAAGCTTGTGGGAGTCTCTCTTCTTCAATTTGCACAAAATAATATATTTCCCTTAAAGTAGCTTGTTTCTTATGAGCGGGGAAATATTTAGCAGAGAAGTAATAAATCATATCCTGGGGACTACGCACACAACCAGGATCAAGAGAATTAAACCATGTTTTAGCATCACCCTTTTAATGAGAACAGAAATATTTTAAGGATATAGTAATAGCAAGATTTCTCATCATTAGTAAACAGGGTGGCAATATCATTCAACTTAGTAAGATGTGCCACTACAGTTTCAGATTCATTACCATAAAAAGGATCAGATTCAACCGAACTAATTATCTCAGGGTCAACAGAGAAATCATAATCCTTATCAGTGAAAAAAATAGGTGAAGTAGCAAAAGCGAGATCATGTTTCATTCTAGCATTCAAAGACTTTTGTTTCAACTTAGCTAATAATTTCTTAAGATCAGATCAATCATTGCAAGCAAGAAAATCTCTAGCAGTTTCTTCATCCATAACATAACCCTCAGGAACAATATGCAGTTCATATTTAGAGGGAGAACCTTCATCATCACTTTCATCAATATTATATGTTTCAATAATTTCATTCTCTCTAGACCTAGCAAGTTGTTCATCAAGAAATTCACCCAATGGCACAGTAGTATCAAGCATGGAAGTAGTTTCATCATAAGTATCATGCATAGCAGAAGTGGCATCATCAATAACATGCGACATATCAGAATTAATAGCAGAAGCAGGTTTAGGTGTCGCAATTTTACTCATAACAGAAGGAGAATCAAGTGCAGGAGCTAGATGGCAGTTCCTTACCTCCCCTCGTAGTTGAGGGATAAATCTTAGTTCTTTCGTCTTTCAAGTTCTTCATAGTGATGGAGCAGATATAAATCCCAATTGACTCAAAGAATAAAGCTATGATCCCCGACAACGGCGCCAGAAAATAGTCTTGATGACCCACAAGTATAGTGGGTCACAACAGTTTTCGAGGGTAGAGTATTCAACCCAAATTTATTGATTCAACACAAGGGGAGCCAAAGAATATTCTCAAGTATTGGTAGCTGAGTTGTCAATTCAACCACACCTGGAAACTTAGTATCTGCAGCAAAGTGTTTAGTAGCAAAGTAATATGATAGTGGTGGTAACGGTAACAAAAGTAAAGACAGCAAAAGTAACGTTTTTGGTATTTTGTAGTGATTGTAACAGTAGCAACAGAAAAGTAAATAAGCAGTTGAGTTGTCAATTCAACCACACCTGTATAACTTAGTATCTGCAGCAAAATATTTAGTAGCAAAGTAGTATGGAAGTAACAGTAACAGTGGCAAAAGTAATAGTAGTAGTTTTGTAATGATTGTAACAATGGCAACGGTAAAGTAATTAAGCAAAGAACAATGTGTGAAAAGCTTGTAGGCATTGGATCAGTGATGGATAATTATGTCGGATGTGATTCCTCATGTAATAGTTATAACATAGGGTGACACAGAACTAGCTCCAGTTCATCAATGTAATGTAGGCATGTATTCCGAATATAGTCATACGTGCTTATGGAAAAGAACTTGCATGACATATTTTGTCCTACCCTCCCGTGGCAGCGGGGTCCTATTGGAAACTAAGGGATATTAAGGCCTCCTTTTAATAGAGTACCGGACCAAAGCATTAACACTTAGTGAATACATGAACTCCTCAAACTACGGTCATCATCGGTAAGTATCCCGATTATTGTCACTCCGGGGTTAACGGATCATAACACATAATAGGTGACTATAGACTTGCAAGATAGGATCAAGAACTCACATATATTCATGAAAACATAATAGGTTTAGATCTGAAATCGTGGCACTCGAGACCTAGTGACAAGCATTAAGCATAGCAAAGTCATAGCAACATCAATTTCAGAACATAGTGGATACTAGGGACCAAACCCTAACAAAACTAACTCAATTACATGGTAAATCTCATCCAACCCATCATCGTCCAGCAAGCCTACGATGGAATTACTCACGCACGGCGGTGAGCATCATGAAATTGGTGATGGAGGATGGTTGATGATGACGACGACAACGGATTCCCCTCTCCGGAGCCCCGAACGGACTCCAGATCAGCCCTCCCGAGAGAGTTTAGGGCTTGGCGGCGGCTCCGTATTGTAAAACGCGATGAATCCTTCTCTCCGGTTTATTCTCCCCGAACGTGAATATATGGAGTTGGAGTTGAGGTCGGTGGAGCACCAGGGGGCCCACGAGGCAGGGGGCATGCCCCCCACCCTAATGGACAGGGTGTGGGCCCCCTGGTCTTGATTCTTTCACCAGTATTTTTTATTAATTCCAAAAATAACTTCCGTGGAGTTTCAGGACATTCCAAGAACTTTTATTTCTGCACAAAAATAACACCATGGCAGTTCTGCTGAAAACGGCGTGAGTCTGGGTTAGTTCCATTCAAATCATGCAATTTAGAGTCCAAAACAAGGGCAAAAGTGCTTGGAAAAGTAGATACGACGGAGAAGTATCAGGCATCAAGATCTATAGAGATAGATCAAGACGCTTGATAAGATTTTTCAATGAGTACATACCTTGACAAGATTTCGAAAGAGTGCAAAATGGATCAGTCAAAGAAGGAGTTCTTGCCTGTATTACAAGGTGTAAAATTGAGTAAGAATCAAAACCCGACCATGACAGAAGATAGAAAGATACTGAAAGTCATTACCTATGCCTCAGTCATAGGTTCTATAAAGTATGCCATGTTATGTACCAGACTAGTTGTGTGCCTTGCTATGAGTTTAGCAAGGAGGTACGATAGTGATCCAGCAGTGGATCACTGGATAGCGGTCAAAGTTATCCTTAGTTACCTAAGAGGACTAAGGAAATATTTCTCGGTTATGGAGGTGATAAAGAGTTCGTCGTGAAGAGTTACATTGATGCAAGCTTTTACACCAATCCAGATGACCCTCAGTCTCAATCTGGATACATATTGAAAGTGGGAGCAGCTAGAGTTGCTCCATGCAGAGCATTGTAGACATAGAAAATTTGCAAAATACATATGGCTCTAAATGTAGCAGACCCGTTGACTAAACTTCTCTCATGAGCAAAACATGATCACACCTTAGTACTCTTTGGGTGTTAAATCACATAGCGATGTGAACTAGATTATTGACTCTAGTAAACCCTTTGGGTGTTGGTCACATGGTGATGTGAACTATGGGTGTTAATCACATGGCGATGTGAACTATTGGTGTTAAATCACATGGCGATGTGAACTAGATTATTGACTCTAGTGAAAGTGGGAGACTGAAGGAAATATGCCCTAAAGGCAATAATAAAGTTGTTATTTTATATTTCCTTATATCATGATAAATGTTTATTATTCATGCTAGAATTGTATTAACCAGAAACTTGATACATGTTTGAATACATAGACAAAACACCGTGTCCCTAGTATGCCTCTACTTGACAAGCTCGTCGATCAAAGATGGTTAAGTTTCCTAGCCATGGACATGTGTTGTAATTTGATGAACGGGATCACATCATTAGGAGAATGATGTGATGGACAAGACCCATCTGTTAGCTTAGCATAATGACGTCCAGTTTTATTGCTACTTCTTCCTTATGTCATATATATATATATATATATATATATATATATATATATATATATATATATATATATATATTCCTCTGACTATGAGATTATGCAACTCCCGGACACCGGAGAAATGCCTTCTGTGCTATCAAACGTCACAACGTAACTGGGTGATTATAAAGATACTCTACAGGTATCTCTGAAGGTGTTTGTTGGGTTGGCATAGATCGAGATTAGGATTTGTCACTCTGAGTATCGGAGAGGTATCTCTCGGCCCTCTCAATAATGCACATCATATGAAGCCTTGCAAGCAATGTGACTAATGAGTTAGTTATGAGATGATGCACTACAGAATGAGTAAAGAGACTTGCCTATTACGATATTGAACTAGGTATGAAGATACCGACGATCGAATCTCGGGCAAGTAACATACTGATGACAAAGGGAATAACGTATGTTGACATTGCGGTTCGACCGATAAAGATCTTCATAGAATATGTGGGAACCAATATGAGCATCTAGGTTCCGCTATTGGTTATTGACCGGAGAGATGTCTCGGTCATATCTACATAGTTCTCAAACCCATAGGGTCTGCACGCTTAACATTCGATGAAGATATGTATTATATGAGTTATGTGTTTTGGTGACCGAAGGTTGTTCGGAGTCCCGGATGCGATCACGTACATGACGAGGAGTCTCGAAATGGCTGAGAGGTAAAGATTGATATATTGAAAGGTTATATTCGGACACCGGAATGGTTCCGGAGTGGTTTGGGTACTTTTCAGAGTACCGAGGGGTTACCGGGACCCCCGAGAAAGTTAATGGGCCATATGGGCCATAGGGAAGAGGAGAGGCAGGCCACGAGGAGGTGCCCCCCCCCATGTGGAGTCCAAATTGGACTACGGGAGGGGGTGCGGCCCCCCTTTCCCTCTCCCTCTCCCTTTCTTTCCCTTTTCCCCCTCCATTGGAAGGAAGGGGGGGGTCGACTAGGATTGGGAGTCATAGTAGGACTCCCCCCTTGGGGCGCCCCCTAGGGCCGGCCTCCTTCCCTATCCTCCTTTATATACGTGGGCAGGGGGCACCCCAAAGAATATCAATTGTCTTAGCCATGTGTGGTGCCCCCCCCCTCCATCGTTTACTCCTTCGGTCATATTATCGTAGTGCTTAGGCGAAGCCCTGCTCGGATCATATCACCATCACCATCACCACATTGTCATGCTGACGAAACTCGTCTACTCCATCGACACTCTGCTGGATCAAGAGTTTGAGGGACGTCATCGAGCTGAACGTGTGCAGAACTCGGAGGTGTCGTACGTTCGGTACTTGATCGGTTGATTCGAGAAGACGTTTGACTACATCAACTGCGTTAAGTTAATGCTTCCGCCTTCGGTCTACAAGGGTACGTAGACACACTCTCCCCCTCTCATTTCTATGCATCTCCTAGATAGATCTTGCGTGAGCATAGGGAATTTTTTGAAATTGCATGCTACGTTACCCAACAACCACCTGGATACTCATGTTTTTATTTTCTTATAAGCCCTTTACGAGGTGTCGCTTCAGAAATCCGATCATGGCATTTAGTTTCAAGACCTTTCGAGGCATTGCTTCAGACACCCGACTAGCGCATACATTATTTTCTTTTGGAATTCACCAGCATTTTCCTTTGCCTTTGATTTCATTTGGAGTAAAACCCTTTGTGTGGCATTGCGAAGACGCCCAACTGTGGCATTCTTCTATAAATTTTTCTCTTGGGTTCTTTCGTAATTGTTCTACCTTATGAAACCCGATTTTAAATTTTTGGTAAAAACATGATTACTTATACTTTTCTAATGTCATAAGGCTAACCTGTAGTTTCTATGCAATTATAGTACTCTACATGATTACATTAAAACTCTTGCCATGTCATATACATTGATGAATATGTTTAAAATTTATTGCATGCATTATGCCTGCTTTTATTATATCTTTTGTTCATGATGTTTGCGAGTGCATTCAAACGTACTCACTGCCTTGTTCCTGGCTATTGTCTTGGCCAGATCATGATTGGAGAGGAGCACCACGAAGAACCCCGCAACTTAGGAATCGAAGATAGCAGCCATGTGAGTTAGAAGTTAGCAGGTCATCTGTTCCTGTGGGAATGGGGTCCCATCAACATGGAGATCCACGAGCCGCTTCCGTCATCCACCACTAGAGGTCCTTGTTATACTCCATGGACCTTTATGGTCTTGTACTCAAATTCTTGTAACTACTTGGAATTCTGTATCAAGGAAGTGTCCACCAGCAACAATAATCCTGGGGTTGATAATGATTGTGTCATTTGTTGGGATTTTATGTCCCGGAAAACCGGCCCTGACACAGGAGCATAGTGCGTTAGTGTCACTGGAATTAGTTTCTTCATTGAGGAGTTAGTGAACTCAATTTTCGGAGTTTCACTAGGTTCTTCAGAGGAAGACTGTTGCCATGCCACATATTTGAATTGTGTCCATTGGGTCTCTTTCGTGGCTGGCAAGTTCTTGTGCGAGGCTATAAATACCCTTGACCCATGCCTGTTTAGGGCGGTTGCTTGACCGTCTTTCTGCCAAGTTTGTAGCGAGTGTGACACACCCATTTTGCGAAGACCGTAAACCAAGGTCACATACTGTGTTTAAATGACATCAACCCATAATCATTCTTCTAATCTCCTCAGGAAATTGAATAAGGTTTGCAAAACCATACTACACCATTATAGAGTTGGGTGCAAGTCGTCATAGACAAACGAATTCAACGTCATTGCTATAACATGGTGCATAGACCAATGATGAGTTAAATGGCGACGATAGATTAATAGGGGGAGGGGGCACGGCCATGGAGCAACTCAATAACTCACAAGGATAATCGACAGGGTTACTGACTAGCCCTCAAATGTGTTGTCTTTGTCACCCGCATGAAAATATTTTTAAAAAATATCACGACCATGTTCTTGAACGAGTGAGCATTTTTTTTCAAATGTCACAAATTTTTGTATGGTACAAAATATATTTTTAAGACTACGTGAAGATTTTTTTTACAATGTATGACCTTTTTTTAAAATGTGATGAACATATTTCTAAAACTCGTGGATGTTTTTAATGGCATGATTTTTAATTATTAAATAAATTACATTATGTAACCATTTTTTAGAATATCATGAAGTTTTTCCCAAACACTTTAAGATTTTTAAATATCATAAACATTTTTAATGATATCAGCATTTTTTAAACTACACTAACATTTTTTTAGTATGTGTTGAAGTTTTATGAAATTTACAGTTTTAATTTTTTTTGTCAATGTAGGTTTTTGGAATATATTTTTTTAGAATACTTTTTACAAATACGATAGAGAAAACCAACTAATGAAAAACGAATTAACCTGCAAAAGCTACCTGCGCTAGCCCAATGGAGGATCGTGGCAGCGCTTTGGCGAGTCCTTCTTCCAGGTCGCTATAAGCCAGATATTGCCGCCGCAAGACTTATTTCTGGCCGGATGCAAGACGTAAGTAGATCTCGCCTTCAGCGCACTCGGGGTTTGGTCGACCTAGTAACGTGCCTCCATTTCACAGTTTTCTTTTCGGGTTTCTCTATTTTTTTGTCATTGATTTTATTTTTGTATTCTTATTATTTCCCCATTTTTCGTCCATTTTTCTTTCATGTTTTTTATTCTTATCTTCAACATGCGTCAATTCTATTCGCACAAATTATACATTTTCCCGTATACACCAGGATCATTCTTTGTACATGTTTGAACATTTTTTGAATGCATGATTAACATATTTCTAATATATATTATTCAATACCTATTTTGTCATACGTATTGTACATTTCTGTGTAAGTCCGAAATACTGTTTTTATACACATTAAACATTTCTAAGTACATGGATAACATTTTCAAATAAATATTTGATGTCTATTTTTTTCCTACACATTATATATTTTTCCTGTAGATCAAGAAAAATTTCTACACGTTTAACTTTATTTCAGATGCATGATTAACATTTTTTCAGATATATTTTTGATTTATTTTATTATAATACCCATTGTATATTTCTTTTATACATGATTAACATTTTTCAAATACATTATTAAGATTTATTTAAATACGTGTTTTTAAACATTGTTTCAGACACATTAGGAAAAAAATTGAATGATATGAAACAGTTATTAAACTTTTTTTTGAGTAACAAACATTTATTAGATTACGCAAACATTTTTCTACATTGTGTAAACTTTTGGGTCGGCCCATTATTAGCGCCGCTGACGCGAGATGAGCAGCGGGATCATAGGGCAATCCGACTAGGCCGCACGTATTGTAGCGAGCATGCCAAGCCGACTACTTTTCCTTAAAAAAAAGCGAGCCAACTGCTCATATCAAGTAAAGAATAAACCGGCAAGTGTAGCATATCTACTAAAACCTAGCGCAGAACCAATAAGTCTCTCTCCCCTAGGGCGACTGCCTAGGATTTCGACGTACTCCAGCGCCGCCGCTGGTTTTATCCCTTCTCCCCGGAGGATCTTTGCTGGCGAACCCAACGTACTCGGGCTGATCAAGGGAGGTCCCCTGCGACCTTACCCGGCCTTGGTCCGCGTGATTTTTGGGCAGAGCGACGTAGGGTTTGACAGTGACGGATAGATCGTTTGCCTCATGGTGGGTGAATCAAGTTCGCAGGGACAGCAGGGGAAGGAGACGACGGAGGAACTACTTGCCAGGTTGAATCTGCAGGAGCAGGAAGATGATGATTTCGTGTGGGGGAGGAATTGCCGGACTTGGAGGCGCCGGCGAAGTGGCTTGCTATAGCAAGGGTACACACTTCCAAGAATTTCAGCCCTAATGCTCTGTATGGGGACATGCGTGCCGCATGGAACCCTGCGAAAACGGTGGTTTGGAGGAAGGTCAAGGACAACTTGTTCACGGCTCAATTCGGATGTCTAGGGGACTGGAACAAGGCCATGTTTGAGGGTCCGTGGTTCTTTAGAGATCAGGCGGTTATTATGGTGGAATATGATGGTTTTAAAAATCCTGATAGCATCAGACTGGACAAGCTGGCAGTATGGGCGCAGATCCATAGGCTGCCTGACAATTTCCTAATCGAGCCTGCAGTTAGGGGGATGGCGTCTCGCATTGGTGAGGTTGATGAAGTTCAGATGAAATTACCGGTAGGCTATTTTGGTGAATTTGTTCGGGTTAAGATGAAGATTGATATCAATGCAAAAATCAAGAGGTTTGTTACTGGTAAGAAGGGAGATGAAAGGGTTAGATACCAAGTCAAGTATGAAAAACTTCCAGTGTTTTGCTTTAATTGCGGTGAATGTGGGCATTGGAATGAGGAGTGCGGCGATGGAGTTCACGATGCAACCAAGTTTGAGTGGGGCGACTTTGTTTTAGCCGATAATCTTCGCTTCAGACCAGCGGGAAGAGGTGGTTTTGGTACTCAGAGGGGGCGAGGTGGCTCAAGGAATGCAGGAGGAAGAGGCAGAGGGAGAGAGCAATACAACCCCAATCAGAGCTGGCACTTTAATGCACACCAGCATGAACACCGCAGCGAGCAAGGCCCGCAGGATGCAAGGACAGGTGTTGCACCGTCTTCTGGTGAATCAGGGCCGAGTGAGCACCGTGTGATGATCGAAGCGCCAAGTATGACACTGAGGGCACCAGTTGGAAGTAACAAAAGACAGTCTTTGCAAAATAATCAATCCACGGGGACAGTTCAGTCCGCCGAGGGGAGAGAGGATGTGGTGGCACCCGTGAGCTCTACAGCGATTGTCGTAACAAATAAACCCTTGCCCCCTTTGCCACCTGTCTATGTCTCCCCAAGGAAAGAGGTGAAGCGACCTAAGAAGGATGTGGCTAACAAAGGGGCTTTGTTCGATGAACCAGCTACTATGGATGGGACGGCGAGCAAGGAGGCAGAAGGTGTAGACAACGACAACGATACAACTACAGGATCGGCGGGCTCCTTCGAGGAGTGCCGTCGGGCACAATGAGTTCCCTTTGTTGGAACTGTCGCGGTGCGGGTAAAGCCGCGACAGTCCATGAACTTCGCGACCTAGCGAAGAAATTTACCCCTACCATGCTATGTATCGTTGAAACACAAATAAAGGGTGCGCGTGTAGAAGCTTTAGCTAATACTTCGGGCTACAATAATGCCTACGCGATAGATAGTCAAGGTAGAAGTGGAGGAATTGGAATTTTTGGAATAATACAATAAGTCTTGAGATTTTGGGTGATTCTGTTTATCATATTGATGCAAAGGTTGAAGAGGAAGGGAGAGAACCATGGATGTTGACATGCGTGTACGGTGAGGCTCAGACACATCTGAGACATCAGACATGGGACCTTTTAAAAGGGTTATCAACTTTGAGTAACCTCCCTTGGCTGTGCATGGGGGATTTCAACGAAGTGTTACGTCCAGATGAACATGATGGAGTTGCTAACCGGAGCAATGCACAAATTCAAGGTTTTCGTGATGCGGTTGATGTTTGCATGTTGATGGATTTGGGCTATCAGGGCAGATTTTGGCCGTTCGAGAAGAAAGTGGTGGGGGGCTCTGCGTGAGGCTGAACAGGGCGCTGGCTATGACGGACTGGGCAGCGTGATACCCTTTGGCTAATGTAACACACTTGATAGAGGCCTCCTCGGATCATGGACCTATATTGGTGCGGTATGAGGAACCCTGGCACGACCAAAACCGAGCTTTCGCTACAAAGTGATGTGGGAATCACATGAATCTTGGCGTGGCACTATTACCTCGGGATGGAACGAGCACCAAGGCGATGAGGGAGTGGAAGCACTTCGCAGAAAGCTCGAACTACTATGAAAAAACCTCTCGGCATGGAATGATGACACCTTTGGGAGCGTTAGAAAGGAAATCAAGAAGGCTAAAGCTGAACTAGAAAGGCTTCGAAGTGTTCCATTGAGGACGTCTCCAAATCATCTTGAGTTGAAGTTGAATGAACGACTGGTTGAACTATATCATATGGAAGAGATTATGTGGAGGCAGAGATCTAGAATACAGTGGCTAGCAGCGGGCGACAGAAACACAAATTTTTTTCACATGAGGGCAAAGATGAGGATGAAGAAGAACATGATCCAGGCCCTTCATAACGCGTTGGGAATACATGTAGATGACAAGGCCGAGATGAAACAGCTTGTGACAGATTCCTATAGAACTTTGTACACCATAGAGGGAGTGCAAGGGATGGATGACGTGCTTTAGCACGTGCCTCGTAAAGTTACAGCAGATATGAATGCTTCACTATGCGCCCCCTATACAAATGAGGAGGTGAAGCAGGCACTATTTCAGATGTTTCCCACAAAGGCCCTAGGCCCAGATGGATTCCCTGCACATTTTTATCAGCGCCATTGGGATATTTGTGGGGAGGAGATTACCAATGTGGTGCTTAGGATTATCCGAGGAGAGGAGAGTGCATCCAGTATTAATGACACGGTCCTTGTGTTGATCCCCAAGGTACAAAACCCCACTCTCCTCATCCAGTTTAGACCTATTAGTCTATGCAATGTTATCTATAAAATTGCCTCAAAAGTGGTAGCGAACAGATTCAAAGTGATATTGCCAGATATTATCTCAAAGGAGCAATCAGCCTTTGTCCCAGGAAGGTTAATCACCGATAATATCATATGTGCCTATGAATGCTTGCACTTTATGAAGACAAACAGATCCAAGTCTAACAGTTTTTGTGCACTCAAGCTGGACATGATGAAGGCGTATGATAGATTGGAATGGCCTTACCTACAAGCCATCATGGGTAAGCTTGGGTTTGCTTCAGGATGGATCCAGACTGTGATGAGTATGATCACTTCTGTTTCGTTCTTGGTTCTGTTTAATGGAGAGAAATTGGAGAGCTTCTCACCATCCAGAGGTATTAGGCAGGGAGATCCTATTTCCCCTTACTTATTCTTGATTGCAGCGGAGGGCCTTTCGTGCCTCTTAAAACACAGTTCTCAGTCATTAGTGCTCGGTGGCATAAAGGTGGCACCCACGGCTCTGGCAGTGAATCCCCTTTTGTTTGCAGATGACAGCCTGTTGCTTTTCAAGTCTAGTGTCCAAGGGGCAAATGAGGTATCAAACCTACTTGATGCTTATTGCTTGGCTTCAGGTCAAAGAGTAAACTATGATAAATCATCGATCTTTTTCAGTAAAGGGTGCCCGGAGACCCTTAGAGTGGAAATAAAGAATATACTCAATGTGCAGAATGAATCTCTCAGTGAGAAGTACTTGGGTATGCCAACAGATGTGGGACAGTCTAAGAATGGCACTTTCAAATACTCCCTCTGTCCCAAAATTCTTGTCTTAGATTTGTCTAGATACGGATGTATCTAATACTAAAATGTGACTTGATACATCTGTATCTAGATAAATCTAAGACAAGAATTTTGGGACAGAGGGAGTACTTACAGGACAGAGTCTGGGAAAGGATAAAAGGATGGATGGAGAAACTTTTATCTGTTGCCGGAAAGGAGGTTCTAATGAAGTCTGTGGCCCAAGCTATACCCGTTTTTTCTATGTCTTGTTTCAGGCTACCGAGAGGCCTTTTTGACAGCATCACTTCTCTTATCCGTTAGTTTTGGTGGGGAAGCAAGAGAGGCAAGAGGAAACCATGTTGGGTAGTGTGGGATTTGATGACTCGATCAAAAAGTCTGGGAGAATTGGGATTCCGGGACATTGAGATCTTCAACTTGGCACGTCTGTCTAGACAAGTGTGGAGACTATTGAATGATCCCTCTTCTTTGAGTGCACAAATTCTTAAAGCAGTTTATTTCCCACATGGCTCTGTTCTAGATGCTCAATTAGGTCCTCATCCCTCACAGATTGGCGTTCTATACTTGATGGGAGGGATGTTATCATTCAAGGGGCGATCAGAAGAATTGGGGATGGAGCGTCCACACACATATGGAACCACAGTTGGATTCCCCGGAATGGACTGATGAGGCCGATTACGTCTTTATTGGATAATCCACCACGGATGGTTTCAGAGCTGATTGATCATACTGCGGCTGAATGGCGGGAGGACCTAGTCAGACAGGTTTTCATACCACTTGACGCTGAGGCTATCTTACAGATTCCATTATGCACTCGGCAGGTGGAAGATTTTTGGGCATGGGACGATGATCCCAAGGGACGCTACTCCGAACGGTCGGCCTACAAGATGATTGTCAGAATCAAGAGCGGGCGCGAGGTATGGGTAGACAAGCGGGAAGATCCTTCAAACTCCGAAGCTGAGATGAGGGGGTGGAACTCCCTCTGGAAGATGGTAGTACCACCGAAGCTGAGATTTTTCACATGGCGATTGGCGCAACATTCGCTCCCGACGGGTGACGTTTTAAACCATCGGCACATGGCAGCTTCGAGTGTTTGCCCACTTTGCGGAGGGCAGGACAGCTGACACCATTCCTTGCTGGACTGTAGCTCGTCTCGCTATTTTGGGCTTTGTCTGAAGGCAAGTTGGTCGAGCATATTTTAGCAACAACGGAGCCAGACGCAAGACTATGGCTTTTTGCCATGAGCGAGTCACTTCCAACAGAGCAGTTCACGTTGATGATCGTCACATTGTGGGATATATGAAGTGCACGTCGGAAGGCCATACATGAAGAGATCTTCCAGACCCCTTTTGCCACGGACAATTTCATCAAGTCTTACTTATCAGACATAGATTTCTTGAAGAAGAAGGAGAGAACACAGGTGACAGCGATATCACGGCCGGTGACGTGGGTGCCACCACCTTCTGACCACTTCAAGTTCAATGTGGACGCAGTTGTGTCTCGCTCGGGCACTTTTGGGGCAGTTGGAGTGATATGCAGAGATGCATGGGGGATATTTATGGGAGCTTCGGCACTCACTTTGAGGGGCCTTCGTGATCCTCAGGTACTCGAATCACTAGCTATTCGGGAGGCTTTTAGCACTCTCAGAGGATCTCTATCGCAACCAAATTATGGTGGCCTCGGATTGCAAGGTGGCGATTGATGCGATCGGGGAAGGAAGCCTAGCAATCTTCGGTGCTATTGTCCAGGAGATCAAGGCTAGAGCAGCTACTTTTATTTCATGTTCGTTTAGTGATGAGTATAGGACCTCTAACACGGAGGCCCATAATCTCGCAAAGTATGCTTTATCTTTAGGTTTTGGCCGTCACACCTGGCTCGGCCAGCCCAGCGACCTTGTTTTTGTACCCATGAACATTCTTATTCAGTAATAAAGCTTTGCGAGATTCTCAAATAAAAGTGTAGCATATCTACTGCACCATACTTGCTCAAAAAAAATCTACTATGAAAATATATACTGTAGAGTGGCTCTGTAAGAAAGTCGCACATTTTGAAATATTTGAACAGTTTTTTAAAACATGGACTTTTTCTTGAAAATTTGAATAAACTGTGAAATTACAATTTTTAAAAACAAAACAAAAATTTGAATTCTGAACAGTATGACCATTTTTTAAAAGCATGAAGAAATTTGAAAACTTGAGTAATTTTTTATATTTTTAAAAGAACATTTTATGGGAAAATTTGAAATTTTAAAAAATCTAATATTTTAAAAAAACACAAACTTTTGTGCTAGGTGTGAACAATTCTTTTGAAATTACGAACATTTTTTACATATTTGAAACACAAGTTGAAATTTTTATAAAATTGAATGCTTTGAACATTTTTAAAATAAGTGAATAAAATTTTGAAATTTTGTATATTTTTTGAAACGTGAAAAGTTATTGGAAAACATGAACGAAAATTTGAAATTCCTGTCCGCATGCAATCACTTCATCTCCCCCGGCATGGTACGGCCGATCACTTGCATCGCCTACTTCCCCATTAGCTTGAATTCGAACACTGCCTCTGTGATGAATATGAGCCAGTCTCTTTGTCGGTGGAAATGCAATCCTGATCCTCCTCCCACTACCGCGTTCGACTATCCCGGCAAGCCTCTACTTTAATGGGGATCTAATCTGATGGCGTTGGTTCCCTTCCTTCTGGATCTCCCACTTGTAGAGGGGAAGATCCAGGCAAGCTCTCTCTCTCCGCCGAGCGGGAGGACGGCGATGTCGGGGTGTGGGGCAACGCTAGGAGATGGGAAGGCGATGGCAGCAACGACGAGGGGGCGAGCGGTTTCTGGGGCATGCATACCATTTTGGGACTCTCCCTCAAGGACCTTCCATGGCCGTTGATGTCATGGAAGTTTTTCAAAAGGTGCAAGTGTATCAGTTACTTTAACTAGGCTTAAACAAAGGGAGGGGGAATGGTCAAGGTGTTGGTCAGATTTTAATAAAGCTTAGGCGGAAATATGTGCCTAAAATTATTGCAATTCCCTCGGCCATTGCAATCTCTATTTCGAACAACAAGTTATAAAGAATCTGAGCGCAAAAGGTATGCCTTTGTGATATGTATATGTTGTTCCTGGTACTGCAACGGACATCATCGTGCTGCCATCTCCTCTATCCGTGCCCTTCTTCGAGCACCGGGGAAAACCCTTGGTCTGATTTTTCTCATGTATGCGTCTATACTATGTGTTGTATGTTCTTAACTCATTATGCTTTTCTTCTATCAATGGAATGATACGCAAACTTTACGTATTCGCGAAAAAAATTACTATGATCTATTTCTTATGGTACTTCCCCGGATATGTCATTTGAATGTGTAGATTCAGAACGGATCATCGAGTACTCTTGTGGCTCTGAGATCATGACGGCAAGGTGACGAGTACTGGGACTACATTTGGTGGAACTCTTGGTTACATTTTGGCGTAGCTAATTTACTGTGATTGTGTTGGCCCATTCTCATTGGCCGCTCGTGGAAGTTTATAAATTCCAGCGGCAGCAAAACTTGCGAAGTTTGTAATTTTCGATGTAGTTTTGTGTATTGGTGCTTGGGTAGTTACATTGTGCGGTCTCGGTGTTCTCATATTGGCGAAGTTTCCGCACTTTAGCTACATTTCAGTCAGCTGAAATTTCATTTTTGGGTCAGTTGATTTTGTGGCCGTTGAATTTTTCTTTAAGATTTGTGCTACGTTTTTTTCCCTTGGCCGGAGTTGTTTGTAGTGTGGGCTTCTTTCTTTTTTTGATTGACCCCTTATTCGGATCAGTCGACTTCCTTCTGGGCCGAAGCCCATTAACTGCGTGATCCATCCCGACTCTCTCCCTTTGTTTTTTAATGTTTCTTTGTTTTTACATACTTTGTTTTTGTTTTTCTGTTTCTCTTTGTTAGTTGGTTTCATTTTTATTTTGTGGATATTTTTTGGGATGTTGGGTGAGTCTAATGTACACACATAAATATTTTGCAGCATGTGCAAAAATTACACTACTATATGATTATTGTTTGCGTACTAAAAAACTGTAATGTAAGAGCGAAGTTGTGTGTAAGTTTTGCAATTTTTTTTCTTAATTTTTCAATGGGTTATAATAGTGCAACTAATTCATTCTTCTTTATTTTAATTAAATAATTAATTGTCTTCTTAAAGGGTAATACTAATGACACTAATTAATTCTTTCTTAGAAAAACTTACTATTTTGATTTTGTTTTAGTTTCTATTTATTTTTTCTTCTTAAAGGGTAATACCAATGTTAATTCATTCTTCCATGGAATGCCTCATTATTTTGATTGTGTTCTAGCTTTTATTTCATTTTATTTTTTCCTTAAAGAGTAATATGTAAGCTACTAATTCATTCTTGCTTGAAAACTTTGGTATTTCGGTTTTTTAGTATTATTGTATTTCCTTTATTCTTTGGTGATAATACCAATGCCGCATTTCTTCTCAAGAAACTTCCTTTTTCTGAAAATTACACTATTATATTCTTATTCTTGCATATTATAAAAATGCGCAACTTCTGTGCAAATTGTTTGCCAAATATTTCATTATTTGTTTTATTATTTTTGAGCCCTTTCTTCTTAAAGGTGAACCAATGACACTAATTCATTGTTTCTTAGAAAACTTCACTATTTTAATTTTCTTTAAGTTTTTATTTCATTTTCTTTATTCTTTAAGGTAATAGCAATACCTCTAATTCATTCCTACCTAGGATATTTTATGTGAAATTTCACTATTTCTGCTTATCCTTGCATATTTTAAAAAGCACAATTTCTATTCAAATGGCATGCAAGTTTTGTCATTCTTGTCTTTTTTTACTTCTCTTTCTTCTTAAACTGTAATACCGATACCACTAATTCGTTATTTTGATCCGAAGAAGTAGAGACACCATGGATCAAATGCCAATGCTACAAATTCATTCTCTCTTTAGAAAATTTTGATTTTGCGAAATATTCACTATTATGTGTTTATTCTTGCATATTATAACAAAGTGCAATTTATGTGCAGATTCTGTGCAATTTTGTCATTATTTTGCTTTTGTTTTTTATATCATTTTCTTTCCTGTTTAAGGGTATTTTTGCTTCACTCTTTTATTTCTATTTTATGCTTCTATGGGTTTTTCTTTTTCCTCTTTTCTTTCCTTTATTGGTTATTTTTGTTTTTTGTGGGGTTTTGGCTGAGTGCAATTATATATAAATAAATACTATATAATATGTGCCAAAATTTCATGATTATATGACTATTTTTGCATATTACAATAAAATGTAATTTTGGTGCAAAGTTGTGCGCAAGTTTTTTTAAGTTGTCTTTCTTCTTAAAGGAAATACGTTATTTTAGTTCACTCTATAGGAATTATAGCAGAATGCAAAAAATGCACTTTTATATGCTTATTCTTTGCATATTTCAAAATGTGTAATATCGGTGCAAATTGTGTGCAAGTTTTGAAAGTTTTTTCCTTTTTCATTTTCTTTCTTCTTAAAGGCTTTCATTCTTTCTTAGAAAACTTTATTATTTTGATCTTTTTTAGTTTTTTCCAGAAAGGGTAATACCAATGCCACAAATTCATTCTTCCATAGAAAACATCATTTTTTTTAATTTTGTTTTAGTTTTTAATTCATTTTCTATTTTAGTTTTAGTTTTCATTTTTTTTCTTTTGTAAGGGTAATAACAATGTCACTACTCCATTACTAAATACTTTTTTTGCGGAAATCTCACTATAATATACTCAGTTTTGCTTTATTTTTTATTTCTGTTTTCTGTTTCCATGTGTTTTTGTTTTTCCTTTTTTTCTTTATTGGTTATTTTTTGTTTTATGTGGGTTTTTGGCTGGGTGTAATTACATACAAACAAATAGTATATAATATGTGCCAAAATTTTGTCATATATGATTATTTTTGCATATACCGATAAAGTATAATTTTAGTGCAAAGTTGTGTGTAAGTTGTTTTTAATTTTCATTCTTCTTAAAGGAAATACATTATTTTATTTACACTATGTGTGAATTATAGTAGAATGCAAAAAAATGCACTATATTATGCTTTATTCTTTGCATATTTCAAAAAAAATGCAATTTCAGTGCAAATTGTGTGCAAGTTTTGAAAAAAAAATCCTTTTTCTTTACACATATAGTCATTAATGATTGCACAAAACATGTTGTGTTGCCGTTAAGATAATGGCTGTGACGGGTTGTTTTCCATGTGATTAATTAACGGAACTAGTAGAGTGTCCGTGCGTTGCCACGGGCATTTTAAAAATCTGACTAGTTTATCATGATAATGTTCCACTGGAAAAAACATGAGGTTTATGGATATATGATATTCCTCATTGCAATTAATGTCACTAAATTCCTCGATCCATCAAACCATAGGTAAGTGTCGAAGTAAATGAATCTGAGTTCAATGCCCATGCGTTGCCGCAAGCTAACAAATGTCTACAAAGAGAAATGTTGTGTGACATTGGAGTCATTGATTATCCACATGGGATGATACTTCATGGTCATGTGGTAGACAAAGGCATCTCATTATCGCCTTCTTCCCCTCCATCTTATCGGACGCGACAATTTGCTTCTTTCCTCCCACTGTCCTCCAATCTATGTGTTTTCTCCCCTTACCTTGAACAACTATACTAAGAATCTTTTTCAACTCCAAACAATCTTTTCCATTTGGCTATCTCATAGATTATAGATGACTCACACATGTTCATTATGCCAATATTATGACACTGGCAGAATTCACGCACTAAACATGTGATGGTGACGGAGCTTGGTTAGCGGTTGGAACGTGCCTACGTTAAAGAAATGTTTACTCAAAACAGATAGTCCCGAGGATAATTTATTTGAAGGAAAAGGAGATATTTGGGTTCAACCCAAATTACCGCATACATCTTAGGGAACAAATTTCATCAACTTGACATCTATAATATATGGACTTCTTATTAGGGGTAGATAGAGTTGCAGAATAATAGAAAATGATGTTATATATACTCCATGATGGACTTTCTTATTATGGCCATAACTCTGTGAAGCAAATAGTGAAGACTCAATAGCATGAAGTTATTCCTTTTAAAAGGTAAGTCACATAACACCTATAAATCTATTTTTCCTTCCTCTTGGACACAGAATAAACCATGTCATTGTATATAGAGGAAATAAACTAATAACTACAAACAGTAGCCTTCTACTTTGCGCAACAATCAGTATAAATATATTTTTATGACATTGTGCTAACGGGATCTAGGGGTGGCTGCCCCGCCCATGCGTCGCCTAACTTGGAGGTTGCGGTAAATTGATAGTCTTGGAAGAGTGGGCTTGGTCAAGTCAGTCATGTAGTAGCTGCTAGTGACTTGATTCTGGACAACATTGTCCATCTTGCGGACCTCCCTGTGCATGCCAATGGGGAACACGGAAGGCTTGGTCTCCTGCTTCTTTGTCTTGATTGTCAACAGGACCACATTCATCTTCTTTTCAGCAGCTAGTTGCATCGAGTCTTCTTGTTTGACATGTCAGAATACAATCGGCTTGGACATTGTACAAGTAGCTGCATTGTTGGTCTCCTTGTCGAACTGAACCTTGCCACGACGTTGCAAATTGCTACATCATCAGGTCATAGTACAATGCATGTTAGATAGTTATTGTTTATGACAAACTTTGCACGCATGTTGAACTAGATATATTAAGGAACCGAAGATCAAAGGTAGTAGTAGCACATGCATAAAAGTTTCAGGTGTCCATTTTTAGTGAAATGAAAGTAGAGAAGGACAAGGTAAGGCCATGTATGCGTTCAGCTCATAGATAATCAGTGAACAAAAGGGCACCATTTTAGTTCAAAACCAACCTGCTATATAAATTCATGCTAATTGAAAGGGTAAAACTACTAACACATATTCAGTACTTCTACAGCCAGAAAAAGTTAGAACATAACCGCTCATTATAAATTCTAGAAATTATTTTCATCACCATGCCATGTTACAAAAAATACCCCCACCCAAAGGTTAAAACCTAAGAGAGAAAAAATATGTATTTCAGACTTCATGTAATATCCAGAAAATATTGAGCATCAACTGATCCAGACATATTGCGGCCTAGAGAAAATGGCTATCTGAATTTCTAAGAACTTATGAATGCTTAATAAAATCAATTAGCTTTAGGAGAAACATTCTCAAACACTATCTGAGTCAACTATAACTCATTAATTCCCTATTATGATTTTTTGTGCTAACACTACAACCTAAAACAGTAAATGATATAATAGCAAATGGAGGTACATCCAAGTGAATCGGACCCTGATTATTCTATGTACAAAGCATCACCAATTGGTTTCTTATACATATATAAAGATTGATGCGCATATCGAATTTAGTATTATTAGAAAAATATGCGATTGATGCACATAACTATTGATTGTGCTTTAAAAAAATACAAATTGGCAATGTGGATGTAAAACTGCAACCAATGGTATAAAATGAGCTATTCTGCTTCCACTCGTTAGATTTTCAAAGACGATCTAATGATTCGCAAGCACAAACAATAGTTTCCACTGCAAATAACCCCCAAAACAAAAAGGAAACAAGCTAATGTGGAATGGCTAATACACCAGAGACCACTATTTGCCCTAACTGGCGATAAATAGATATAGAAAATTCTTTAGACAAACTTGTAAGCACGACTCACCTGTTCACACCTTCAGCACCAGATTCAAGAAAGAATAAACATACAAATACATATGGAGTATCATATTCCAACTAAAGAATGGATCCATAACTGCATATTTCCTGATAAATTCATCAAATAATGTTTAATTAGCATAGCCATCTTGTATACATGGATTTACTCTGGAGATAAAATTATTAATATCTGCTAGATACAATAATGTTCTAGACATCGTTGTGAGCAAAAAAATATGGGTCTCCAAATCTGAACTAACAATATTAGCCCAACAGATTAGGAAATTTGCTCCTACATGCATGCATGATAGACCATCAATCTTATCTTCATCAACGAAAAGGAAAAGAATGAGAATAAAACAAATTGCAATGACTGTGGGTACGAACATTTTCAGCAACCAGCAGTCATGCATTTAAAATGTCTGAGATGCTTCCGATTCCCCCACCAATTGAAACACCCTGATAAAAGCTCTGATCAGATCCAGCGACTCGACAAAAATACAAAAAAAAAGGAAAAGAGCTTCCACTAAAAGTAATTTGTACCGGTATTTCCTTCTTCTTATTTTCCGAAGGCAACCAATTTTCATCTCTCAAAGCTTCATCAGCTGCACATAGAGCATATATGCTATAAATCCCATTCTTTCATTCTTCTGATTTTCTGAAGGCAGACAATTTTCATCCCTGACAGACTCGTCAGCTGCACATATAACATATGCTATAAATCCCGATATAGATATACTATCATGGAAACAAAAATGTTCAATAACCAATTCAAAATATGAAACAAAGTTTAACTATGAGACATAAAACATCACCAGTTACATATTAGTCATATGATAGCATCACATCAGAACATAATAGATTTCCAATTGTAGAAGAGAGACAGTCGGTCGACCACAATGAACGTGTAATTAATAACTTCTATCTACTTAAATCATAGAGATACCTGGCAGAAGAAACGACAAAAACAGGTCCAATAGAGTGTTGTGGCATTGTAGACTGTTACTCCAAATGGCACTGAAGATAACGGTCCTTATATCAGTACCAGTTATCACATGACAGTATTGCAGCATTGTCTATAGGAAAGCAATGTATATTATGCTGAAACATAACAACCTTATTTAAATTTCTCTTGAGCGGCTTATACATGAAATCCAAGAATGCACCGATACAGATACATGTATTAGTATAAGGCTGATAAGGATACGTAAATTCGCCATTTCCTAAAAGCACCAATATGGGGATACGCTTTTTTAGTTCACAAAACATATATAATCACCATCAGCTAATTAAAATTCAGTATGCTGAATCAGTACACAACTTCATCAGCATTTTGTGCATAATATTCCCATCAGCGAGGGTGAGTTACCGAGCTTGGCACAGAGCAGGGTGACCTCGTCAGGTGTGGGCAGAGTGCTCACCAGTCTGGTCAGATCTGGCAACATCCCGAGCTCCACCATCGCAGGAAACTCAAAGTCACGGCCTTTGGCGAGAGAACAAACACAACCAATAGTCAACAAGATGAGAAGAAGCAAGAAATCACACTGGACCAAAAAGATGTCAAGTAGCAATATATATATGATAAATCACAAGTGGAACAATCATGTGCAGATAAGGGAACAACAATCCAATCTCACAGCGACAGTGGGAAAACCAATTTATACCGGATATTTAGGCCTCGTGTCCACGGCTCCTCCTCGAAGAAATACACGGGAGTGACAGCTATGAAACTAAAGCAAAACAACACGGAAAACCTACCCATTAGAATAGAAAAATAACTAAAATAATAATAATGGGAAGAGAATGAATGGAGTTACCGTCAACCAACTAAGGTCTTGATCATTAGTTTCCTTTTATTTAAGGGATTGATTGCTACTTTCCTACCCAGGCAAACATATAACTAATAATGTATATGTTGTGAAATAAAAAATAAGATATGGATGTCACACCAGCTCCACATGACCAAGCTATGTGACTGCCATAGGGGCCCAGGGCCATGGGAGTGGGCGTGTGGTGATTTACCAGTGGGTCCCTCTGTCAGGTAGGTGTGTGTGTGTGTGTGTGTGTGTGTGT
>NC_041381.1:612330355-612336657 GCF_002162155.2 Triticum dicoccoides
GTGTGAGTTGGCCGTGAACCATAGGTATGTACTTAACGCTGTAAGCAATACTGAGAGAAGTATGCTGAATGAAACGAACTAAGTTCCTCGTCTCCTTCTCTCGTTCCTCATCTTCTTCTTCCCCAAGTTCTAACCTACCCTTCTTGATCCCCTCACCACCCACTTCGATCCCTCCAGATATGGACAGGGGTATTACAATTGGTAATCAGAGCCCTCGATCCCGCCGGAAATTTTCTCCGTTGCCTCTCTATTCTCTTGACCTCGATCTGTAAAATCCCACCGTCGCGGGTGTGGACTTACTCTGGTGAGACCACCCAAAATCCCCAGCGGGGTTAGATCGGTTCGGAACGAGAGCCATGGCACCGTCAAAGCCCTCCATCTAGACCCGACAGATCTTGTCCGTCATGGAAGACAACAACAGCACCCTCAAGTCCCTTCTGGAATCGATTGTCACACGCCTTGACGAACAGAAGATCGACGATGACAAGCGGCTTGAGGCTCAGGTCGCTTTCAACAACCAGGTATCCCAGGATCTACGCAGTGTCGCCAGACAGATCGACCTGACTCAAGTGGAGGTCGACAAAACACGCAAGTCCATGGAGTGCTCGCTTTTCCCGCATGGATTTGGCGCAGTCTTCAACCCACCTCCACCACCACCGCTGCGCCCCGCACCAACACAACACCAGCAAGCTCCTACATTCTCACCTCGCCTCACCAACGAGCGACCCCCTCTAGTGGCACAACCAGTCGGTATTGCAACACGGGGTACGCAGATGCCCCTGGAGGCGATGACAACCCATCATCCACAACAGCCTGAATTCACCCACCCTCCTCTGCACAATGGCGACAACTACATCAAGCCACCGAAACATGATTTTCCTCGCTTCGATGGCAGTGCACCCTACCTCTAGTTGGACCGCTGTCGCGCCTACTTTGAGCTCTACAGAGTGCCTGCACACAGTTGGGTGACCACAACCACTTTGTACATTGAAGGGCAAGCGGCCCACTAGCTGCAAGCATTTCTCCAGAGCCACCAAGGATTGTCCTGGGAGGCCTTCTGCACAAAAATCACAGAAGAGTTTGGCGTTGATGAATTTGAACTCGAGATGCACAAATTACTGTCGTTACGTCAGTGATACGTCTCCATCGTATCTATAATTTTTGATTGTTCCATGCCAATATTCTACAACTCTTACATACTTTTGGCAACTTTTTATACTATTTTTGGGACTAACATATTGATCCAGTGCCTAGTGCCAGTTCCTGTTTGTTGCATGTTTTTTTTTTTGCAGAAAATCCATATCAAACGGAGTCCAAACGGGATAAAAACGGACAGAGATTTTTTTGGAATATATGTGAATTTTGGAAGTGGAATCAACACGAGACGATGCTCGAGGGGCCCACGAGGCAGGGGGCGCGCCCCTGACCCTCGTGGCCACCCCGTAAGGCGGTTGGTGCCCTTGTTTCGCCGCAAGAAAGCCAATATTCGGATAGAAATCGTGTCCAAAGGACAACCCAATCGGATTTACCGATCTCCAGGAATATAAAAAATGGTGAAAGGGCAGAATCTGGAACGCAGAAACAGAGAGAGAAAGAGAGGTAGATCCAATCTCGGAGGGGCTCTCGCCCCTCCCACGCCACGGATACCATGGACCAGAGGGGAAACCCTTCTCCCATCTAGGGAGAAGGTCAAGGAAGAAGAAGAAGAAGGGGGGCTCTCTCCCCCTCGCTTCCGGTGGCGCCGGAACGCCGCCGGGGACCATCATCATCACCGCGATCTACACCAGGACCTCTTTCATCTTCACCAACATCTCCATCACCTTCCCCCTCTATATTCAGCGGTCCACTCTCCCGCAACCCATTGTACCCTCTACTTGAACATGGTGCTTTATGCTTCATATTATTATCCAATGATGTGTTGCCATCTTATGATGTCTGAGTAGATTTTCATTGTCCTACCGGTGATTGATGAATTGCTATGATTGGTTTAATTTGCTTGTGGTTATGTTGCTGTCCTATGGTGCTCTCGGTGTCGCGCGAGCGTGAGTGATTACCGCTATAGTGTGTTGCTCGTTCATGATTTGCTTATAGTGGGTTGCTTGAGTGACAGAAGCATAAACCCGAGTAAGGGGGTTGTGGCGTATGGGATAAAGGGGACTTGATGCTTTAATGCCGGTTGGGTTTTACCTTAATGATCTTTAGTAGTTGCGGATGCTTGCTAGAGTTCCAATCATAAGTGCATATGATCCAAGAAGAGAAAGTATGTTAGCTTATGCCTCTCCCACATAAAACTTGCTATCGGTCTAGTAAAGTAGTCAATTGCTTAGGGACAATTTCACAACTCCTACCACCACTTTTCCACACTCGCTATATTTACTTTATTGCTTCTTTATCTAAACAGCCCCTATTGTTTATTTACGTGTTCTTTATTATCTTGCAATTCTATCCAACAACACCTACAAAGTACTTCTAGTTTCATACTTGTTCTAGGTAAAGCGAACGTCAAGCGTGCGTAGAGTTGTATCGATGGTCGATAGAACTTGAGGGAATATTTGTTCTACCTTTAGCTCCTCATTGGGTTTGACACTTACTTATCAAAGAGGCTACAATTGATCCCCTATACTTGTGGGTTATCAACACCTTTTTCTGGCGCCGTTGCCGGGGAGTCATAGCGTGGGATGAATATTCTCGTGTGTGCTTGTTTGCTTTATCACTAAGTAATTTTTATTTGCTGTTCTAAGTTGTTATCTATCTTTAGTTATGGATATGGAACACGAAATACCAAAATAATTAGGTGTACTTGCTACTCATGGAGATGGGGAACCTCCTAAAAGCCTCGATGTTGGTTATGTGAAAAATATTATGTACTACTTTGATAATCCTAAGAAAACCCCATTCAATTATGTTATGGGAGACACGTTGGATCAATGTGAATACTTTAGCACTATAGGAATCAGCTACTTTGCCGTCTGCCACGGCGGACGGCAAAGGCATGAACGGCGGACGGCAAAGGCCTTTGCCGTCAGCGGCGAACGGCAAAAGGCTCCGGCAAAGTAGGCTACGGTAAACAGCTACTTTGCCGTCTGCTTCCTGGCGGCTGACGGCAAAGGCCCTTTGCCGTCTGCGGCGGACGGCAAAGATTGCGGACGGCAATAATTGCGCTGTTAGTCCGTTAAGTGGCTAACGGCAGGCCTTTGCCGTCCGCCGCTGACGGCAAAATTTCTAGTGTCTTTGTCGTCCGCCGTATGATGTCATCTACACGTCACTACATGGCAGGTTCTTTGCCGTCCGCCACTGATGGCAAAGTCTTTGTCGTCTGCCACTGTAGGCAAACTGACCAAATGGGTCAGCTCCCAGGAAGCACAGCTAGATGCCACGTGTCTTCTTTGCCGTCCGCGGCAGACGGCAAAGAGCCCGTTGCCGTCGGTGGCAGACGGCAAAGAGCCTGCATATTGGCTCTTTTATCTGTTTTTTATTAAATCCAACAATTTTCATCACAAATATATATGACATATATAGATATATTTAAAAAGGCCATTACACAGCAAATATATAAGATATCCAACACATAACTTCATCATCCAACCATATATATTACATGCATAGTTCCATCATACATAACAAGTTCAACATAGAGGCATCCAACCATATATATTACAACAGTTTCATCCAATGATACATGCATAGTTCAATGATACAAAAGAAACGGAGAAAGGGATAAGGAGCACTCCATCTATGCAAGCTTTCGTCAAGTGAATGAAATCTGCAAAATGAAAAATAAGAAAGTTGGAACAAGAAGAGTAGAACAAGAAGAAGAGTAGAACAAGAAGAAGACTAGAACAAGAAGACTAGAACAAGAAGAAGACTAGAACAAGAAGAGTATATCATTTATGAGCTAACTTACGTGAAATGGATCATATATGAGCTAACTAAGTTGAAATGGGTCGTTTATGAGCTAGCTAAGGTGAAATGGATCATTTATGATCTAACTTAGTTGAAATGGGTCGTTTATGAGCTAACTAAGGTCAAATGGATCGTTTTTGAGGTAACTAAGGTGAAATGGATCGTTTTTTAGCTAACTTAGGTGAAATGGATCATTTATGAGCTAACTTAGTTGAAATGGATCTTTTTTAGCTAACTTAGGTGAAATGGATCATTTAATTTAGTTGAAATGGATCTTTTTGAGCTAACTTAGGTGAAATGGATCATTTAAGAGCTAATTTAGGTGAAATGGATCGTTTTTTAGCTAACTTGGTGAAATGGATCGTTTATGAGCTAAATTAGTTGAAATGGACCGTTTATGAGATAACCTAGGTAAGATGGGTCATTTTGGAGTTAACCTAGGTGAAATGGGTCATTTTAAAGCTAATGTAGGTAAAATGGATCATTTAGGAGCTAATCTAGGTAAAATGGGTCATTTTTGAGCTAACTTGGATGAACTGGATCATTTATAAGCTAACCTAGGTAAAATGGGTCATTTTAGAGCTAACTTAGGTAAAATGGATCGTCTATGAGCTAACTAAGCTAATTATGCAATTTTTGACATAAGTAAGCTAAGTACAGATCGTTTTAAAGCTAACTTAGGTAAAATGGATGGTTTTGGAGGTCAGTAAGCTTATTAAGTCATTTTGGAGGAGAAGAAGCTAAGTCTAGGTCATTATGGTAAGCATTGGAGGAAATAAAGCTAAGTCTAGGTCTTTATGTATGTGTTAAGCAAAACACTAGATAAACTTACCAAGATCCAGGAGGTGTAGTCACCCTACCTCCTCTCCCACGACCACGTGCCCCACCTCCTCTCTTCCTACCTCGTCCCCTGCTGGGCACCGCGGTCGACGAAGAAGGGCCCGGCGGTGTGGCCATACTGTCCAGCAACACTCGGCGGAGAGGTGCGTCTGGAATGGAAGACCTCAAACCACGCTCCCGACCAGCGCCCACCATCATTCAACACCTGCCATGACAAACAGTAAACGAAATTAGTACAACATAAAAAAAGACCGACATGAATAATAATATGTGTATCACTTAAGTGTATCATCATCAAGTACAACATAAAAAAATGTAATACTTGACACTACTAATAATCTCGATCAGTATCGTCAATAAATGCATAATCATCATCATCACTATAATCAATGACGGGCTCATAGGGTTCATTGGCATCAACATGTGCAAGGCCACCTTGACGTAATCGGTCAAGCATTGACAGGTCATCCGCAGCAGTAACCTCTTCTTGTTCCGGCTCTTCTTGTTCCTCCTCTGGGGTGATGTCAAATTCATTGTCGCTGTCTACTTCAATGTTTTGGGTGAAGTATAGCGGTTCTTGAAACGCTTTTTGGAAAGACGTGCCTCTTGGAAGAATTCTCCTTCATATGTGTCTGGGTTAATGTGAGGTTCATAATCCTCTTCCTTTGGGGGAGAAAGTCTAGCACGTGGCGGCACTTCATAAACGACATCCCAACCTTTCAGATTTGGATTAGTTTGGCAGGCCCACGGTAGATAGAATACTTGGGTCGCCTGTTGAGCCATAATATAGACATCAGGAACATCTAAATGAGTGCTTTGGTTCATTTCAACTAGCCCTACATGTTCATGAGTCCTTCTAGTCTCCTTCGGCTGAAACCAATAACATTTGAAGACTACGAAATATATAGTGCGTGTAGCGGATCCAGAGATCATTACCCTTTGCCATTGGTTACGCATACTGACCAAATGGGAAGCACTGACGAAATATATGCGTCGGATCCGGAGCAAAGCATATGGGAAAACGAACCCAATCTACACATACTCGGGCTGTCCATGGATAGCGTTGGACAATTCGAAAGAATCAAGGTTATAAATATGCAAATGCATGCATATTTATAACTATGACGCTTTCGAATGGGAGACACATATTGGTTACGCATACTGATGATTCAAGACACATATATAGCTAGCTATCAAGTTTCATCGGAAGAGATCAAATAATTAATGGGGGAGGAGGACTTGTCATTTGTACTCACCCACAAACGAAGGGGCAGAGCTCGTCAAACGCACGGCGAGGTCGTCGAACACCAAACCTCGCAGCGATGAAACAACTGCACATTTAAAACTACACGATCAACACAATTATATATGATGTTTCTCATAACAAAATCGAAAAATATATGACCTAACTAATAATTCACAAATATATGACCCCGTCGGCCTCTGGAAGGCCAAAGAACACCTTTTCAGGAGGTGTCGGTGGTCGGGGTGTCCTGTCGGTGTCGGGGTGCCGTGTCGGGGTCGGGGTGCTGTTTCGGGGTCGAGGGGTCGGGGTGTCG
>NC_041381.1:612338110-612350960 GCF_002162155.2 Triticum dicoccoides
GGGGGCGCTGGGGCGGCGGCGGGGGGCGCTGGGGCGGCGGCGGGGCGTGGTGCGACGGGGCGGTGGAGGTGGGAGAGAAAGAGAGAGAGGGGGGATGTGGGGCGCGGCCCCGTTAACGTTACGTGGGGCCTCCCTCTTTGCCGTCCGGCACCCTTTGCCGTCCGCCTTCTTGCTCTTTGCCATCCGCTAGCGGACGACAAAGAGGGGGCCCGTTAGGTTTTTTTTTGCAGCTCGTCAGTGGGGCCCCTCCCTCTTTGCCGTCCGCTAGCCGATGACAAAGAATCTTTGCCGTCTGCTTTTTGGAAGCTGATGGCAAAGAGCTTCTTTGCCGTCCGCTAGCGGACGGCAAAGAACTGGCAGATGGCAAACTAGCTGATTCCAGTAGTGTAGGGATTATCGCTTCACACAAAAAGGGAAACTATTATGGGATCAAATTCATATGTTGCATTGGTATGCTTGTCAACTATGCTTAAGATATGATTATACTTGTTGCTCTAGGATCAGGGCTCCACCCCTTCCATTTTCATGCAAATTTAATGATGATAAAACCTTGGCTTCTTATGCTAATGGTATATATGATTACTATGATGTGGAACAAATAGAAGAATTCGTTGCTTTTGTGGGTGCTTATGAAATTGAATCTTTGTTTAAAAAGTTTGAAGATTTTGATGATTCAGTTTATAGGCCTGAAAATTTTGCTATACTTAAATATTGCTATGAGAATTATGAATACAATGCCGATATTGATGCGTTTATTGAGAAAGTCTCCGCTGTCCAAGAAGACACTAATATTTTGCAGGAGTCTATGGAAGAAGAAATTGATGAAACTGTGAGCTCATTGGATGAAAAAGATGATGAGGAGAGTGAAGAACAAAAGGAGGAAGAGTGGATTAGCTACCCGTGCGCACCTTCTAATGAGAGTAACTCTTCAACTCATACATTGTTTAATTCCCCTTCGTGCTTACCGAAGGATGATTGCTGTGATGATTGTTATGATCACGTTGATTCTCTTGAAATACCCCTTTTTGATGATGCTTGCTATGCTTCTGGCCAAGATGCCAATATGAATTATGCTTATGGAGATGAACTTGGTATAGTTCCTTATGTTAAACATGAAATTGTTTCTATTGCACCCACGCATGATAGTCCTATTATCTTTTTGAATTCTCCAAACTACACTATATCAGAGAAGTTTGTGCTTATTAAGGATTATATTGATGGGTTGCATTTTACTACTACACATGATGATTTTGATAGATATAATATGCATGTGCTTGCTGCTCCTACTTGCAATTATTATGAGAGTGGAACTATATCTCCACCTCTCTATGTTTCCAATATGATAAAATTGCAAGAAACTGTTTATACTATGCATTGGCCTTTACTTAGTGTGCATGAATTGTTCTTTTATGACATGCCGATGCATAGGAAGAGAGATATACTTTGTTATTGCTTGATATATGTTACTTTGTGCTCACTACTAAATCGTAAATCATTGTTAATTAAAATTGGCTTTGATATACCTTGGGATCCGGTTGGATCCATTACTTGAGCACTTTATGCCTAGCTTAATGGCTTTAAAAAAAGCGCTGCCAGGGAGACAACCCGGAAGTTTTAGAGAGTCATTTATTTCTGTTGAGTGATTTTATATAGTTTAAAAAACAAAAAAATAAAGAGGGGAACCCAAAACTTTTCAAAAAGGAAAGTGAAAGTGAGAAAGACAAGCATTGTTGAAGTGGGAGAGCTCCTTTAACTTAGTTCATGCTCATGGAAAGTTTGTGAATCTTAATTACAGAAACTTTTCAACAAAAATAATCATCCCCTTGTACAATTCCATTGTATTATAAAAATAATGTTCCAAGGTTTTCCTTTAGGATGTTTACAACGCTTGTTGGTTTGTGCGGTGCAGGACAGAAACTTCGGCTGTAGTGCGCAATTTTACATTTTTTACTGGAACGTCAAACGGTTCTGATTATTTTTGAACTGTCTTTCTATACAAATTTTTTATGTTTCCTAATTTTGGTAGAATTTTTGGGGTACCATAAGTATGGTGAATGTTCAGCTTTCTACAGACTGTTCTGTTTTTGACAGATTCTGTTTTTGATGCATAGTTCGCTTGTTTTGATGAAAATATCAATTTCTATCAGTGGATTAAGCCATGGAAAAGTTATATTACAGTAGCTATAATGCAAAAACAAAATATGAATTGGTTTGCAACAGTACTTAGAGTAGTGATTTGCTTTATTATACTAACGGATCTTACCGAGTTTTCTGTTAAAGTTCTGTGTGGATGAAGTGTTCGATGATCGAGAAGGTCTCGATATGAGGAAAAGGAGCAGAGGCAAGAGCTCAAGCTTGGGGATTCCCAAGGCACCCCAAGTAAATATTCAAGGAGTCTCAAGCATCTAAGCTTGGGGATGCCCCAGAAGGCATCCCGTCTTTCTTCAACAAGTATTGGTATGTTTTCGGATTCGTTTCGTTCATGCGATATGTGCAAGTCTTGGAGCGTCTTTTGCTTTTAGTTTTCACTTTTATTTTATGCACCATTCTGGTATGAGATAGTACATGGTTGATTTATATAATGCTCTTTGCACTTCACTTAAATCTTTTGAGTATGGCTTTATAGAATGCTTCATGTGCTTCACTTATATCATTTGAAGTTTGGATTGCCTGTTTTTCTTCACATAGAAAACCGCCATTTGTAGAATGCTCTTTTGCTTCACTTATATTTGTTAGAGCGTGGGCATATATTTTGTATAAAGAATTAAACTCTCTTGCTTCACTTATATCTATTTAAAGAGATGACAGGAATTGGTCACTCACATGGTTAGTCATAAAATCCTACATAAAACTTGAAGATCACTGAATATGATATGTTTGATTCCTTGCAATAGTTTTGCGATATAGAGATGACAATATGTGGAAGTTCTAGTAGATTGTTGTGTTTAGTAAGGATATTGGTGTTAAGGTTTGTGATTCCCGAAGCATGCACGTATGGTCTCCTAACTATGTAACCAAATTGGCGCGCATTGTATTTTGATTGTTTATCTTTGCGTGAAGGTTGGGGACACGCGATGGTTAACTCCTACCAACCTCCCCCCGAGGGGCATGCGTAGTAGTACTTTGCTTTGAGGGCTAATTAACTTTTGCAATAAGTACATGAGTTCTTTATGACTAATGTGAGTCCATGGATTATATGCACTTTTACCCTTCCATCATTGCTAGCCTCTTCGGTACCGCGCATTGCCTTTTCTCACCTCGAGAGTTGGTGCAAACTTCGCTAGTGCATCCAAACCCCGTGATATGATATGCTCTATCACACATAAGCCTCCTTATATCTTCCTCAAAACAGCCACCATACCTACCTATTATGGCATTTCCATAGCCATTCCGAGATATATTGCCATGCAACTTCCATCATCATATACATGACTTGAGCATTTATTGTCATATTGCTTTGCATGATCGTAAGATAGCTAGCATGATGTTTTCATGTCTTGTCCTTATTGCTATGCTAGATCATTGCACATACTGGTACACTGCCAGAGGCATTCATATAGAGTCATATTTTTGTTCTAGTATCGAGTTGTAATATCAAGTTGTAAGTAAATAAAAGTGTGATGATCATCATTATTAGAGCATTGCCCCATAAAAAAAGAGGCCAAAGAAGCCTAAATAAAAAAAGGGGGCCAAAGAAGCCCACCAAAAAAAAGGAAAAAGAAAAAAAGAGAAAGGGGAAATGTTACTATCCTTTTCCACACTTGTGCTTCAAAGTAGCACCATGTTCTTCATATAGAGAGTCTCTTATGTTGTCACTTTCATATACTAGTGGGAATTTTCATTATAGAACTTGGCTTGTATATTCCAACGATGGGCTTCCTCAAAATGCCCTAGGTCTTCGTGAGCAAGCAAGTTGGATGCACACCCACTTAGTTTCTTTTGTTGAGCTTTCATACATTTATAGCTCTAGTGCATCCATTGCATGGCAATCCCTACTCCTCAGGTTGACATCAATTGATGGGCATCTCCATAGCCCGTTGATTAGCCTCGTCAATGTGAGACTTTCTCCCTTTTTTTCTTCTCCACACAACCTCCACCATCATACTCTATTCCACCTATAGTGCTATATCCATGGCTTGCGCTCATGTATTGCGTGAGGGTTGAAAAAGCTGAAGCGCGTTAAAAAGTATGAACCAATTTCTTGGCTGACATCGGGATAGGCATGAGGGGTACCTTGTGTTAACAAAAGGGAGCATACAAAACTATATGGTTTGTAGGGATAATGTTCTATAAGCATTGATATTTTGAAAGACATGATTGTTTGTTGGGATGCTTGAAGTATTATTGTTTTTATGTCAAATGATAGACTATTGCTTTGAATCACTCATGTCTTAATATTCATGCCATGTTTAGATATATGATTAAGATTATGCTAGGTAGCATTCCACATCAAAAATTATCTTTTATATCATTTACCTACTCGAGGACGAGCAGGAATTAAGCTTGGGGATGTTGATACGTCTTCGTCATATCTATAGTTTTTGATTGTTCCATGCCAATATTCTACAACTCTTACATACTTTTGGCAACTTTTTATATTATTTTCGGGACTAACATATTGATCCAGTGCCTAGTGCCAGTTCCTGTTTGTTGCATGTTTTTTGTTTCGCAGAAAATCCATATCAAACGGAGTCCAAACAGGATAAAAACAGACGGAGATTTTTTTGGAATATATGTGAATTTTGGGAAGTGGAATCAACGCGAGATGATGCTCGAGGGGCCCACGAGGCAAGGGGCGCGCCCCTGACCCTCTTGGCCACCCCGTAAGGCAGTTGGTGCCCTTCTTTCGCTGCAAGAAAGCCAATATCCGGATAGAAATCGTGTCCAAAGGACAACCCAATCGGAGTTACGGATCTTCGGGAATATAAAAAATGGTGAAAGGGCAGAATCTAGAACGCAGAAACAGAGAGAGACAAAGAGACAGATCCAATCTCGGAGGGGTTCTTGCCCCTCCCACGCCATGGACACCATGGACCATAGGGGAAACCCTTCTCCCATCTAGGGAGAAGCTCAAGCAAGAAGAAGAAGAAGAAGGGGGGCTCTCTCCCCCTCGCTTCCGGTGGCGCCGGAACACCGCCGAGGGCCATCATCATCACCGCGATCTACACCTACACCTCCGTCATCTTCACAAACATCTCCATCACCTTCCCCCCTCTATATTCAGCGGTCGACTCTCCTGCAACCCGTTGTACCCTCCACTTGAACATGGTGCTTTATGCTTCATATTATTATCGAATGATGTGTTGCCTCCTATGATGTCTGAGTAGATTTTCGTTGTCCTGTCGGTGATTGATGAATTGCTATGATTGGTTTAATTTGCTTGTGGTTATGTTGCTGTCCTATGGTGCTCTCTGTGTCGCGCAAGCGTGAGGGATTCCCGCTGTAGGGTGTTGCAATACGTTCATGATTCGCTTATAGTGGGTTGCTTGAGTGACAGAAGATAAACCCGAGTAAGGGGTTTGTGGCGTATGGGATAAAGGGGACTTGATGCTTTAATGCTATGGTTGGGTTTTACCTTAATGATCTTTAGTAGTTGTGGATGCTTGCTAGAGTTCCAATCATAAGTGCATATGATCCAAGAAGATAAATTATGTTAGCTTATGCCTCTCCCACATAAAACTTACTATCGGTCTAGTAAAGTAGTCAATTTCTTAGGGACAATTTCACAACTCCTACCACCACTTTTCCACAGTCGCTATATTTACTTTATTGCTTCTTTATCTAAACAGCCCCTACTTTTTATTTACGTGCTCTTTATTATCTTGCAATTCTATCCAACAACACCTACAAAGTACTTCTAGTTTCATACTTGTTCTAGGTAAAGCGAACGTCAAGCGTGCGTAGAGTTGTATCAGTGGTCGATAGAACTTGAGGGAATATTTTTTCTACCTTTAGCTCATCGTTGGGTTTGATACTCTTACTTATTGAAAGAGGCTACAATTGATCCCCTATACTTGTGGGTTATCAGTCAGCATGGCACGGTGGCAGAATATAGGCAAGCGTTCGACACGCACATGTACCACTTGTTGGTACTAGATCCGTCGTTGAGCCCGAAGTTTTTCATCACTCCATTCCTTCTGGGGCTCAAGGACGAGCTGCCGGCGGTTGTTCATCTCCAGTCACCAACAAGCATTACCAGAGCTTCCATTCTGGCTCGGATTCAAGAGGAAGAGTTGGGCGTGCCCAAGGCACACCCATGACCAACACCGGCCGACCGACCACCTCCACCTCCAGTTCCCGCCCCGCCATGTCCCGTGGTTGCCGCCCGGCCCCAAGGCGACGAATTCGCGCGGGAGCGCCAGCTCAAGGACTTCCGACGCACAAATGACTTGTGCTTCAAGTGTGGTGACCGCTACTCCAGAGAGCATCGTTGCAATACTCAAGCCCAGCTCCTCACAATTCAAGTGGGCAATCATGGAGAATTATTGTCGGACGACACAATTCATGCCCTGGAGTTGGTCGATGAACCCGTGGCCATAGCACCACCACCAGAGTGTTGTCTGCTCTCCGCGCACGCTCTAGATGGCTCCAATGCGCCATCCGCAATTCGTCTTTGAGGACTCATGGGCAATCAAGTCATGTTGCTCCTCCTAGACTCTGGGAGCACCCACAGTTTTGTGAACAAGGCTTTTGTCGAGCGCGTTGGTGCTGTCACTCAGGAAATGACACCAGTGGAGGTCAAGGTCGCCAATGGGGATCGCCTCACTTCATCTTTCTTAGTGCCTTAGCTCAAATGGTGGATGCAAGGCCACACATTAGTGACGCCGATGCGTGAGCTGGACATTGGGGCCTATGACGGTATCCTAGCACTACAAAAAAATACACATCTGTGACATTTTGGGCCGAAAGAATTTTTTTTATGTCATACATATGACACTTCTATGACGATAATTGTGACAAAACCCGGTATCATCATAGATGTGGTGGGCTCCTACTTCTATGACAAAAAATCATGACAAAAAATGGGCTTTTCGTCCTGGGCGGGCCAGAGACACAGCTGGATGACATTCTTTGGGCCGTCCATGACGGAAAAAACCGTGGTAGAAGCGAGGGCGAGGAAAATTTCGGGGAGCTCCCGGTTACGGTGGGTGGTCGGGGGCCGAGCGATGTGCGTTTCTCTCATACACACACGCGCGTGTGTGCGAGGCGTTGGCTCTAACTGAACCCGAGCGAGGCGTTGGGCTCTAACTGAACCCGAGCGATTGCACTGCAGGCTATGCGTTACTGAACCCGAGCGATCGATCGATGGCTGTTAACTGAACCCGATCGAGCGATTCCTTCGCTACTGCTGCTAACTGAAGCCGATCGATTGGATGAACAGTGAGCGTTGCGGGGGGTTTGGATGAACAGTGAGCGGTGGCGTTGCCTCTGGATGAACAGGACCCTCTGGTGTGGAGGGCTGGATGAACAGTAGACGGTGGAGGGGTGCCCGTGGAGGGGTGGTTGAACAGGACCCCGTGGTGTGGTGGAGGGCTGGATGAACAGTAGACGGTGGAGGGGTGCCCGTGGAGGGGTGGTTGAACAGTAGCCGGTGGAGTAGCACGCGGTGGAGGCTGGATGGACAGGAGCCCGTGGAGGCTGGAGGAGGTCGACGGTAGCCCGTGGAGGCTGGAGGAGGTCGGCGGTGGAGATGAACAGTATCCCGTGGAGTCCTGTTTTGCGGTACGCCACACCCCTCCCGATGAATAGGACCCCCGTTTCAACTGTAGCAGTCCAACACAAGTCCGTTTCGTCCGTTTTGCGGTACGCCACACCCCTCCCGATCAACAGGACCCCCGTTTCGACCGTAGGAGGTCCGTTTCCTCCATTTTGTGGTACGCCACACCCCTCCCAATCAACAGGACCCCCGTTTCGACCGTAGGAGGTCCGTTTCCTCCGTTTTGCGATACGCCAGACCCCTCCCAATCAACAGGACCCCGTTCCGAATGTAGGAGGTCCATTTCCTCCGTTCTGCGGTACGCCAGGCCTCGTTTCCATCGCCTGTTCCGTCCAAGCCCTCCCGATGAACACGACCACACATTCCGTTCCGACCCAGCTGGTTGGCTCCCACGTGTTCCGTTGCCTCCCGATGAACACGACGCATTCCGTTGCCTGCCCATGAACACGACATTCCGTTGCCTCCCCATGAACACGAAGCATTCGGTTGCCTCCCCATGAACATGACGCATTCCGTTGCCTCTGCATGAACACGATGACGACGTTGTTTCTCCATTCTGACCCAGCCATGTTCACGAGTCCTGGCCATACGTATGCGCGAGTAGGCGTTCAAGACCCCGCTCGTATGTACGTACGTGGACGTATTTTCTTTCTTGCACCCTAGCTGTTGTACGTACGTGTACATGCTGCATGCGCACCTCTACTACGACACGTGCGCGCCTCTACTACGACACGTGTGTGCCTCTACATCGACCAGTATGTACGTACACGTTCGCGACCAGAATGACAACGCTACATACGCTTTGACCTGGTGGGTCCCGATTGTCAGGCACTTCCTTGCCTGCGAAGATGTAGCTGGTGGGTCCCAGCAGTCAGGGTGGCAAATCGTTTTATTTTGCCCAGACGCACTTCCTTGCGTGCGAAGATGTAGCTGATGGGTCCTAGTAGTTAGGGGGGCAAATCGTTTTTTTTGCCCGGATGCACTTCCTTGCGTGCGAAGATGTAGCTGGTGGGTCCCAGCAGTCAGGGGCGAATCGTTTTTTTTGCCCGAACGCACTTCCTTGCGTGCGAAGATGTAGCTGGTGGGTCCCAGCAGTCAGGGGGGAACTTTTTTTTTTGAGAAATACGATGGCCCGTCCGGTGGGTCCCTGCTGTTAGGTGGAGGAATCATTATTTTGCGCGTAATGAGGCACTTCCTTGCTGCGGCCATGGACCCAGCTGTCAGCCTCTCCACGTACAGTCCACGTCTGATGGAACTCGTTCCTTGACCACGTTGACCACACCGCGCCGAGAGCACCATGGCGGTGGACGATGGCGAGGCCTAGGAAGGGGACGACTCGGAGCCGGGGAAGACGCATCAGTGGATGCCCACGCAAAGAGGAGTACGAGGGCTCACTGGTTCGGCTACGGTGTGAGGCTGCTGTCGCCGCAGAATAACAGGGGGTGTCGGTGAGTAGAGGGATGGCCTGGCCAGCGGTGGGAGTAGTAGGGGGCGGTTAGGCCTCCGCGACATCACAGCCGGCCACGGGAGGCAGGAGCATGCGGCACGACCGACGCTGGTTTCTGCGGCTGGAGCAAGAAGACCAGAGGTTGAAGAAGCACTACGGCCATTGGATGAACATTGTACGGTAACAGGAGCTAGAATCGTTCATATTGACTAAGTTGACAAAGCCCTCTGTCCCCGTCAACTTGGTAGGCCCACAAGCCAGCCTCCCACTATGCTGGGTTCCAGCTGGCAGGGGGAGTATTCATTTTTTTGCGCGTAATAAGGAGGCACTTCCTTGCGTGCAAATATAGCTGGTGGGTCCGACATGTCAGCGAGGGGCACATTTTTTTCGTGAAATACATAGGCCCTTCCGGTGGGTCCCAGATGTCAGGTGGAAGAATCATTATTTTGCACGTAATAAGGAGGCATTTCCTTGTGTGCAGCCATGGACCCAGCTGTCAGCCGCTCCACGCACAGTCTACTTCCGATGGTGTCGTTCGTTGACCACGTTGACCACGCCACGCCGAGCGCATCCAAGGTGGTGGACGACGGCGAGGCCCCGGACAGCAACGAGCCGGAGATGGGAAGACGCGGGAGTAGAGTTGTAGACGGATAGGTGTACGAGGGTTAACTGGTTCTAGTGCGGTCTGGTTCGGCAGTCGGTGGAGAAGAAAAGGAGGTGTGGAAGGGTGGAGGGATGGCCTAGCCAACGGTGGAGTAGCGCTTCATAGTGAAGCGTGCTAAGCAGAGCTGCTAGCATCCGGAGGCGGGAGGTGGTCCCGGCGGCGCTGGAGGAAGAAGACGAGAGATTGAAGATGGATGTCGGTCGTTGGATGTAAATCCAACGGCTAACATGTCAGAATCATTTGTTGACTAAATTGACAACGACTTGCGTTGGCTTCGACCTATTGGCCCACATTCCAGCCTCCAAAAATGTGGCACGTATTCAACCCATTTTTTCAGTATTTACAGTCTTTTTTTGCGCGGTAGAATTTACAGTCAATTTGATCTTTCTTTTTTGAATTACAGCCATTAGCTGGGTTGGGTGAACAAATAATGTAGCGTCCATGCTGCCCATTTATTTTATTTCCTAAAAAATTACAGGACATTTGCACTTTTTCGAAATACACGATTTTGCTGGGCTGATTCTAATTATAATGTTGGGTTGGGCCAGCAATGTTATCAAAAAATAAAAAGGGGTTGAGCATTTTGTTATAAATATATTTAAATAATAAGTGATATTATTACATTCGTCCTTAAATCTTACCAAGCTTTTGTACACAATCACTAGGATTTTCGTGCCAAAACAATCCAGGATTTTATTTGTTAAGAAATTATTTTTATAAGTTCATAAGATATGGGATATTGTTTTCTTACATATGTAAGTATCTGTTAAATATATGATGACAATAAAAATAATATATAATAACATATAAAATGATTTAAATATATATAATATAGTTAGAAGGGAAACATAAGTTGGACCTGGCGTTCCTATTCTTATATAGAAAAATAGAACAGACCTCTGCGTTTTCTTCAAAAAAATATATAAATTGGGCTGCCAAAAATAAAACCTCAGATGGGAGGTCCATAGGCCGGTCGATACATGACGGCCCTAAGAAAATACAAACGGGCCTATGGACCTCCCATCCGAGGTCGTGGGTTGCGCATGTTAAAAATGAAATCCTAGATGGGGCAGCCCAAAACCACATCCAACACTTGCCAAAACTTCGTCCCTCGTTTTCTCTGTGTTTCGAACACTCGACATTGTGTGGGCATTTTGACTGTGCATCATATGAAGATGTGCTATGCATGAATATTGATCAGCATGATGTTAACTGGCTGGTAGTTCCATTTTTTACCATGAATAAAACTTCCAACATGATGTTAACCCTGTTTGAAAAGGCCGTGTTAATATAAATGCTCTGCCTCTAAAAGTTGCGGTTTCTTATCTGAAACTGAAAGTTGTAGTTTCTTATCTGAAACTGAACTTGCAGTTTCTTATCTGAAACTGAAAGTTGCAGTTTCTTATCTGAAACTGAACTTGCAGTTTCTTATCTGAAACTGAAACTTGTAGTTTCTTGTCTGCACTTTTATACTCCTATGAAACTACATTTTTTTAAGTGCTAAAAATAGATCTCTAGAATTCATAAAATACTTCATATGCTCAATACTGCAAATCTGAAATTCAAAAGACATTCATATCTGAAAGTACTCTCAAAATACACAACACAAAACACAATTCACAACCTGCAAATACTGACAACCCTAAGCTCCTCCTGACAATTCACAACATGCCCGACTATTGGGCTGGGGGGGCAGCCCCCTCCTATTCCTCGGCGGCAGACAGCCGTCCCGTGAGACGATGTGAACGGCGAGGGAGACGATGGAGGGGAAGCGTCATCGGGCCAACTGTTTTTCTCCTCTTACAGTTGGGTTCGGTCGACGAAGACTCCACTGGCTCGCTCTGGCAGGACACCCTCACAAACGGCACCCTGTAGATACTCGATCCATCAATCTCTGGTGGACGCTCCATCTGGGATCGATACTCCCACGACCGCTCCCTCACGACCGGATTCGGTGAATCTGTTTGCTCCATGGCCGAGAGGAGCAGCTCTATGTACTCCGGTGCGACTCCCTCTGGGAGTATCGCCGCCTTTTCGCTCTGTTGCAGATATTTGGCCATGGATGTCGTCGTCGCCGCTAGTTGGTCCTTGTTGTCAAACCAGGACTGTATCTCCAACACCCTAGCTAGCTTCACAGGGTCGCCGTCTATGATCCTCACGTATCGGTTGTAATCCTCCATCGATCTACTTCTCCACAGCACCTTCACTCGCCGGCGGTGGTTTTTGAATGGAAGAGGAGAGGAGCAGTGCTGGTTTTGGATTAGAACGGGAGACGAGCGACGCTGGTTTTGGACTGGAACAGGAGAGGAGGGGCGGTGGTTTTGAAATGGAAGAGGAGAGGAGAGGCGCTGGATTTAGATTGGAACAGGAGAGGAGCGGCGGTGGTTTAAGAGGAGAAGAGCGGAAGAGCGGCGCTGGTCTTGGGAGTATTTTTTTGTTGTTTTGTGTATTTTGGGTCAAAGTTTGACCACGTACTGTATTTGTCAAGCAAAATGTGAATGCATGTCACCAAGAATTGTATTGTTTGGTTCGTATCTGAATGTACTTTCAAATTATATTATTTTTGCAATGTATAACATATATTTTATGTGCGAAAATCATGGTCAACTATGACCCAGAATAAAAGGGAGACTAGTTAATGTGGGGTCGCTTTCTTAATTGAAGGGTAAATTGATTTTGATTTTGATCCAATCACAGCGCGCCGGCCTTCTCGTCCAATCCTAAATCGCTGCCGCACGCTCCTCTCCCTCTTCTCCATTGCAAAACCACCTCATCTCCTCTCCATCATCTCCATTCCAAAACCATCGTCTCGCCTCTCCCTCTTCTGATCTTCTCCATTGCAAAACCACCTCCTCTCCTCTCCATCATCTCCATTCCGAAACTACCTCCTCTCCTCTCCGTCATCTCCATTCCAAAACCACCGTCTCGGCTCTCCCTCTTCTGATCTTCTCCATTGCAAAACCACCTCCTCTCCTCTCCATCATCTACATTCCAAAACCACCGTCTCGCCTCTCCCTCTTCT
>NC_041381.1:612351284-612364102 GCF_002162155.2 Triticum dicoccoides
AAAACCACCTCCTCTCCTCTCCATCATCTCCATTCCAAAACCACCATCTCGCCTCTCCCTCTTCTGATCTTCTCCATTGCAAAACCACCTCCTCTCCTCTCCATCATCTCCATTCCAAAACCACCATTTCGCCTCTCCCTCTTCTGATCTTCTCCATTGCAAAACCACCTCCTCTCCTCTCCATCATCTCCATTACAAAACCACCGTCTCGCCTCTCCATCTTCTGTATTACAAGACCACCATCTCTCCTCCCATCTTCCAAAGCTAGCACCAGACCACTTAGAAGGACATCTATGGAGAGGATGCAGCAGCGAATCAGGCAGATCGCCGGCGGCGACCAGGCAAAGTTAGCTAGGTTGAAGGAGATCCTTAGTTGGTTTGACAATGATTGGAAGATTTCGAGGACGGTGTGGGCCATGTGGCAATGTATGCGAAAGAGCGAGACGACGGCGATGAGGGCGGCAATGTACATGTACTCCTCGGTGGCAGTCATGCCACAGTCCTCCGAGTTCATCGAGTATCTCCTCTGGGCGATGGAGCAGACAGATTCGCCCGAGGCGACAGTCAGGCGGAGGTGGTGGGCATACAGGTCGAAGGTCGAGCACCCAGAGGATAACGAATCGATCGAGTATGGTGTGCCGTTCGTGAGGGTGCAGAGCCAGCCGGAGCCACAGGAGTATTCGTTCTCCCACCGCAAGAGGAGGTCGGATGGCGCGACGTCGCTTCCCCGCCGTTATCCACGGTTCCCTCGTCGCTCGCCTCGTTTCAACGGCGGCGGTAGGGTTTAAGGTAAGCTTCGCACTAACCTAATCTTCCACCTGCTCATGCTTACAATCAGTGTGAGAGCTAATGAAAATCATGCTTACAATCAGTCTCCGAGTACTACGCCAATCACCCTAAAATAGCTCTGGACCTTTGGGTCAAAGTTGTGACACAGTGTACAAATAAAGAAAAATAGATTGGTGCTTCTTTCAGAAAAGAGTACTCCCTAGAAAACTGCCAATATAAGCTCCTAGTATTTGGTTAGAGGATTTGCTGCCGAGAAAGATCCGTCCACAAAGAGTGCCACACATCCCACTGGTGGTGGTGGATGCCAATGCGTGCATGCAGCATGGTTGGTATCGGTAATTTTTACTTGGCACACCTCGCACTCTACATATATGCCGGTTCCATACATACATTTGTGCAGTTCCACCAAAATGCAGCTGAATAACCTTGTTTGCACAAATAATGAAAAAGTGTGATTACATTATAGTGGCACTAGTTGATGAAACACACAAAATAAATAGAAGAAAATATTGCGATTGTATCATAGTATGCCATGCTGCGAGGGCGAGATGGGCCCTGCGACGCCTCATACGGCACGCCTCATACTGGACATCGTCCCAAGTCTCACAGATACACCTTCTGCCAGTGATGAACATCAGTGTACAGCGGTAGTACAAGGAGGCGCCTTGAGACATTCAAATCTCTATTTTTGTACATATCAACTAAAATTAAGCACCCCAATTTGCAGAAACGCTTAAACATTAACAATGGGACTAGTTGATGAAACATACATTAACAAAGAGAAGCACTTTCTTTATCTATATTGGAAATTAAATGATAGAGATGACACTCGCTCTATTTTAAATGTATTATTACTTCATTTTATCAGTGACACTATGGTCGAGCAGGTGGCAAACAAGGTGTACCGTGCGTCACAAGGATGGAGGTCGGGGTGCTTAGACTGGGATGCTGAAGCTAGCTCTTTTAGTCACCAACATGGATGACACAATTCATGGGCCTTTTGGTGTAGTTCACCTAAAATGAAGCAATGACCCGTGAGCTAGCAGCTTCTTCTTCAAAAAAAATTAAGAAAAGGGCTCCAGCCCCGGTTCCATTTCCATCAGAAAACGAAACCCACAGAGCTTCTTCTTCATTAGTTGCAATAAAATTGAGCAACATCAAGGTTGGTTGTGAAGCTCCTGAAATGCTCAACTATAATTTGGATATCATTTGTGCAGTTCAACTAAGATCGAGCGTGAAATGTATATCTTTGTTTGCACAAAAAAGGTGGAAAGGAGGGTGACTAACAAGTGATAAAACATGCATCAAATGAAAAGAAGCATGTTCCTTATCTGAATGGCAATCCTACAAGGACAATAGCAATTTCTAAAGTAGTGGCACTGCTAGATATTAGTGTGGGCATTAGGATTAACTATGACAACCGTTAAATACGACATTACTTTGGGCCCGGGAGAGTAGGCGGACCAGGATAGTTGCATTTCTAACAAAAAGAACCAACTTATCTTAATGGGAAATTTTAGCAGGACATATAAAGAAGTGCCATTGATTCATATTACTGGAGGCATTACATTGAAAACAACATTGGTTTAACGTGTCCTTACTTTTAACAGTGTGACTGCTACATTTTACTAGTGGCATTGCATAAGAGTAGCTCGGGGCAACAAACATCAGAACAGGATATCTGGGTTGGTCCCATTTTTGTTCGGTATAGCCACCTTATACTCTGTGAGCCTAGCAAATCTAGTGCTGGACTTACTCTGTTGACTTGTCCCCCAGTCCCCACTTTCTTTCCTTTTTCAACCAATAGATCGGGTTTATATTGAGTTTGTACTGCGTTTCCCTTTATTTCCCTATTAGACCTAGAGAACAGTTGGATAGCCAGTCTCTGCTACTTTTCGCCCCCATAATTTCCTCTTTCGACCAAGTCCTAGATTCAGGTAACAAATCCTCCCCCACCCCCCACCCCCTTTCTTCCTTGTTTGAACCAAGTAGTACTAGATTTGAGTGCATGAACTAGTTTTACCTCTTAAACGTAAAAAATTAGGTGGTTTTCGAACAGCCGATCGATCCTATCTACGAGGGGGGCTGAGAAATAGTAAAAGATACAAATGCAGCGACGTTAGGAGCTCGCGAAGTAGATAAAGGCCGGTTTCGGAGGAAGTTATACCTGATGGTCGCCGAGATGTCGCTAGGTGGGCGGCGGGAGGCCAGATCTGCCCACACTACGGCAGCGAGGAAGAAGGGGTCGGAGGCCCTCCCTCTCCAGCGGTGCTTGGGAGAGAATGGCAAGGCAGGCTGATCGGGACGCGCCTCACAATGGGTAAGAGCCGTCGCCAAGGACGACCGCGTGAACATTGCACCTTCTCACCTTCCCCGGCGGAGAGGATCCGGCTGGATCTATGACCAGCGGTGAGTAGAGAGAGAGAGTGTGGCCACCGCTGTCGTGTTTATATCTGGAGAGGCCGAGACAGTGTGAAGAGAGCAACACTAGCAAGCAAGCGCAGAGGCTCCTGCCTATATAGTGGAGTAGTACTAGTTTTCTTTGTCTACCGGAGCCGGCTTGACCTCGTCAATGACTGTCGAGAAGTATTCATGCACGTGGCCCGGAGGCGTAGTTGTCGTCATTTTGATCTGAAGCGCCGGATTATGACATATAACACGAAAAAATGCCACATGACAAGAAATCATAACCTCACTGCCCAAAGGAGACAACATGAATCCCGACGGACAAACTAGACGAGGAACAAAGCTCAAATTAAAGATAAACTCATAGAAAAGGGGTCCGCCGATAGATGTCCTAATTAACATAGCCGGCTTGACCTAGATGGCAGCCGAGTAGTCACTGTTCGTGCATGTGCCCCTAATGACTAGCCCAACTCAGTTGTCGCTGTTTAACCCTCGCAGTGATCCGAAGCACATGACACCTAATTTTGCGAGATGACAAGAAACCTTTTTTTAGATTTCTCACCACAACTACAGCCATGTACAACACAGCCTGCACGGTATGTAGACGATAGCCAATCCAGGTGTGTCTGCTGGAGTCTGGTCACATGCATGGACGAACCGATCTTCCGTGTCTTGCAGGGATCGTCCAAGCACCAACGTAGTACAACACTTCTCTAGTACTATCGCTCGTCTCCCTCTTCTCTTAAGTCATCGGACTTGCGGGGCCGGGGAGTGTTCCTATGGTCGGTTCTCAATTGTTGTCCCACATGTGTGTGCAAACGCAATATGACGCGCGTTCCATTCGGAGAGCAGCGTGCCAGACCGACCGACCGTCTGGGGTGCGACGCGAACGCGACGGGCGTGCTGTATACTCCGTACATGTGTACCGCCGTTTTCTAGACGCTTTGCTCCATGGCGCGGGCGCAATCCATGGATACAAAATTAGTATACTATATACTATTTAAAAGTCGAGGGCGGGGCTTTTCCTGCATGGTAGGCGGCGGGGCAGTTCCGCCTAGTCGGTTCGACAGAGACGCGAGAAGACGAGGGAGTAGGCTGCTGCAAACGTAGGGTTGTGCGATTTGACAGCGAGTTACTGCTGGACAGGTGGGGCCCCATGATTTGACTTGCCATTTTCATTTTAACTACGGCGCTACGACCGGCGTGAGTCTCCCGATTCCTGACCACCTCCATACAGGTGCCTCTCCCAGTGCTCCACCATGTAGTAGAGGTTGGCTCTTGCATGAGATCCCACTTCTCCACTTTTTCCTTGCCTCTCTTTCCTCCACATATGCAAAAATGCCATGTAAAGCGCACTATTGTACTCCCTCTATTTTTTTTTGGTCCGCATATAAGATTTGGTCAAAGCCAAACTTTGCTAACTTTGACTAAGTTTATAGAAAAAAATATCAAGATTCGTAATATGAAATCAATATTGTTAGGTGCATCATCAAATATATTTTCATATCATATAGGTTTAGTATTGTAGATGTTAATATTTTTTTCTATAAAGTTGGTCAAACTTTACAAAGTTTGACTTTGACCAAATCTTATATGCAGACTAAAAAGAAACGGAGGGAGTACTTACTTTTACTTGCTCCTACAGGTGCTAAGCTTGCCACATAGGCATAAAGTCTGACGTGGCAAGTTAATCAACAAGAGAGAGACTAGTTTGGTGACCCAAGGAAGAAACGGTGCTAAGCGCGTGTACCTAGGTGAAAAGACAATTTTGAGTCTATAGCTAATTAAATGAAGCAAACTTAGCAACACCATTTCATTGGAAGAGGTCACTCCTTGGCAAATGCAATAAATACTAGTACTCCCTGTGTCCTAGTGTCAAAAATGTTCTTATATTATGGAACGGAGGGAGTACGAAGAAAGAGATAGAGAGGAGTAAAAAAATACACTTATAGCCAACCTTATAGCTAACCTTGTTGTAGTATGAGTGACTAAGAGGGTGCTTGGATTCGTTTTAGTCCCATGACTAAAAGTAGTGTGACTAAAACTTGCTAGCCTCACCCATGCTTGGATCCATATACTAAAGAGACTAAAATCAATTTAATGAGCATTTATTATCCTCCAAACCCTCCAATCTAGAACTTGCATGTGTTAAAGAAGAGGAGTTAAATGAGGAGAGAGAGGACTAATAATCCACATTTTAGTAGGGGTACCCCTGACTAAAAAACTTTAGTCTCAAGACTAGTTTTAGCCCCTCTTTAGTCGGGGGTGCTTGGAACTTTAGCCTCTTAAAGAGACTATTTTTAGTCAAACTAAAATAAGTCCCTTGGATCCAAGCACCCTCTAAGTGATGACTATGTATGACATGCCAACATCAGATAGCCTAACGCATCGTGTTAAATCTCCAAGGGCGCGACCGCGCGAGCAACGTGACGGTCGTGGTAGGCGCGACCATGATACGGGCTGCTGGCAGCCCTTGGATCTGAGATCAAACGGTCGCATGCTAAGTTGCTGAAAATTTGTAGAATAACCCTCCAGGATAGGATATTCACCCATAGGTCTAGAATCACGCCATGCAACCGTTCGATCTTAGATCCAAGGGCTCTCGGAAGCCCGTATCATGGGAGAATGGAAAGCCACTACCCTGCCGTTCGCACGCTGGCAGTTCGCTCCTACTAGTCCCCGCACGTCCTTTAATACTACGGCGGTTCGCTCCTAGTCGTCCCGTCCATTCGCATTACGGCAGTTCCACTAATCCTAACCCTCCTCCCAAATCCATGGCATCCCAAATCTCCACGATCGGCGGTGAGTACAAGGTTAGAACCATCACCAGCGATGAGTTCGACGTCATCTACACCCGTTCTTCCGGGATGGTGAAAGGATGCCTTTCTCGCTTCAGATGCATGTTCAAAGACTCAGATGATGAGTGGGTCGCTGGGCTAGATGTTGAGTACACCACAGTCATGGGACGAGAGAAGGATCTAAAGGACGAAAAGAGGAAGAAGCCCGCCGTGATCTAGGTTTGGGTGCATGACTTATGCTTGGTCTACCACATATGCCATGCCGACGTTGAGTGCCAGGATTTTAAGGACTTCCTCGAGAGCAACCTAGTCAAATTCGTTACTGTAGACTTTTGTAACGACAAAGAAGTCCTGCGTCGGATAGGCCTCGTTGTAGGCAACACCTTCGACCTCCAGAAGAATCGACTGGTGTCCTCTCGTCAGCCTTCAATGCTGACCCTGGCAGGAGCCATGGTTCATCCTTCGTACGGTAAACTAGAGAAACCTCCATACACGTTTCATCGTCATGCATGGCAGCGGAATGTACTAGATATAGACCACATCCACTACGCTACAATGGATGGCTACCTTTGCTTCAATATCTACAAGGGTTGGATGAAGAGCAACAGCCAAGTGTGCGGTTCAAGCAAAGAAGTATCGGCCAAGAGGAAGAGGGACAAGGACGAAGTCGAGGACATGGACGAGGACTCCGAGTAAGGTGGCAGTGTCGTTGCTCATGGTGGTTCTAATGTAGTCTCTACCGAAATAGTTGCAAAGTTTAATTTCAGGTGTGCTTAATTTAATTTGAGGGGTGTGTTGTGTTGAGCCCCCAGTAGAACTATGTTATGTTTCTTCTTGTTACTTTAACTCTTTAGTACGTACATACTAGTATTTCATACATTTCATCTTTTAGTTGGTATAGTACTACCACTCATTTCTTCACATTATATACGTACAATATATATGGCCAACATCATATAGCCAGCAGTTTAGTTGTCAAAGAATTTTAGGGTGCTTAGTTTTGTCAAAGAATTCTAGGGTGCTTAGTTTTATTTGAGGGGTGGGTTGTGTTGGACACCATTATTGTGACTAGCCTTTTCAATAGTACTATATGCATAGAGGGTGTTTGGATATGTTTTAGTCCCATGACTAAAAGTAGTGGGACTAAAACTTGCTAGCCTCACTCATGCTTGGATCCAAATACTAAAGAGACTAAAATCAAGTTAATGAGCATTTATTATCCTCCAAACCCTCCAATCCAGAACTCGCATGTGCTAAAGGAGAGGAGTTAAATGAGGAGAGAGAGGACTAATCCATATTTTAGTATGGGTACCCCTAACTAAAAAGAATTAGTCTCAAGACTAGTTTTAGCCCCTCTTCATATGTACCACCTTTTTTTTAATTTCAAGTTTTGCTCCATGGCGCAATCCATCGATACTACTGTTGTACAAAAGTATACATTTTTTAAAAGGCTAGAGGGCAGGGCAGTCTAGCTTGGTCGGTTTCACGAGAGGCGAGGGCCTTTGTTATTTGACGGCTCCTTACTGCTAGAAGGCGGGGCCTTGTGATTTGACTGCTCGTATAAATGCACCGACGACCTGATCGAGGAGGAGCAAAGAACCGTGCGCTATACTCAAGTTTTCCACTGGAGTAGTACTGCGATGGAGGAGCACGAAACACGGCAGCCCAGTGCCATATGGCGATAAAAATGATCTAATTTGCTAGTCATCTCTTAGCATTGGTCTATTCATTCCCTCAAAAACAAAAACATTGTTCTATTCATGCCTCGCAGAGAACGTGACACGTGCGGCGAAACACCCGAAGCAAAAGATGAAACACACGAGCAAAAGAAGAAGGAAGATTATCACCCCAAATGATCTAATTCGCCGCGGAGTCGTAACTGCTTCTTCATCGCCTCCACGACCTCCATTTCCTTGCGCGTCTCCTCCACCATCTTCTTCATTCTGTCCATGATGCGGGATTTCTCGACGCGAGCCTTCATCATCTGTTCCACGGCCGCATTACATACCTTGACAGTAGCCGGGTGCTCGTTGCGGAGCTTTGCCAACTCCTCCTTCTGTTCCATGACGAGGGCCTACAACATCTTCATCGAGGAACTACTATTCTCATGCAACTTCTTCTAGCCGGCACTCTTCTCCTTCAACAGGTCGATCTCGTGGCAGAGCTTCGCCTTGTCCTCCTGAAGTCGCTGGATTTCTCCGGTCACCTTCTTCTCCGAGGCAATGTTCTTCTTCAGCAACATCATCAAGCCGGTGGTCAACTCCCCCTGCTGATTGAGCTCAGCGGGCATGTCGTCGAGGCTCTCCTTTAGCAACTCCATCAAGCCTTGTATGCACCCCTTCTGCTTATTGAGATGCTTCTTGAGCTGATCGGGCATGCCGTCGAGGGATAACGACTCCAGCTCCGCCGGCTCGGCATGTTCGCCTCCGCGGCTAGGGCGCTCCTGGGAGCCATCACCTGCCCGTGGGAGATCTTTCGAGGTCTCTGCGTGGCGGCAAGCCCTCTCTTTTTTCCGCAGCCTTGGTTGCCGATCCCTTGTTATGAGTAGTTCTCGACCTAGAGATCTACTCACCGGCCATGGCAACGACGGAAGAAGAAGAAGCACTTATGAGGAGGAAAGGTAGAGTAATTTTCGGTTAGGTAGTTCCCATTTTTATAACCTAAGTACTAGCACTAGTACTAATACCTGCATAGTGGGAACACGTTCAGGTTTGGTACGTACTAGTAGGTGTGAGCAGGCTTTCGAATGTGATGGGAACAAGGTAAAGATTAATTGATGGTTTTGGTTTCGAGGCCCGAAACGGCTCCCGATGAGTTTAGCGGAACATAAATTTCAAGTACTACACTGCTCAAATGCGTAAACATTATGTTACTGTCAAAAATTGGCACAAAATACGAAGGAGACCAATGGAAGTACTACTAGCAACCCACGATTTAACTACTCGCATGCGCAGTGGAGTAATAATGTCTTTCTTCCGCGCTCACGTCCACTCAATTTGCATGCGCTGTATTAATTGACCATCAATGAAGTGAACGACTTTACACGCGTCAAATTATCACATGGGGTGGATCTAGGTACAAATTTGCGTCCTCCCGTGTACCCGTGTGTGCGTGCGAGGGAATGAGTGTGTGTGTGGCGTGGGTGCACATCTTCGCTTCGTGCATGTACCGCCAGTATGGCTCAGGGAGGACGAGTTCATTCTTCTGGAACCAGCAGCACGTCACTGTGATCAATCCACGCAAGGAGGTCGTGACAACGCCTCCACATGTGCCACGTGGCTTCATGAACTGTAAGAGAGACACTGTGTAGCTTCCATTGGTATTCTAATTTACGTGTTTTGCACATACTCGAAGTACTAGTAAGGTACACGTGCATTGCACGCATCAGATTTTGCAACCAAATTATAAATAAATACCACACTATAGCATGTAAGCTCTGAGTCATATATGCCTGATGTAGCCCTTCGTTTAATTCTTATAGTTCATCTCATTCAAAATCAATTAGTTTTTATAGAAAAGCTAAGAACGCGGGAATAGGAAAAACATGGGATTATAGTGGAATGTCATCTTCAATCCTACAGGATTGTACGAGTGTTTGTTGTGGATAGAAAAAACGCAGAATTCTTTCAAAGAGGTTTTAGTGGATCGGATGTTTCCTATGAAATCTAGTGCAAATGAATCATATGGAAAAATTCCTATGGTTTACAATCCTACGAATCAAACAACCAAGATAGGAAAAATTCCTAATGATTAAAGTCCTCCAAAATTCCTTTGAGAATCCTTTGAATCAAAGAAGCCCTTAATCTATTTTATGATTCATGGAATTGTGCGTTGTAAAGCATAAAGTAAAAATAAATAATGGCAATTCAACTAGAAAAAAAGTTTGGGCAGTTATGATATGGAAGATTCTAGAACAAAAGAGAACACTGTTGTTTTGAGGTTTGTGCATTATGCTTAAGTTCAACCATGGAGTCTGCTAGATTGTACATGTGGCAAAATCTGGTGGGGGGCTAGAAGATGGTGCGAGGGGCCGAGTGGAGGGAGACTATGAAGGAATACACAAGTGCGAGATCGATATTTAGAGAGAGGGGACGAACACGTGCGGTGTTGCACACAGTGGCGGAGCCATAAAAATAAATGAGCTAGGGGGCCAAGCATTGCTAATCCTTTACGAGGAGGGTTAATTCATGAACTTAAACCATTTTTAGCAGCAATTGTCTAAAGATCACATTCATATTAGCCTCGATATATAGTGATGTTAGGGGGGGAACAGGGCCCTTACTGCCCCCTGTCTTCGCCATTGTGCACGCGTCTGAGAGATGAAGCGGAAGGCATGGATGATGAGAGGGGGACGTTGGATATATAATTAATTTGGGTGTATTAGCTATATATGTTAATCCTATATAGAGAGGTATAGGTTGATCGATGTGGACATGGGAAAGAGGGTGAGACCTCACTGCATATATCGATTGATCGGTTTGTGTGGAAAACTATGAAAGACCTAGCTATATACACACATACATAGAGGAACATCGATCGTTGTGCATGCACGCGTGAGAGATAAAGAATGTCCGGTATGATGGAGAGGGGGATGTGTGTGGGTGTGTGCCTTCATGGGAGACCGACCTGAAGAAAAAGATTGCATGCGTGGGATGGATAATGCCGACTGGTAGTGTGTGTGCATGCATGCACGAGAGAAAGTTAGTGGTACAATTATAAAGAGAAGACTACTGTGTGGGTGTAAAAGAATAGGTGAGGTCATAATCAATGTAAAGTTGAATTCAAATATTTGAATAAGAGGTCCTGATGTTTGAAACCCATGCATGCATGAATATAACGGAGATCTGCGCGGTGTGGTTTGGAAACGAGCATGTTGTAATGTATACACATTGAACAAGGTCAGACTGATTTGAATTTGAGATACTGATGGCAGACATCATTTGGCCACGTCGCATCCGTGCATGGACACTATTCTAATTGGAGATGATGGGCGGCTTTCGCATCACATATCTATATCTATACCCCTATATATATATATGTAATATATTTTATATTTTTTTATATTGTGTGCGGGTAACTTTAACTTTGAAAGATGTTCGTTGGATGAGGCGAATCCGATGGTCCAAAGATGGCAAATTTGAGTACTACTGGCCGTTGGATATCATCTAGATTCCACCAGATTTCGCCACATGTATAATCTAAAAGACTCCATGGTTGAACTTAAGAATAATGCACAAACATCAAAACATAAGCACTTCTTATTTGTTCTAGAATCTTCTGTATCAGAATTGCCCAAATGTTTTTCTACATGATTTGCCATTATTTGTTTTTACTTTATGTCTTACAACGCACAATTCCATGAATCTTAAAATAGATTAGCTTTCTTATAAAAACTAGATGATTTTGAATGAAATGAACTATAAGAATTAAACGAACATCTACATCATGCATATATGACTCAAAGCTTGCATGCTATAGTGTGGTATTTATTCATAATTTGGTTGCCAAATCTCATGCGTGCAATGCACGTGTACCTTACTCTATTCTAAATGGTGTTTGTGTGTGTGTTGTGCGTGTTGAGGTGCAAATTGTCTTATTTTTGAGTACACGTTAAGCTTGTTCTTCCGAAATTTCAAGCCGCACCTTGTTATGCCGAAAATTCAAGCTACCGTCTCTGTCTATCGTGCTGCAAAACTCCCACCTCTTCAACCCGCACCTTGTTAGCCCGAAATATTTAAGATATATCTTTGTCTCGTTGTGCTCTGACAATTCCCTCCATCTCAACCCGCGCCTTGCGATTCCAAAATTACAACGCGCGCGAAAACTCCCACCTCCTGTGAAATCCCGACACGCAAAATGCCCGTAGTACCCCTGAACCAAAAGAACCGCCTCAAATCGGTGGGGGTACTTTTGTAACTTACCCCACATCTCGGACAAGCGCGTCTCTAAGCCATGGTTCCCCATCGCCATCCCATCCACCCACCCATTCGTACACCGAGGCTGCGAAAACCCGCGATGAAACCCCACACCCTGCTCCGTCCGCCACCCGGCCGGAGCCTCTTCCCCGACGACATCGTCCACAGCAACACCTCGACGTCCCTCATCCACCGTACCAGATGAGGATCCGTCGTCGATCTTGTGGTCCCGCCGGTTCAGCCACCCCGCCCTCCACCTCCAAGGAGCTGCCCCGACGTTCCCCTCGTCTTTCGCGCCACCTCCATTCCCACACTGCCGTCTTCACCTGCACCACCGGAAGAGCATCATCATCACCGTTTCCTCGGATGAAGTTGTGGCCTAATCGGCGCCACCAAAGAGGTTGTACACTAATCACCGCATTTTCTTCTTGATTCGATCTCACGGTGCTGCCGGCGCTCGGTCCCGAGCCGACACGACGTGGCTCCATCCACGGCAGCGTCGCTGGCCACTTCCTCCACGGCGGCATCGCCGGCCACTTCCTCCACAGCGTCGCTCCCTCGGCGGCGACGTCCACATCAGTAGGAGTTGTTGGTGCTTTAGCTCTCGCTCGCGCTGCTGCTCTGCTCTTGCTCTCGGTCCCCTGCCTAGTCTGCTATTGCTCTTGCTCACGCTGCTGCTCTCGCTCTTGCTCTTGCTTGCGATGCTGCTCCGATTTAGCTACACTTCAGTCGACTGAATCAACTTTTGGTTCAGTCGATTTTCAGGGGGTTGGGGGGCGCTCGCCGGGGTCAAGGAAGAACCAGCCGCAGCAGGGAGGGGGGCTCGCCGGAGAGGTACCCCACTATCTATCTTAGGGTTCAGGGTGGGGCGGTGGTGGAGCGGTGGCGTGGGGATCGCCGGAGAAAAAGC
>NC_041381.1:612364433-612367285 GCF_002162155.2 Triticum dicoccoides
GGACCGGCGGTGGGGAGTGTTTTCGGGGCGGGCGGGGCGGCGCACCACCGGCCGCGGGCGGTGGGGGGCTGCTGTTTAGCCGGTGGTGGCTGGCGGCTCAGGGGGGTGGAGGTTGAAGATGAACCACAGGCCCTTGATTTCGTATCCAATGGCTGCAAAATAGACTGACCAGAGATGAAAAAGTCAGTCGACCGACGTGTAGCCTCACCTTGCTAGTGCGTTCAGTTTCGACAGCAAAATTTAGTTTGGACAGTTAAGTTTAGTTTCGACAGTTAAGTTAAGTTTCGACAGTTAAGTTCAGTTTTAACAGTTAAGTTCAGAGATGAGCGGCTGATGTATTTTACATCTAGCACTTTGTGGTTATGTATATTACGTCATGTATCAGAGATGCTATTAGAATTCCACTCAGATTAACGTTGTTCGTTGTCTCTCTTGTCCTGCTTCAGCCTCGGCGTCGTACAACTCACCGGAGCTACTCCAACGACAAAACCCTCCATCATAGCGGAGCAGTACCTCAGGCTCCATCTCCAGATGCCTAAGATCTTCTTCCCCTCCTTCGACAGCCAAGTCAGCCGGAGCATCCTCATCGGCCAACCCAATCACGCTGAGATCGACATGGCTTCGCCAAAGAGGTTGTACACTTGTTGCATCTCTTTTTTACTCTACATGTTATATATATTGTCCACTGAGCACTCGTAGTAACGGGAAATACGATTATTTTATCCTACTATATGACAAGTAGTGAGGTACCAGGCAACTTAGCTATCCGTGATGGACTCTCTTGAACGCCATCATTATTTATCTCTGCGCGTTTGAGCTGTGCATTTGTCGATGGGCCTGGGAGTTGAGCTAGTATGGCAGTGGCCTGGGTCCAAAGTAATAGAAGTAGCACAAAAACATTTTTTAGTGTAGGATTTTCCTTGCTCAAGCCTGCCTACTAGAATCACCAGTGCTTGAAAGGAAAAGTGAATGAAAACGTAGGAATTGGAAAGTTTCCTATGGTACTACTTTTCATGAATTTGGTGCAAAGGAATGGAGCAAAGAAAAATTGTAGGATTTGTTCCTTTAGTGTCTCCTTGAAAGAAAACCCGTAGGAATTCTAATTTCCACTTCTCCACCTTTTCATATTCCTATTCATCAAGCACAAGACTAAGAGATAGTAGCATAATAGCATTATAACCGTACATTTTCTTGTGGTTGACTTAATCTCACCATGCTTTTTTGCATCCTGTGATCTTCCAATTGTTGTAAATCAAACACCCAGATTGGCAGAAATCCTGTGTTTTTAAATTCTCTGTTTTGCATGTGCATTCCTATCCTATTCCTGTCTATTTCCTATCCCTGCATTGTTAGAATCCTCAAATTCAAACAAGCCCTTACTCAATTACTTCTGTTACAGATATGTATCAAAGAAAACCTTGTGTGGTTTGTCCTGCTTCTGCAGCGCTATGTTCCACCCCAGCTCAGCTGCTCCAACAATAGAAGGGTTCACCACAGTAGGGATCCGCTCTCTAGACTGTCTTTTGCCGCCTCAGATCTTCTTCCCCGTCGCCGGCAGCCACGACAACTGCATTACCATCATCAACTGAGCAGATGACCTTGAGGACTACACGGGTCCACAAGAGAGGTTGCACTCTTCCGTGTCTGGTTACATTATGCGTCGCTTAATATGATGACATGATACATTATCGTCATGTTCACCTATTAGACTCCGAGTCAGGTCCAAACTAATGCTGAAACTTGAGTTTTTAAATGGTTGTGGGGTACATGTTGGGGCAGCAATTAGTACTATCTGTCTACTATCTGGTTAATCTCCGGTGTCTACTATGAGTTTCATGTTGGGTGCAAACAAACATTAAAGGAGCCATTGTCTGTATTTTTTAACTAAAGCTATTATCTGCCTGCTATCATTGGTTTTGGGTCTATCCACAGTTTGCTACCATCACTCTGGATTTGTGCATGCACTCCTTACATAATCTTCATTTTGTTTTATTCCTATGCATGCCAGTTATTATACACAATGGAACTGATCATGTAGAGCAAAAGAGACGAGCCTTGCGTGGCAATAAAATTTCATGCAGACGTTGTTCCATGGTGGGCGCAAAGGCAGCCCCCCTCCACCCATTTCGGATCGTAATCAAGAGGAAGATAACTGTTCTGAGGGGGATTCGGAAGGAGAAGACCACTCCTATTTACCCCATGAGGTCTTCGCTCTAACTTGGCATGCTGATGTTGGTAATATCATGCATATGGTGCCTTGCATTGCTTACTGTATACATTAAAGATGTCATCTGCTTAGTTTAGACATGCTTTGTGTCAATGCCATCTGTTTAGTTTCTTTATCGTATATGTGAATCATGCAATGCCATCTTGTCTAGCCAGGCATCATATATGTGAATTTTGCAATGCCACCCTGGTTAGCCAGTCATCTTATATGTGAATTATATCATGCCATCATTTTTTATTATGTGTTAAATTTGTCAATAATTTTAGTACATTCAATTACTCTTCCTGTGCATCAGCCATTCGGCACGGTCATGGAAAAATCTGGAGTGGAAACAAGGTCTTCAGAGCAGACAATGCTATCTGACGAAGCGCATGTCTTGCTGGTTATCGATAGCTCCTCAGAGGAGGATTTAGAGACAGATGACCAGTCATATCCCCCCCCCCCCGAGGTGGATGCCCTAACTTGGCAGGGTTATGTTGCTCATATCGTGCATATGGTATCTTGCATTGCTATGTCATTTGCTTAGTTTAGACATGCTTTATGTGAATGCCACTTGTTTAGTGTCTAATTACCATATATGTGAATTATGCAATGCCATCTTGTTGCAAGACATTATATATGTGAA
>NC_041381.1:612367295-612401351 GCF_002162155.2 Triticum dicoccoides
GAAGGAGAAGACCACTCCTATTTACCCCATGAGGTCTTCGCTCTAACTTGGCATGCTGATGTTGGTAATATCATGCATATGGTGCCTTGCATTGCTTACTGTATACATTAAAGATGTCATCTGCTTAGTTTAGACATGCTTTGTGTCAATGCCATCTGTTTAGTTTCTTTATCGTATATGTGAATCATGCAATGCCATCTTGTCTAGCCAGGCATCATATATGTGAATTTTGCAATGCCACCCTGGTTAGCCAGTCATCTTATATGTGAATTATATCATGCCATCATTTTTTATTATGTGTTAAATTTGTCAATAATTTTAGTACATTCAATTACTCTTCCTGTGCATCAGCCATTCGGCACGGTCATGGAAAAATCTGGAGTGGAAACAAGGTCTTCAGAGCAGACAATGCTATCTGACGAAGCGCATGTCTTGCTGGTTATCGATAGCTCCTCAGAGGAGGATTTAGAGACAGATGACCAGTCATATCCCCCCCCCCCGAGGTGGATGCCCTAACTTGGCAGGGTTATGTTGCTCATATCGTGCATATGGTATCTTGCATTGCTATGTCATTTGCTTAGTTTAGACATGCTTTATGTGAATGCCACTTGTTTAGTGTCTAATTACCATATATGTGAATTATGCAATGCCATCTTGTTGCAAGACATTATATATGTGAATTATGCAATGTTATCTTGTTGCAAGGCATTATGTATGTGAATTATGCAATGCCATGCTATTTAGGCAAGCGTCATATATGTGAATTATATCATGCCGTCCTTTTTTTTGTATTTCTCATTGCTTTTGTTGACAATGTTTGTATATTCAACTGCTCTTCCTGTGCATCAGCCATTTGAATTGGTGATGGAGAAATCTGGAGTGAAAACAAGGTCTTCAGAGCAGACAATGCTACGTGATGAAGCAGATATCTTGCTGGTTGCACATAGCTCTTCAAAGGAGGATTCAGAGGCAGATGACCAGTCAGGTGTATGCTCAAACTTGGCAGGGTTATATTACTCATATAATGCATATGTTGTATTGCAATGCTTAGTTTTTACATCATATACACAATATTTAATGCCATCTCCTTAGTTGACACATCATATATGTGATTGCCCTCTACTCACTTCCTTAGTATATAAATCATATATTTGAATTATGTCATGCCATGATGTTTACATAGACAGCATGTATCTGAATTATGGCATGCCAACCCATTTTCTAAAGACATAATATAGTTATATCATCTCATCATGTTTACATAGTCATCATATTTTAAATTATGTCATTCTATCCATGAATTATATCATGCCATCATGTTTCCATCGACGGCATGTTTGTGATTTATGGCATGCCAACCACTTTAATAGACACATCGTATAGTTATATCATGTCATCATGTTTACATAGTCATCATATTTTGAAGTATGTCATTCTATCATGTTTAGTTAGCCATCATACATGTGAAATTGTGTCATGCTATCCTGTTTAATTAGCCATCATATATGTGAAATTATGTCCTGCTATTCTGTTTGCTTAGACAACATAAATGTGAATTATTTCATTCCCTGTTTTCTTCCCTACTATCCATTGCACCTGTCTATCTTACAATGTCTGTACATTCAATTACTTTTCTTGTTTATCAGCCATTTCAATTGGAGGGAGTGATGGAAGTATCTGTGGGAGTAAAAACACGGTCTTCAGAAAAGATCATGGTACCTGTCGATGCAGATAGAACCACGGTTGTACTTGCCCAAGAACCAGCCCCACCACACATAACCCACACTCATGCAGATTGTACCCCTACCCGGTTGGACAGAGAACCAGCTACACCCCTTCTAACCCCAACCACAGCAGATAGACACCCAGTTCCCGTTGACACAACACCGTCTCCACCACAGAGCACCCAAACACGAGCAGTTAGTAAGGCAACTACAGTGCCCAAATCACGAGGACCACCACTCCAAACCTGAAGTCAACGCTTAAAGCAGAAGAAGAATTGTTCTCAAGTCAGGTTCCGTAGCTATGGTTCATACTACTTTGCTCTTGCATCACTGTATTTACGGATACCAACTAATTTCAAATTTGAAGGATGCAATTGAAACTCCAATGGCGCAATAGGTATGTTTTAAACCTGTTTCTTCAACGTGTTTGGCTGTTTGCTGTTGTAACTTGCTCTAAGTTGATTTCAGTTTCAATTGAATAAACAGTTATGTTCTCATGCCATGCACATTACAAGTGTTGTTATTGCTGTGTAGTTTCCCACACTTATATTCTGTCTATGCTCCTTTGTCTTAAATAGATATGATTCGAACTATATCTATCTTGATTTGTTAACATAAACTAGAATGATATAGACCATACAGTGACCATACTACATAGATATATGTTTGTTTCATGTTGTTATCCTTTCCACCTTACTACTGAACTGGTTTACCAAAATGAGTTTCATATACTACATTGTAAACCTGAGATGTGTTTCTTTTAGAACGCGGATAAAATATTGGAGAAGAGTACCCTGTTATGCAATGGTAAAGGAAGTAATGCAGATAAGGTTCAAGATAGTGAGACATCCCTGTTGGTCTCCAAGAAAGCTGATAAAAACTATATTGAAGACACTGAGACAACCCCAAAGTCCTGTCTTGATGTAGTGTTTGAGTTACTGGCTACCATTGCTCGCACCAGCTCTTCGAACTTGTTGCCTGAATCAGTTCGGCTTCTTGAGTCTCAACTTCAAGTTGAAAGACAACGATCAGATGTTATGCCATAGGAAGCCGAAGGACTGAGGAAGTCCCTGCAGAATTCAGAAGCATACTTTCTGTTGCAACAGCAAGCGTTGGAGGACTTAAGTGCCAAACAAGAGAAAGTTAATAAGCTTGCTAAGCATCTTTCCAGCATTATGGGTACCCAGGATATTGTTTCTAGAGCTCTTCTGAAGTGGTTTCAATTCTGGACTTGTTTTGCTGCGGCGTTTATATGCTGTTGTGTTCCCTATATTTGCACTGGTGGCGAACTTTGATGCCTAGTGTGTTGGCGAACATAGAAAAAATTCAAAATTTTCCTACGAGACACCAAGATCTATCTATGGAGAGACTAGCAACGAGAGAGAGGAGTGCATCTACATACCCTTGTAGATCGCGAGCGGAAGCATTCAAGAGAACGGGGTTGATGGAGTCGTACTCGTCGTGATCCTAATCACCCACGATCCTAGCGCCGAACGGACGGCACCTCCGCATTCAACACACGTACGGTTGGGAAGACGCCTCCTCCTTCTTGATCCATCAAGGGGAAGGAGAGGTTGATGGAGATCCAGTAGCATGACGGCGTGGTGGTGGAAGCAGCGGCGATCGGCAGGGCTTCGCCAAGCTCAGCGAGAGGGAGAGGGAGGCGCCAGGGGCTTGGGTCCGGCTGCCCTCCCTCCCCCCCCCCCACTATATATAGGGCCCCTAAGGGGGGCACCGGCCCTAGGAGATCCCATCTCCAAGGGGGGCGGCGGCCAAGGGGGAAACTTGCCCCCCAAGCCAAGTGGGGCGCCCCCCACCCCTATGGTTTCCAACCCTATGCGCAGGGGGAGGCCCAAGGGGGGCGCACCATCCCACCAGGGGCTGGTTCCCTTCCCACTTCAGCCCATGTGGACCTCCGGGATAGGTGTCCCTACCCGGTGGACCACCGAGACCCTTCCGGTGGTCCCGGTACACTACTGGTGACCACGAAACTTTCCCGATGACCGAAACTGGACTTCCTATATACAAATCTTTACCTGTGGACCATTCCGTTACACCTCGTGACGTCCGGGATCTCATCCGGGACTCTAGACAACTTTCGGGTTACCGCATACTAATATCTCTACAACCCTAGCGTCACCGAACCTTAAGTGTGTAGACCCTACGGGTTCGGGAGACACGCAGACATGACCGAGACAACTCTCCGGTCAATAACCAACAGCGGGATCTGGATACCCATGTTGGCTCTCACATGTTCCATGATGATCTCATCGTATGAACCACGATGTCAAGGATTCAATCAATCCCGTATACAATTCCCTTTGTCTACCGGTATAGTACTTGCCCGAGATTCGATTGTCGGTATGCCGATACCTTGTTCAATCTCGTTACCGGCAAGTCTCTTTACTCGTTCCTTAACACATCATCCCGTGATCAACTCCTTGATCACATTGTGCACATTATGATGATGTCCTACCGAGTGGGCCCAGAGATACCTCTCCGTCACACGGAGTGACAAATCCCAGTCTCGATTCGTGCCAACCCAACAGACACTTTCGGAGATACCCGTAGTGCACCTTTATAGCCACCCAGTTACGTTGTGATGTTTGGTACACCCAAAGCATTCCTACGGTATCCGGGAGTTGCACAATCTCATGGTCTAAGGAAAAGATACTTAACATTTAGAAAAGCTTTAGCATACGAACTACACGATCTTGTGCTAGGCTTAGGATTGGGTCTTGTCCATCACATCATTCTCCTAATGATGTGATCCCGTTATCAATGACATCCAATGTCCATGGTTAGGAAACCATAACCATCTATTGATCAACGAGCTAGTCAACTAGAGGCTCACTAGGGACATGTTGTGGTCTATGTATTCACACATGTATTACGGTTTCCAGTTAATACAATTATAGCATGAACAATAGACAATTATCATGAACAAGGAAATACAATAATAACCATTTTATTATTGCCTCTAGGGCATATTTCCAACAGTCTCCCACTTGCACTAGAGTCAATAATCTAGTTTACATCACTATGTGATTGTAATGAATCAACACCCACGGGGTTTGATCATATCTTGCTTGTGAGAGAGGTTTTTAGTCAACGGATCTGAACCTTTCAGATCCATGTGTGCTTTGCAAATCTCTATGTCATCTCCTAGATGCAGCTACCATGCTCTATTTGGAGCTATTCCAAATAACTGTTCTACTATACGAATCTGGTTTACTACTCAGAATAATCCGGATTAGTGTCAAAGTTTGCATCGGCGTAACCCTTTACGACGAACTCTTTTACCACCTCCATAATCGAGAAAATTCCTTAGTACACTAGTTACTAAGGATAAGTTTGACCGCTGTCCTGTGATCCATTCCTGGATCACTCTTGTACCCCTTGACTGACTCATGGCAAGGCACACTTCCGGTGCGGTACATAGCATAGCATACTATAGAGCCTACGTCTGAAGCATAGGGGACGACCTTCGTCCTTTCTCTCTCTTCTGTCGTGGTCATGTCTTGAGTCTTACTCAATACTCACACCATATAACACAGCCAAGAACTCCTTCTTTGCTGATCTATTTTGAACTCCTTCAAAATCTTGTCACGGTATGTATTCATTTGAAAGTACTATTAGGAGTTTTGATCTATCCTTATAGATCTTGATGCTCAATGTTCAAGTAGCTTAATCCAGGTTTTCCATTGAAAAACACTTTTCAAATAACCCTATATGCTTTCCCGAAATTCTACATCATTTTCGATCAACAATATGTCAACAAAATATACTCGTCAGAAATGCTATAGTACTCCCACTCACTTCTTCGGAAATACAAGTTTCTCATAAACTTTGTATAAACCCAAAATCTTTGATCATCTCATCAAAGCGTATATTCCAACTCCGAGATGCTTACTCCAGTCCTTAGAAGGATTGCTGGAGCTTTGCACACTTGTTAGCATCTTTCAGGATTGACAAAACCTTCTGGTTGTATAACATACAACCTTTCCTCAAGAATAACGTCGAGGAAACAATGGTTTTTGACATCCTATCTGCAAGATTTCATAAATCATGCAGTAATTGCTAATATAATTCCAACAGACTCTTAGCATCGATACAACTGAGAAAGTCTCATCGTAGTCAACTCCTCGAACTTGTCGGAAAACATCTTAACGACAAGTCGATCTTTCTTAATGGTGATACTTATCATCATTGTCCGTCTTCCTTTTAAAATCCATCTGTACCCAACAGCCTTACGACCATGAAGTAGTTCTTCCAAAGTTTACACTTTGTTTTCATACATGGATCCTCTCTCGGATTTTATGGCCTCTAGCCATTTGTTGGAATCCGGGCCCACCATAGCTTCTCCATAGCTCGTAGGTTCATTGTTGTCTAGCAACATGACCTTCAAGACATGATTATTGTATCATTCTGAAGTAGTACGCATCCTTGTCACCCTACGAGGTTCGGTAGTGACTTGATCCGAAGTTTCATGATCACTATCATCAACTTCCACTTCAATTGGTGTAGGTGCCACAGGAACAACTTCCTGTGCCCTGCTACACACTGGTTGAAGTGATGGTTCAATAACCTCATCAAGTCTCCACCATCCTCCCACTCTATTCTTTCGAGAGAAACTTTTCTTCGAGAAAGGACCTGTTTCTAGAAACAATTACTTTTGCTTCCGGATCTGAGATAGGAGGTATACCCAAACATTTTGGGTATCCTATGAAGATGCATTTATCCGTTTTGGGTTCGAGCTTATCAAGATGAAACTTATTTACATAAGCGTCGCAGCCCCAAACTTTCAAGAAACGACAGCTTAGGTTTCTCAAAACCATAGTTCATACGGTGTCATCTCAACGGAATTACGTGGTGCCCTTTTAAAAGTGAATGTGGTTGTCTCTAATGCCTAACCCATGAACGATAGTGGTAATTCGATAAGAGACATCATGGTATGCACCATATCCAATAGGGTGCAGCTATGATGTTCGGACACACCATCACACTATGGTGTTCCAGGCGGTGTTAGTTGTGAAACAATTTCCACAATGTCTCAATTGTGTACCAAACTCGCAACTCAGATATTCATCTCTATGATCATATCATAGACATTTTATCCTCTTGTCACGAAGATCTTAAACTTAACTCTGAAACTACTTGAACCTTTCAATAATTCAGACTTGTGTTTCATCAAGTAAATATACTCAACATCTACTCAAATCATCTGTGAAGTAAGAACATAACGATATCCACTGCGTGCCTCAGCATTGATTGGATTGCACACATCAAAATGTATTACTTCCAACAAGTTGCTCTCTTGTTCCATCTTACTGAAAAACGAGGCTTTTCAGTCATCTTGCCCATGTGGTATGATTTGCATGTCTCAAGTGATTCAAAAATCAAGTGAGTCCAAACGATCCATCTGCATGGAGTTTCTTCATGCGTACATACCAATAGACATGGTTCGCATGTCTCAAACTTTTCAAAAATGAGTAAGTCCAAAGATCCATCAACATGGAGCTTCTTCATGCGTTTTATACCAGTATGACTTAAAAGGCAGTGCCACAAGTATGTGGTACTATCATTACTATCTTATATCTTTTGGCATGAACATGTGTATCACTACGATCGAGATTCAATAAACCATTCATTTTAGGTGCAAGACCATTGAAGGTATTATTCAAATAAACAGAGTAACCATTATTCTCCTTAAATGAATAACCGTATTGCAATAGACATAATCGAATCATGTCTATGCTCAACGCAAACACCAAATAAGAATTATTTAGGTTTAACACCAATCTCGATGGTAGAGGGAGTATTCGATGCTTGATCACATCAAGCTTGGAAACAGTTCCAACACATATCGTCATCTCACCTTTAGCTAGTCTCCATTTATTCCGTAGCCTTTTATTTCAAGTTACTAACACTTAGCAACCGAACCGGTATCTTAATACCCTGGTGCTACTAGGAGTACTAGTAAAGTACACATTTAATTCAATGTATATCCAATATACTTCTGTCAACCTTGCCAGCCTTCTCATCTACCAAGTATCTAGGGTAGTTCTGCTTCCGTGATGGTTCCCTCATTACAGAAGCACTTAGTCTCGGGTTTGGGTTCAACCCTGGGTTTCTCCACTGGTGCAGCAACTGATTTTTCGTTTCATGAAGTACCCCTTCTTGCCCTTGCCCTTCTTGAAACTAGTGGTTTCACTAACCATCAACGATTGATGCTCCTTCTTAATTTCTACTTTTGCGGTGTCAAACATTGTGAATATTTCAAGGATCATCATATCTATCCCTGATATGCTATAGTTCATCATGAAGCTCTAGTAGCTTGGTGGCAATGTCTTTGGAGAAACATCACTATCTCATCTGGAAGATTAACTCCCACTCGATTCAAGTGATTGTTGTACCCAGACTATCTAAGTACAAGTTCAATGATTGAGCTTTTCTCCCTTAGTTTGTAGGCCAAGAAGCTCGTCGGAGGTCTTATACCTCTTGACGTGGGCACGAGCCTGAAATCCCAATTTCAGCTCTTGGAACATCTCATATGTTCTGCGACATTTCAAAAATGTCTTCGGTGCCTCAATTCTAAACCATTTAACATTACCCACTGAACTATCATTGTCACATCCCTAGTCCTGGTATGCAGTAGGCTAGCCCTTCATGTGTGCATCATGTTTATTTTCCAAATGAACTTGAAATGGGGGATGTTCAAACCCTAGCATAAAAAGGAATTCACTAGGTTCACCTAAAATATTCTCAGTAAGTCCAAATGGCTTTCAAAAATGTTCATCATTTCTGGTTAATACTGTAAACAGTAACCAGAGGTGTTGCACATTTTTCCATGACATATTTGGTCACTGAATTAAATCATATAGTATTTTGCAATTGGGCATTTAAATGCTATATATTATTTAATGTGCTCAATTAATTCTGAACTTAAGTGTGGGCTGTTAGGAATAATCCCAACAGAGCCCACAATTATTTGCAGGATTTTTGGAAAACGTTTTAGTATTTTTAGAAAAGCCCTAAATTTTACAGAAAATAGAAAACAGGAAACAAAACAGAGCAACCTTACCTGGACTTACCTTGAGGCCCACCAGGGATACCAGCCCACCTGCGCGGCCCGTTACTATGCAGCCCAGCTGCCAGTCATCTTCCTCCCCCTCGCCCTGAAGCAGCTGCGTGCTGGACGCACGCGCGTCAACGCCGGCCACCTCCTGCTTCCGCTGGAGGCCTCTCCTTCGTCCTAATCCGCGTCTGGCGATGCCACGCACCCTTCTGGACCTCTCTCACTCTCTCCCGTGCTTCTCCCCTCCTCTACTCTCTTTCCCTCTCGCGCCCGAGTGCAACCATCGCTGCCGCTCGGAGTTGCCACGGCCACCGCTTCCTCCTCACCCGTCTGACGTGCCCGAGAGCTCCACCTCCGCCTTCTACGCCTCCTCGACGAGCCAAGCAACCAGGGACGCGCCGTATCGCCGCCATCGACATCATCTTCTACCTCGGGCACCGCCTATCGCCGCCGCCGATACGTCGTCCACAACCCGTCCCCGAGCCTGCTGAGACCACCGTCCGACTCCCTGTGAGCTCCTCCATCGCTACCCACTCTTTCCCGCGTCAATTACTTGTCGTAGCCACCATCCCCTTGCTAACAGCAGCCATCGCCGCACGGGCTCGTCGCCGGTGAAGCCCCGATGACCATTTGGTCATGGGCGTGCATCTGTTGTGCTCGCCGCGACTTGTAGAGCATCGCTAGTGCCTTGCCTCGCTCCTTTGCATAACGTAGCCGCGTCCCTGTGCGCACCCGAACTCCAGCGGCCGCAAAAGAGCTCGCCGCCGTCAGCTCCAGCCACCCCAGCTGCTGCCGCTTGTCTCTTTGGATGCGCCTTCCTCCTAGGAACCCGTAGGAGCAAACCGTGCGTCAAATGATGCTCCGTAGCGAGCGCAGGGTGCACCTCCGCCGTCGGCCGTGGTCGTCGCCGGTTAGCCTCCGGCAAGCTGACGTGGCACGGTCACTAGCGACTAATGACCCAGCTAACTAACCCTCTGGGCCACTGACGCATGGGCCCCATGCCCTAATTAACCCCAGCTTTATTTCTGCTTAGTCTAACTATAATCCAACGGGACCCATTTGTCAGGGTTGACCCTGCTGACGTGGCCGTTGACCAGGCCCACCTGTCTGCGACCCTAACCAGCCCTGAGTCATTGACCAGTGGGCCCCTCTGGTCAGATTTGACCTGGACCAGCCCTGTTGACTTGCTGACATCATCATGCCGTCAGGATGACACAGTAAATCTTTTCTGGAATTTAAATAAATCTTAAATGATTTATTATTTTCAGAAAATAGTCAAAAGTTCTAAAATTCATATAAAATCAACCGTAACTCCAAATGAAATAATTTATATATGAAAAATGATCAGAAAAATTCAACCTATACATCTGTACCATTTTCATGCATGTTAGAACAATTTATGACTACTGTTTAGGACAACTCATATGATTGGCATTTCAATAAGCACATATGGAGTTTGAATTTGAACCCTTGGTTCAAACCAACTTCATTTAGTCTGTTCTAACTTGCATTAGCCAAACATACTCATTTTGCCATGTCATATTCATGCATCATATTGTTGCATTGCATTGATTGTGTTTTCTCTGTGTTGCCGGTATTTGTCCCCTCTCGATAGACTTGGTTCCGACGATGAGTTCGATGACACCGATGAAGAACTATATTATCTTCAGAAGTGCCAGGCAAGCAAAACCCCCTTGTTCATTCCGATACAATCCCACTCTCTCGCTCCTGCTCTCTTTTACTGCATTAGGACAACAACGATTCAACTGTTACATGCTGCGGTAGTTGAACCCCTTTTCCTCTGCATGACCTGTCATTGCCACAGTAAATAGATGAAACCCACTAGCATGAGTAGGAGTTGTTTGAGCCCTGATGTGCCTACTCATTCATGTTTGTTTGTCATGCCTGCTACTGCTTAGAGTTGAGTCAGGTCTGATTCATCGGGGATGAATCAGAGGTGTGTGAACATGTCCTACTGTGTGTGAGCTAAGTGTGTGAACACGATTTGGTAAAGGTAGCGGTGAGAGGCCATGTAGGAGTACATGGTGGGTTGTCTCATTGAAGCCGTCCTTAGGAACTGAGTCCTGTGTTTGTGATCCATGAATAGCTACTACCACACATTGGGATCCTTAATTGACTCTCTCGACTTATTAATCAACATGATCTCTGTCCAGGAGTTGCAACTAGTTTCTGGTGTTTGTAGGTTGTGTTAGTAGTCTACCAAGTGGTACCCGGTACAGGTGGGCTTGGGACAGACTAGGCACTGTGGCACGGTGTACCAACCGTAGATCCACCCGTCGAGGTGGGCTTGGGAACCCTGCACACATCGTTTGGGGCCGTGAGCGACACCCCGGCCGGATCTCCTTGCGGATGGAGCCCGAATAGGCGATAAACCTGGACGAGAGACTTGTGTGGTTAGTCAGGTCGTGGCCGACACCCTTGCTGGGCTTCCGCTTGAAGGTTGCCGAGTACATGTCGTGTAAACGGCGGTAAGCGGTGAGAGCGTGTGTGAAGAAGTACAACCCTGCAGGGTTAATATGATCTATTCGAATAGCAGTGTCCGCGGTAAAGGACTTCTGGGTTGCCTGTACAGTTCATAGGCAAGTGAAAGTGGATACTCTAAAATACGCAAGATAAGCATGAGTGTTATGGATGGCGTTCTCGTAGGGAGACGGGAGCGGATCCATAGTGGTGTATTGATATGGTGAATATGTGGACTCGTGTGCGCCACCTCAAAAGAGTTACTTGCAGTCGTAGTTCAGGATAGCCACCGTGTCAAAGCTGGCTTGCTGCAGTTAAACCCCACCATCCCCTTTGTTGATAATGATGCATATGTAGTTAGTTCTGATGTAAGTCTTGCTGGGTACATTTGTACTCACGTTGCTTAATTTATGTTTTTGCAGAGAGACTTCAGTCTCGCTAGTAGTACCGCGTGGACTTCGACGTTTAGCTTGTTACCTCAGCTACGATCTTGTGCCCTCGGCAGGATCTGATAGATAGGCAGGCTTCTCAGCCTTTTTCATTTGTAGATGTCTGTACTCAGACATGCTAAGCTTCCGCTTGTGTTTGACTTGTTTGCTCTGAATGTTGGGTCATGAGACTCATGCTTGTAATATCTCGCTCCTCGGAGCCTATTGAATAAATACTTGAGTTGTAGAGTCATGTTGTGATGCCATGTTGTATTTGCACATATCAAGCATATTGTGTGTATGTTATTGAAATGCTTGGTATGTGTGGGATCTGACTATCTAGTTGTTTATCCTTGGTAGCCTCTCTTACCGGGAAATGTCTCCTAGTGCTTCAACTGAGCCTTGGTAGCTTGCTACTGCTCCGGAACACTTAGGCTGGCCGGCATGTGTCCTCCTTCGTTCCTGTGTCTGTCCCTTCGGGGAAATGTCACGTGGTGTCTACCGAAGTCCTGTTAGCCTGCTACAGCCCTGTTTACCGGAGTCCTGCTAGCCAGTTGCTACAGCCCGGATTCACTCGCTGATGACCGACACGTTCGTTGCTAGGTCATGTATGCATGTCCCTATAAGTTAGTGCCACTTTGGGTTCACGACTAGCCATGTCAGCCCGGGTTCTTTGTCATATGGATGCTAGCGGCACTATCATATACGTGAGCCAAAAGGCGCAAACGGTCCCGGGCCAGGTAAGGTGGCACCCGTGGGAATACCGTGCGTGAGGCCGCAAAGTGATATGATGTGTTACATACTAGATCGGTGTGACTTAGGATCGGGGTCCTGACAGCTTTGGTATCAGAGCTTGACTGCCTGTAGGATTACCAAGCCAAACTGGTCGAAGTTGAGTCTAGAAATTCGCTAGTTATATAAGGGAGTTGATTGTGGGATGGAACGTAAGGCTCTTTTTACTCCTTATACCTTATGCCCTTCTGATCTGAGTCATCTTATCCTTCCTACAGGGTTAAGGAACTAGGCTTTCTCTTCTTTCTATTAGGATCACGTGTTACTAATCTGTAGACTTATAAGATTGTTGAACTTAAGCCTCGGTTCAGTTCCTATTACTTTCGTTTGTTAACTGTTGATCTCGAAACCTTGATATTGTGCTTCTGAGTGGCTAGGCCACCATTCTGTAGGATGTCTCAAGTCCTTTTCAAGCATTTACAGTCGTTATGCTATCCGAGTCATCCCAGGTTTCTAAACAGTCCGATGCATTTGCAAATTCCTTCTTACCGCTCCGAAGTTCCTTTGGGCCAGTTTAACCACACTAATTGGTGAGTTGAGGTACTCTGCTGCCTTGACATATATGTTGGAGCTACTATTATGACCCTAGGTGTCTTAGAGGATCACCTAGTACCCTAGCCATGTTTTGTGTTCCCGGTGTGATGAATCTGGCCGTCATTCTCGAAAGCATCCCGTGATGCCATTTAGTTAGTAGGCATTCTACTCCTGGGTTCTTGAACCCGAGATTCACCCTACTTATTTCATGTTGATAGTGTTTGCTAGTTCCTTTAGGATATTAGTAACATTTACGATAGTCCCCGAGATTTGTGGTATATCCTTCTTCCAATACCATGAACCAATATGACAGAAGTTCGGGAACCAAAAGATCACAACAAGACTGCTCTCGATGAGTTCCCCTTCTATATTACGATTCTGCCAAACCTACCTCTCTGCATGGATTGTTCGGAAGAAATATGTTGAACACGTTCGACATTCTAATCCATGCATCCACAACTCGGAAAATCATATGTTCTTTTGAGTTGTCCCTCTTTAGTTGTTCTCTGGCCCTCGTCTATCAATTGATAGTCAGGAGTAGGTATGCATTCGTGTTCATTGATGCCACTACTCTTGTGGCCCATCAAACCATTCTAATCCGGAATGACTAGGAGAAACAAACTCCAGAACCTCATCCATATCTAGGATTGGGTCAAAGCAATTGTATTCCGCAGATCAAAATGCCAATCCAGCTTCTGCTCTGCTCTACCTTGGAGTGTTACCATCTTTATGTCAAGAGTGTCATGAGAATTGCACCACCATCCTATGAACTCTTGATACAGTGATACTTCTCGCCATCATTATTCATTCCTCGGTTCCGTCTTATGGTAACCGGAACACCGACGAGTGAATCGTGATGTGTGAAATCTATACTCCTAGCAACCCCGTTGCTTGGTAGTTAAAGGACAATATTTTCATTCTTAGTGTGTTGGTTATTGAATCATCACCCTAAGGTTGATCATGCTACCTAGTCCATTCTCCTGGTGCACTCCTCGATCAATGAGTTAGGATTATTTCAAATCTTCGCTCTATTGATCATATCGTCTTGCCCTGAAAAGCAAGATTGTTCTCGAGCTTAGTAACATATCGGTGGTTCGTGATTTCCCGAATATCTTCTCGGAAGTATTACCAGGTCGTCACCTGACCGCTATGTTGAGCTCGTGATCAAGTTGGTTTTCGAAACCACCCTTTCTCCAAGAATCTGTGTTGGATACCTCTGAGCTGGCTGGTTAAGCTGAACAATAACTTGGAGAGTTGAAGGATAAAAGCTTAATCCACTTAGTTCATTTTAAGGGATGTCTTGTATGTGTGTTGAAGAAAGATGATATCTTCATTGATTGGTCCCTGTGATTAGTTGATGGACCTATCATCTTATCCAATCTTTGATTTGAGTGTGGGCTAATCTCAAATCAAATCAGAACCAACGATGTTCATAATGTTGTCTTACTCGTGGTTTTTCCTCGAGCATACTCCATTATATCTTTTGGTCTGACCAATGCTATCACCGTCTTCACATAATTGTGGGATTCCATTTATATGGAAACCTGGATGAATTGTTGTTGAGCCCATCGACAACATCCTTATCTTCTTCATGATTTTGTTGGACATTAAGCTAGTATTGGAAACTACTATAAGCATTATCTTCATGTTCCGTTCATGAAGCATAGGCTTGGATGAAAGGAGCGACTTTCTCCAATTCACGTGCACTTGATGTAAGTTGCCGCCGTGGATCCGAGAAAGATTGTTTTTGCTTCCTCTGGAATCGTCCCCAAGTTGGTCATGCACATGTACGAAGTATTCTATGGTTTGGTAGGTTGGCCGCCTCCATTCTATATGTGTTCTTAGCACACCAAGCCACTGATTGACTTGTTCAAGGAGGAGAAGTCTATGCTTGGGATCTAATCCATGGACTTGCGTAAAGACTTCGAAACCCTCGATGAGGATTCCCCACCTGAACTCATTAGTGTTTTTAGTATAAGACTACTGTGTGGCCATGCTTGTCTGGGACAGTGTGTTCACATGTATGTAGCAGAACCAGCTCATGTTTTGGAGCTTGCTATCGTAGTTCATTTCCCGAGAATCTCGCAACGTCATCTCGTCGATTTGTGTTGCAAACTTTCATTTTTCTTCCTAGACTCGATGAGTCTGGATTATTCTGACACCAACCAGATCTGAATCTCGGGCAGATATGATGGTTCGAACATTTCCCAAGAACTATAATAATGGTCTCTCTGTAATCGGTTAAGTGGATGCCGTGGCCAACACACCCAGCCGGAAGACCTATTATTGTAGTATCTTGATTGAGGAAGTTGGCCACCTCCCCATGAGGATTTCTTATGGATTTACTTCCGTAGTTATTCCTTATGATTTTTGTGTTCCCGAAGTCCGACCTTTACTTGATGTTCTAGATATCAAATCATATCTATGAATGGGATACACTAGTACATCAAGGAGAACATTAGAAGCGGAGTGCTAAATGTCTCTCGGTCGATCATCCAGATTTTGTTTCCTTGGCCTCGCTAAGGTGAAATCTGAGAAAGTGTTACCTTCCTTTGCATCTGCATCGTCCATCGCTATTCATCATGGTAGTATGTTGTGTTGTCAGCACCCTTGACACGGATGTTGGTAAAACCTTGATGAATATGGAAATGCTCAAGTTCTGGAGAGCACGCGCAAGCAAAATCATCCCTTGCATTGTCTTCAACAAGGTAGTCCACATCATCCATTCTGGCCCGAGAATGTCATTCTTTCGGATTCCTTTAAATGATCGATTGTGATTTGCCTTAGGTTGGTATAAAGAGTTTCAATGATCTCTGAATCAAAGGTAATTCTTTTTGCCACTTAAGGGGATATATCTACGAATCACCCTCCTCCAGGATGTCTCGCTGTGGTATCATGGCAACTCTACTCCTCGCTACATTGAAACCCCCTCACCATCTATTAAAGTGTGGAATTGTTGCCTACCTAGTGAATCCTCACCATCTCTTCCACTCCATCCCCTTGGATGAATGCTTGTGTCTCAGCTCGAGAGATGTTCTTACGTCTCGTTCCGTAAGTGATCTTGTGATCATTAAGATGATCCATCATTGTAGAGTTGTCTCTGTCCTTGTGTTGATGAAGGTCTCGAAAGCAAAGACGTCAAGATCAATTGGAGCAATGAATCAACATCTTCGAGAAGTGCAACCTGGATCGTGAAGATTGTGTTAGTTTGCATCCCCCCGTCATCTTACCCTACGCTTGAATCTCGAGACAAGATTCTTGTTTAGTGGGGGCGAGTTGTCACATCCCTAGTCCTGGTATGCAGTAGGCTAGCCCTTCATGTGTGCATCATGTTTATTTTCCAAATGAACTTGAAATGGGGGATGTTCAAACCCTAGCATAAAAAGGAATTCACTAGGTTGACCTAAAATATTCTCAGTAAGTCCAAATGGCTTTCAAAAATGTTCATCATTTCTGGTTAATACTGTAAACAGTAACCAGAGGTGTTGCACATTTTTCCATGACATATTTGGTCACTGAATTAAATCATATAGTATTTTGCAATTGGGCATTTAAATGCTATATATTATTTAATGTGCTCAACTAATTCTGAACTTAAGTGTGGGCTGTTAGGAATAATCCCAACAGAGCCCACAATTATTTGCAGGATTTTTTGAAAACGTTTTAGTATTTTTAGAAAAGCCCTAAATTTTACAGAAAATAGAAAACAGGAAATAAAACAGAGCAACCTTACCTGGACTTACCTTGAGGCCCACCAGGGATACCAGCCCACCTGCGCGGCCCGTTACTGTGCAGCCCAGCTGCCAGCCATCTTCCTCCCCCTCACCCCGAAGCAGCTGCGTGCTGGACGCACGCACGTCGACGCCGGCCACCTCCTGCTTCGCACTAGAGGCCTCTCCTTCGTCCTAATCCGCGTTTGGCGACGCCATGCACCCTTCTGGACCTCTCTCACTCTCTCCCGTGCTTCTCCCCTCCTCTACTCTCTTTCCCTCTCGCGCCCGAGCGCAACCACCGCCGCCGCTCGTAGTTGCCGCGGCCACCGCTTCCTCCTCGCCCGTCTGACGTGCCCGAGAGCTCCACCTCCACCTTCTATGCCTCCTCGACAAGACAAGCAACCGGGGACGCGCCGTATCGCCGCCATCGACATCATCTTCAACCTTGGGCACCGCCGATCGCCGTCGCCGATACATCATCCACAACCCGTCCCCGAGCCCGCTGAGACCACCGTCCGACTCCCTGTGAGCTCCTCCGTCGCTACCCACTCTTTCCCGCGTCAATTACTTGTCGTAGCCACCATACCCTTGCTAATAGCAGCCGTCACCGCACGGGCTCGTCGTCGGCGAAGCCCCGATGACCATTTGGTCACGGGCGTGCCTCCGTTGTGCTCGCCGCGACTTGTAGAGCATCGCTAGCGCCTTGCCTCGCTCCTTTGCATACCGTAGTCGCGTCCCTGTGCGCACCCGAACTCCGGCGGCCACAAAAGAGCTCGCCGCCATCAGCTCCGGCCAACCCAGCTGTTGCCGCTTGTCTCTTTGGATGTGCCTTCCTCCCAGGAACCAGTAGGAGCAAACCGCGCGTCAAATGATGCTTCATAGCAAGCGCAGGGTGCACCTCCGCCGTCGGCCGTGGTTGTCACCGGTTAGCCTCCGGCAAGCTGATGTGGCACGGTCACTAGCGACTAATGACCCAGCTAACTAACCCTCTGGGCCACCGACGCATGGGCCCCATGCCCTAATTAACCCCATCTTTATTTCTGCTTAGTCTAACTATAATCCAACGGGACCCATTTGTCAGGGTTGACCCTGCTGACATGGCCGTTGACCAGGCCCACCTGTCTGCGACCCTAACCGGCCCTGAGTCACTGACCAGTGGGCCCCTCTGGTCAGATTTGACCTGGACCAGCCCTGTTGACTTGCTGACATCATCATGACGTCAGGATGACGCAGTAAATGTTTTCTAGAATTTAAGTAAATCTTAAATGATTTATTATTTTCAGAAAATAGTCAAAACTTCTAAAATTCATATAAAATCAACCATAACTCCAAATGAAATAATTTATATATGAAAAATGATCATAAAAATTCAACCTATCCATCTGTACCATTTTCATGCATGTTAGAACAATTTATGACTACTGTTTACGACAACTCATATGATTGGCATTTAAATAAGCACATATGGAGTTTGAATTTGAACCCTTGGTTCAAACCAACTTCATTTAGTCTGTTCTAAGTTGCATTAGCCAAACACACTCATTTTGCCATGTCATATTCATGCACCATATTGTTGCATTGCATTGATTGTGTTTTCTCTGTGTTGCTGGTATTTGTCCCCTCTCGATAGACTTGGTTCTGACGATGAGTTCGATGACACCGATGAAGAACTATATTATCTTCAGAGTGCCAGGCAAGCAAAACCCCCTTGTTCATTCCGATACAATTCCACTCTCTCGCTCCTGCTCTCTTTTACTGCATTAGGACAACAACGATTCAACTGTTACATGCTGCGGTAGTTGAACCCCTTTTCCTCTGCATGACCTATCATTGCCACAGTAAATAGATGAAACCCACTAGCATGAGTAGGTGTTGTTTGAGCCCTGATGTGCCTACTCATTCATGTTTGTTTGTCATGCCTGCTACTGCTTAGAGTTGAGTCAGGTCTGATTCATCGGGGATGAATCAGAGGTGTGTGAACATGTCCTACTGTGTGTGAGCTAAGTGTGTGAACACGATTTGGTAAAGGTAGCGGTGAGAGTCCATGTAGGAGTACATGGTGGGTTGTCTCATTGAAGCCGTACTTAGGAACTAAGTCCCGTGTTTGTGATCCATGAACAGCTACTACCACACATTAGGATCCTTAATTGACTCTCTCGACTTATTAATCAAAATGATCTCTGTCTAGGAGTTGCAACTAGTTTCTGGTGTTTGTAGGTTGTGTTAGTAGTCTACCAAGTGGTACCCAGTACAGGTGGGCTTGGGACAGACTAGGCATCGTGGCACGGTGTACCAAGCATAGATCCACCCGTTGAGGTGGGCTTGGGAACCCTGCACACATCGTTTGGGGCCGTGAGCGACACCCCGGCCGGATCTCCTTGCGGATGGAACCCGAATAGGCGATAAACCTGGACGAGAGACTTGTGTGGTTAGTCAGGTCGTGGCCGACACCCTCGCTGGGCTTCCGCTTGAAGGTTGCCGAGTACAGGTCGTGTAAACGGCGGTAAGTGGTGAGAGCGTGTGTGAAGAAGTACACCCCTGCAGGGTTAATATGATCTATTTGAATAGCAGTGTCCGCGGTAAAGGACTTCTGGGTTGCCTGTACAGTTCATAGACAAGTGAAAGTGGATACTCTAAAATACGCAAGATAAGCGTGAGTGTTATGGATGGCGTTCTCGTAGGGAGACGGGAGCGGATCCATAGTGGTGTATTGATATGGTGAATATGTGGACTCGTGTGCGCCACCTCAAAAGAGTTACTTGCAGTCGTAGTTCGGGATAGCCACCGTGTCAAAGCTGGCTTGCTGTAGTTAAACCCCACCATCCCCTTTGTTGATAATGATGCATATGTAGTTAGTTCTGATGTAAGTCTTGTTGGGTACATTTGTACTCACGTTGCGTAATTTATGTTTTTGCAGAGAGACTTCAGTCTCGCTAGTAGTACCACGTGGACTTCGACGTTTAGCTTGTTACCTCAGCTACGATCTTGTGCCCTCGGCAGGATCTGGTAGATAGGCAGGCTTCTCAGCCTTTTTCATTTGTAGATGTCTGTACTCAGACATGCTAAGCTTCCGCTTGTGTTTGACTTGTTTGCTCTGAATGTTGGGTCATGAGACTCATGCTTGTAATATCTCGCTCCTCAGAGCCTATTGAATAAATACTTGAGTTGTAGAGTCATGTTGTGATGCCATGTTGTATTTGCACATATCGAGCATATTATGTGTATGTTATTGAAATGCTTGGTATGTGTGGGATCTGACTATCTAGTTGTTTATCCTTGGTAGCCTCTCTTACCGGGAAATGTCTCCTAGTGCTTCCATGGAGCCTTGGTAGCTTGCGACTGCTCTGGAACACTTAGGCTGGCCGGCATGTGTCCTTCTTTCGTTCCTATGTCTGTCCCTTCGGGGAAATGTCACGCGGTGTCTACCAGAGTCCTGTTAGCCTGCTACAGCCCGGTTTACCGGAGTCCTGCTAGCCCAGTTGCTACAGCCCGGATTCACTCGCTGATGACCGACACGTTTGTTGTTGGGTCATGTATGCCTGTCCCTGTAAGTTAGTGCCACTTTGGGTTCACGACTAGCCATGTCAACCTGGGTTCTTTGTCATATGAATGCTAGCGGCACTATCATATACGTGAGCCAAAAGGCGCAAACGGTCCCGGGCTAGGTAAGGTGGCACCCGTGGGAATACCGTGCGTGAGGCCGCAAAGTGATATAATGTGTTACATACTAGATCGGTGTGACTTAGGATCGGGGTCCTGACAATCATGTAGTCATCAAAACGTGTATGTCAGATGTTCGCAACATCCACAAACGACGTTCGAGGTTCAGCACACCGAGCGGTGCATTAAGGACATAAGCCTTCTATGCAGCAATGAGGACAATCCTCAGTTTACGGACCCAGCCCGCATGGTTGCTACTATCAACTTTCAACTATATTTTCTCTAGGAACATATCTAAAACAATAGAACTAAAGCGCGAGCTATGACATAATTTGCAAAGACCTTTTGACTATGTTCAGGATAATTAAGTTCATCTAATGAACTCCCACTCAGATAGACATCCCTCTAGTCATCTAAGTGATACATGATCCGAGTCAACTAGGCCGTGTCCGATCATCACGTGAGACGGACTAGTCATCATCGGTGAACATCTTCATGTTGATCGCATCTACTATACAACTCATGTTCGACCTTTCGGTCTCTTGTGTTCCGGGGCCATGTCTGTACATGATAGGCTCGTCAAGTCAACCTAAGTGTTTCGCGTGTGTAAATCTGGCTTACACCCATTGTATGTGAATGTTAGAATCTATCACACCTGATCATCACGTGGTGTTTCGAAACAATGAACTTTCACAACGGTGCACAGTTAGGGGGAACACTTTCTTGAAATTATTATGAGGGATCATCTTATTTACTACCATTGTTCTAAGCAAATAAGATGCATAAACATGATAAACATCACATGCAATCAAATAGTGACATGATATGTCGAGTATCATTTTGCTCCTTTTGATATCCATCTTCGGGGCTCCATGATCATCATCGTCACCGGCATGACACCATGATCTCCATCATCATGATCTCCATCATCGTGTCTCCAGAAGTTGTCTCGCCAACTATTACTTCTACTACTATGGCTAACAGTTTAGCAATGAAGTAAAGTAATTACATGGCGTTATTCAGGGACACGCAGGTCATACAATAAATAAAGACAACTCCTATGGCTCCTGCCGGTTGTCATACTCATCGACATGCAAGTCGTGATTCCTATTACAAGAACATGATCAATCTCATACATTACATATCATTCATCACATTCTTTTGGCCATATCACATCACATAGCATACCCTGCAAAAACAAGTTAGACGTCCTCTAATTGTTGTTTGCATGTTTTACGTGGCTGCTATGGGTTTCTAGCAAGAATGTTTCTTACCTACGCAAAAGCCATAACGTGATATGCCAATTGCTATTTACCCTTCATAAGGACCCTTTTCATCGAATCCGATCCGCCTAAAGTGGGAGAGACTGGCACCCGCTAGCCACCTTATGCAACAAGTGCATGTCAGTCGGTGGAACCTGTCTCACGTAAGAGTATGTGTAAGGTCGGTCCGGGCCGCTTCATCCCACAATGCCGCCGAATCAAGATAACACTAATACGGTAAGAAAAATGAACAAATCATCGCCCACAACTACTTTGTGTTCTACTCATGCAAAGAATCTACGCATAGACCTAGCTCATGATGCCACTGTTGGGGAACATATCAGAAATTCAAAATTTTCCTACGAGTCACCAAGATCTATCTATGGAGAGACTAGCAACAAGAGATAGGAGTGCATCTACATACCCTTGTAGATCGCGAGCGGAAGCGTTCAAGAGAACGGGGTTGATGGAGTCGTACTCGTCGTGATCCTAATCACCGACGATCCTAGCGCCGGACGGACGGCACCTCCGCGTTCAACACACGTACTGTTGGGAATACGTCTCCTCCTTCTTGATCCAGCAAGGGGAAGGAGAGGTTGATGGATATCCAGCAGCACGACGGCGTGGTGGTGGAAGCAGCGGCGATCACGGCAGGGCTTCGCCACGCTCAGCGAGAGGGAGAGGTGTCACGGGAGGGAGAGGGAGGCGCCAGGGGCTTGGGTGCAGCTGCCCTCCCTCCCTCCCACTATATATAGGGCCCCTAAGGGGGGGCGCCGGCCCTAGGAGATCCCACCTCCAAGGGGGGCGGCGGCCAAGGGGGGAAACTTGCCCCCCAAGCCAAGTGGGGTGCCCCCCACCCCTAGGGTTTCCAACCCTAGGCGCAAGGGGAGGCCCAAGGGGGGCGCACCAGCCCACCAGGGGCTGATTCGCTTCCCACTTCAGCCCATGTGGCCCTCCGGGATAGGTGGCCCTACCCGGTGGACCCCCGGGACCCTTCCGGTGGTCCCGGTACACTACCGGTGACCCCAAAACTTCCCCGATGGCCGAAACTGGACTTCCTATATACAAATCTTTACCTCCGAACCATTCCGGAACACCTCGTGACGTCCGTGATCTCATCCAGGACTCCTAACAACTTTTGGGTTACCACATACTAATATCTCTACAACCCTAGCGTCACCGAACCTTAAGTGTGTAGACCCTACGGGGTCGGGAGACATGCAGACATGACCGAGACGACTCTTCGTTCAATAACCAACAGCGGGATATGGATACCCATGTTGGCTCCCACATGTTCCACGATGATCTCATCGGATGAACCACGATGTCAAGGATTCAATCAATCCCGTATACAATTCCCTTTGTCTACCGGTATAGTACTTGTCCGAGATTCGATCGTCGGTATCTCGATACCTTGTTCAATCTCGTTACCGGCAAGTCTCTTTACTCGTTCCATAACACATCATCCCGTGATCAACTCCTTGATCACATTGTGCACATTATGATGATGTCCTACCGAGTGGGCCCAGAGATACCTCTCCGTCACACGGAGTGACAAATCCCAGTCTCGATTCGTGCCAACCCAACAGACACTTTCAGAGATACCCGTAGTGCACCTTTATAGCCACCCAGTTACGTTGTGACGTTTGGTACACCCAAAGCATTCCTACGGTATCCGGGAGTTACACAATCTCATGGTCTAAGGAAAAGATACTTGACATTTAGAAAAGCTTTAGCATACAAACTACACGATCTTGTGCTAGGCTTAGGATTGGGTCTTGTCCATCACATCATTCTCCTAATGATGTGATCCCGTTATCAATGACATCCAATGTGCATGGTCCGGAAACCATAACCATCTATTGATCAACGATCTAGTCAACTAGAGGCTCACTAGGGACATGTTGTGGTCTATGTATTCACACATGTATTACGGTTTCCAGTTAATACAATTATAGCATGAACAATAGACAATTATCATGAACAAGGAAATACAATAATAACCATTTTATTATTGCCTCTAGGGCATATTTCCAACATAGCGGATGTAATATGTGTAATAGCCGTGATATCCTAGTGTAAGTTGCTTGCTTATTTATTTCCTTGTTGTCTTGTTTATTTGTTTGCTTGTAGTCAGTGCAGTTCTTTTTCTGCGGTTTGCTAGTGGCTGCAATGACCTATTTTTTAAAACTATACTGTAGTGACACTGGGCCTCCTACGGGCCGTAGAAACAGTGGGCCTTCTACGGGCCATATAAGCAGTGGGCCTTCTACGAGCCATAAAAACAGTGGGCCTTCTACGGGCCATAAAAACAGTGGGCCTTCTACAGGCCGTAGAAACAATGGGCCTTCTATGGGTCGTATCATCAATGGGCCTTATACGGGCCGTATGATCGATTCGCCAAACATGGGCCAAACAGACCACATTCTGGCCGTAAACGTGCTAGAGTTGGAATCGTCCGTTCATGGGCCGACCATAACGGGCCATCGTTAATAGGCCGTATTTGATGATGCTATGAAAACGGCCCAACGTATTAACGGACCACAAACAGGCCGACTGTAACCACGGGCTGAATTTGGCCCACAAGCAGAAAATGACAGTAACGGGTCGTAAGTAAACGAATGCTGGAAATGAGCCCAAGAATAAATGGGCTCTGAGAAGGCCGAAAGATAACATGGGCTGGAAACGGCCCAATGGAATAATGGGCCGTTAATGGGTATAAAGTGATACACTGTTTTTTACGGGCCAGTTTCACCACGGGCCGTTAATGGGTGTAAAGTGATACACTGTTCATTACGAGCCAGTTTCACCACGGGCCGTTAATAGGCCAAGAGTTACATAGGGCCTCATATGGGCCGAAAGACGTCATGGGCCATACATGGGCCAGAAGTGAAAACGGGCTGGAATCATATTGGATGGCCCAGATGACGCTACTGGGCCTAATTTGAATAGGGTAGAACGGGCCTTGGGTTAGCGGGTTGTAAATGGGCTATATGCGAATAGGCCGTTAACAGGCTTTCCATGGGCCGGCCCGCCACCTTTTGACCAAGTCAAATGGGCCGGCCTTTTCACAGGAATGGGCCTCTGTTGGGCCGTGCCACATGTCGATGTATCATAGGTGCCTTCTGTCCAATGAGTGGATGGCATCTGTCCCAGCGATGAGCCGTCACGTGTTTCCTCCAGCCAATGATGATTTTACACATGAAAAATCCCCATTGGTCGGGGCTGTTAACGGGTTATCAGATCCAAAACCCGACCCGATAGCTTAACGGCATTCCGTTACGGTGGATGCCATGTGTCGGTCACCCTTGACGAAAGCACTTCTGTGACACGCGATTTATCGTCATGGAAGTGGACACTTCCGTGATGATAATTTTGGTAATGTCATGGAACACTTCTACGACAGCACAGGTATGACTATCTTGATTCTGTCATTAAATTGTCATGGATGTACATGCATGACAGAAAACGCGACCTACTGTGACAAACACGTATCATCACGGAAGTGTATTTTTTTGTAGTGTAGGCATGAATTGGCTTGCCCAATACACCCTATGACATGCCATTGGCAGGAAAAGAATGTTACATTTGTCCATGATGGGGAGCAAGTCACTCTGCAGGAGGTTCGACCCAAGGTGAAACCCAGAATTACTGCAGTGGAACCAGAGGAACTGCGCAAGATGCTCGCAGGCAATGACGTGTGGGCTATGGCGGTGATGGACACCACACCAATCGCTAAGAAGCGTCACAAGCCATCGTTGACACCCATCAGTGACCTGCTCGACGAGTTTGCTGATGTCTTCGTCGCGCCCCAGGGATTACCTCCTCACCGGCAGTACGACCACGCGGTCACCTTGGTGGACGGCGCACGTCCTGCAAACACACAACCCTACTGATATTCGCCACTCCAAAAGGATGAGATCGAGAAACAAGTCCGCGAGATGCTGGATTCAGGGGTGATCACACACAGCGTCAGCCCCTACGTGGCACCCGTCCTGCTCGTCAAGAAAAAGACGGTACATGGCGTTTCTGCGTCGACTATCGGCGGCTCAATGAAAACACCATCAAGAACAAGTTTCCACTTCCAATCGTGGATGAATTGCTCGATGAACTGGCGGGTGTTGCATATTTCTCCAAATTGGATCTCCGCTCCGGTTATCATCAAATCCGGATGCTTGAGGCAGATGAAGCTAAGACCGCGTTCAAAACCCACCACGGCCATTTTCAGTTTTGTGTCATGCCGTTCGGGCTGACGAATGTGCCGGCAACCTTCCAATGCTTGATGAACGCCATCTTCGCGGCACACATTCGTAAGTTTGTCATCATATTTATTGACGACATTCTAGTTTTCAATGAGACACTCGAGGAGCATGAGCAACACCTGCGGATTGTTTTGGAGCTACTCCGGAAGCATCAATTGTATGCCAAGATGTCCAAGTGCTCCTTCACGCAAGATCACATCGACTACCTCGGGCACGTCATCTCCAAGGAGGGTGTCGCGATAGACAGCGACAAGACTCAAGTAATTGTGAATTGGCCTACGCCGACAAATGCCACTAAGCTCTGGGGATTTCTGGGTCTCACGGGCTACTATCGCAAGTTCGTCCCTCACTATGGGATAATTGTCAAGCCTCTAACACATCACCTCGCCAAGAAGGGGTTCGAATGGACCGAGCAGGCGCAACAAGCTTTCAACATGCTCAAGTAGGCCATGGTGACCACTCCGGTCCTTGCTCTACCCAACTTCCACAAGCCCTTCTCGATCGAGACAGACGCGTGCGATACAGGCATTGGTGCAGTTCTTGTGCAAGAAGGCCATCCTATTGCGTACTACAGCAAAGCTCTTGGTGTCAAGAACCAGAAATTATCAACATAAAAGAAGGAATTTCTTGCCGTGATGATGGTGCACTGAAGATGAACGGGGCTAAGCGATCCGCCGAAGCTGTGGGATGTCAAAATGCATCGGTAGGGGAGCGTTCCGCCTCAGAGGGAAGCAACCACGAAAGCGGGGTCGTGGACAAGTGGCGCTCCTACCTGCAATGAGGCCCCTTCACAATCCTCACAAACCACAAAAGCTTATGTACTCTGGGTGATCAGCAGTTGGAAACAGATGTGCAGTGCCAAGCCATGTCCAAATTGGTCGGTTTACAGTTCCGCTTTCAGTACAAGCGTGGTGCTGAAAATGGTGTTGCTGATGCATTGTCCCAAGTTGGCACACACTTCGAGACAGCAACCCTCTCCCTCGGCTAGCCAGCGAGGGTGCAAGAGGTAGCCAACTCGTATGCAATAGATCAAGATGCTCAGGAATTACTGCAACAACTTGCCCTGCACAGCCCTGACGATGATGGCTTCGAGCTCTATCGTGGCCTGGTCCGTCACCATGGCCGCCTTTGGATCGGCAACAACACTACTCTGCACACTAAACTAATCAGTGATATGCATGATAGCGCAGTGGGAGGCCACTCCGATGCAACAGCCACTTATCATCGCATCGAGAAATGCTTTGCTTGGACGGGTTTGAAGGCAGCAGTGGAGGAGTATGTGCGTTAGTGCACTGTCTGCCAACAGGCAAAACATGAGCTTCAGAAACTGGCAGGAAAGTTGGCTCCCCCTTCCCATCCCAACAGCCCCTTGGCAAGACCTGACAATGGACTTTGTCGAGGGCCTGCCCAAGTCTGAAGGCTATGATTCGATCATGGTTGTGGTGGATCGCTTTACAAAGTTTGCTCACATTGTTCCCCTCCGACACCCCTTCACAGCAGCACAAGTGGCCAAAGCTTTTTGGGACAATATTGTTAAACTGCATGGTGTGTCGGCTTCCATTGTGTCTGACTGAGACAAGGTCTTTACCAGCAATACTCTGGCGTGAACTGCTGGCCGACGCATGTACAAAACTGCTCTACTCCACAGCTTACCACCCACAAACGGACGGCCAGAGTGAACGCATGAATCAATGCATGGAAATGTACTTAAGATGCGCGGTTCATGACACACCTTGCCAATGGTGCAGATGGCTACCTTCGGCAGAATTTTGGTACAACTCTTCTTATAATGCCTCTCTGCACTACTCCCCTTTCAAAGCTCTATATGGTGTGGAAGCAAATATGGGCAGCATGGGGGCCTGGCAAGATACTCCCCCTCCAATGCTCGACGGCAAGGAGTGGGACTGGGCAGTGCATACCGAGCGTCTGCGCGAGCAATTGGCACGAGCCCAACAGAGGTTCAAAAAGTATGCAGATATCAACCGAACAGAACGCTCTTTTCAGGTGGGAGAACAAGTCCTCCTGAAGCTACAGCCTCATGTTCAGAAGTTAGTGGCAAGCCGACCTTGCGCAAAGTTGGCTTACAAATTCTTTGGCCCATTCACAATCATGGACAAGATTAGGAACTTAGCTTACAAAACGGCGTTGCTCGAAGACAGCCGCATCCATCCAGTTTTCCACGTATCTCAACTGACGCCCTTCACTCTGAATTACTCTCCGGTCTTCTCTACACTTCCCAGCACAGCTGACCTGACGATAGTTGAAGCAACTCCAATAGCTATCCTAGACAGACGGATGATGAAGCGCGGCAACGCTCATGTGGTGCAGCTGCAGGTACAGTGGGACAAACCAGCTTCAGCAATAACCTGGGAAGACTATGATGTGCTACGTCGACGCTTTCCGACAGCAGCTATCTGGGATCAAGATGGCCCGAGCGAGGACGCTCGTTCTGAAGATGGGGAGAGTGTCACACTAGCTACACAGGACCAAGCTGTGTGACTGCCATAGGGGCCCAGGGCCATGGGAGTGGGTGTGTGGTGACGGACTAGTGGGTCCCTCTGTTAGGTGTGTGTGTGTGTGTGTGTGTGTGTGTGTGTGTGTGTGTGTGTGTGTGTGAGTTGGCCGTGAGCCAGAGGTCTATACTTAACTCTGTAAGCGATCCTGAGAGAAGTATGCTGAATGAAATGAACTAGAGGGACACGGCCTAGTCGACTTCGATCATGTAACACTTAGATGACTAGAGGGATGTCTAATCTGAGTGGGAATTCATTAAATAATTTGATTAGATGAACTTAATTATCATGAACTTAGTATAAAATCTTTGCAAAAATGTCTTGTAGATCAAATGGCCAACGCTCATGTCAACATGAACTTCAACGCGTTCCTAGAGAAAACCAAGCTGAAAGATGATGGAAGCAACTATACGGACTAGGTCCGGAACCTGAGGATCATCCTCATAGCTGCCAAGAAAGCATATGTCCTAGAAGGACCGCTAGGTGAAGCACCCATCCCAGAGAACCAAGACGTTATGAACGCTTGGCAGTCACGTGCTAATGATTACTCCCTCGTTTAGTGCGGCATGCTTTACAGCTTAGAACCAGGGCTCCAAAAGCGTTTTGAGCAACACGGAGCATATGAGATGTTCGAGGAGCTGAAAATGGTTTTCCAAGCTCACGCCTGGGTCGAGAGATATGAAGTCTCCGACAAGTTCTATAGTTGTAAGATGGAGGAAAATAGTTCTGGCAGTGAGCACATACTCAAAATGTCTGGGTTGCACAACCGCCTGTCCCAGCTAGACATTAACCTCCTGGACAAGGCGGTCATTGACAGAATCCTTCAGTCGCTCCCACCGAGCTACAAGAGCTTTGTGATGAACTACAATATGCAGGGGATGGTGAAAACTATTCCTGAAGTATTTTCAATGCTGAAGTCAGGAGAGGTAGAAATCAAAAAGGAACATCAAGTGTTGATGGTCAATAAAACCACCAAGTTCAAGAAAGGCAAGGTAAGAAGAACTTCAAGAAGGACGGCAAGGATGTTGTCGCGCCCGGTAAGCCAGTTGCCGGGAAGAAGCCAAAGAATGGACCCAAGCCTGAAACTGAGTGCTTTTATTGCAAAGGGAAGGGTCACTGGAAGCGGAACTGCCCCAAATACTTAGCGGACAAGAAGGCCGGCAACACTAAAGGTATATGTGATATACATGTAATTGATGTGTACCTTACCAGTGCTCATAGTATCTCCTAGGTATTTGATACCGATGCCATTGCTCATATTTGTAACTCAAAGCAGGAGCTGCGGAATAAGCGGAGACTGGCGAAGGACGAGGTGACGATGCGCGTCGGGAATGGTTCCAAGGTCGATGTGATCGCCGTCGGCACGCTACCTCTACATTTACCCACGGGATTAGTTTTAAACCTCAATAATTGTTATTTAGTGCCAAGTTTGAGCATGAACATTGTATCTGGATCTCGTTTAATACGAGATGGCTACTCATTTAAATCCGAGAATAATGGTTGTTCTATTTATATGAGAGATATGTTTTATGGTCATGTCCCGATGGTCAATGGTTTATTCTTAATGAATCTCGAACGTGATATTACACATATTCATAGTGTGAATACCAAAAGATGTAAAGTTGATAATGATAGTCCCACATACTTGTGGCACTGCCGCCTTGGTCACATTGGTGTCAAGCGCATGAAGAAGCTCCATGCTGATGGACTCTTAGAGTCTCTCGATTATGAATCATTTGACACATGCGAACCATGCCTCATGGGCAAAATGACCAAGACTCCTTTCTCCGGAACAATGGAGCGAGCAACCAACTTATTGGAAATCATACATACTGATGTGTGCGGTCCAATGAGCGTTGAGGCTCGTGGAGGATATCGTTATGTTATCACTCTCACTGATGACTTAAGTAGATATGGGTATGTCTACTTGATGAAACACAAGTCTGAGACCTTTGAAAAGTTCAAGGAATTTCAGAATGAGGTAGAGAATCAACGTGACCGAAAGATAAAGTTCTTACGATCAGATCGTGGAGGAGAATATTTAAGTCACGAATTTGGTACGCACTTAAGGAAATGTGGAATCGTTTCACAGCTCACGCCACCTGGAACACCTCAGCGTAAAGGTGTGTCCGAACTTCGTAATCGCACTCTATGGATATGGTGCGATCTATGATGTCTCTTACCGATTTACCGCTATCATTTTGGGGTTACGCTCTAGAGACAGCTACATTCACTTTAAATAGGGCTCTGTCTAAATCCGTTGAGACGACACCGTATGAATTATGGTTTGGGAAGAAACCTAAGCTGTCGTTTCTAAAAGTTTGGGGATGCGATGCTTATGTCAAGAAACTTCAACCTGAAAAGCTCGAACCCAAGTCGGAAAAATGCGTCTTCATAGGATACCCTAAGGAAACCATTGGGTATACCTTCTACCTTAGATCCGAAGGCAAGATCTTTGTTGCCAAGAACGGATCCTTTCTGGAAAAAGAGTTTCTCTCGAAAGGAGTAAGTGGGAGGAAAGTAGAACTCGATGAAGTACTACCTCTTGAACCGGAAAGTAGTGCAGCTCAGGAAAATGTTCCTGTGGTGCCTGCACCGACTGGAGAGGAAATTAATGATGATGATCAAGGTACTTCGGATCAAGTTGCTACTGAACTTCGTAGGTCCACAAGGACACGTTCCAAGCCAGAGTGGTATGGCAACCCTGTCCTGAAAATCATGTTATTAGACAACGGTGAACCTTCGAACTATGAAGAAGCGATGGCGGACCCAGATTCCAACAAATGGCTTGAAGCCATGCAATCCGAGATAGAATCCATGTATGAAAACAAAGTATGGACTTTGACAAACTTGCCCGATGATCGGCGAGCGATAGAAAACAAATGGATCTTTAAGAAGAAGACGGACGCGGATGGTAATGTTACCATCTATAAAGCTCGACTTGTCGCTAAGGGTTATCGGCAAGTTCAAGGGGTTGACTACGATGAGACTTTCTCTCCCGTAGCGAAGCTGAAGTCCGTCCGAATCATGTTAGCAATTGCCGCATACTATGATTATGAGATATGGTAGATGGACGTCAAAACGGCATTCCTTAACGGCTATCTTAAGGAAGAACTGTATATGATGCAGCCGGAAGGTTTTGTCAACCCTAAGAATGCTAACAAGGTATGCAAGCTCCAGCGATCCATTTATGGGCTGGTGCAAGCATCTCGGAGTTGGAACATTCGCTTTGATGAGATGATCAAAGCGTTTGGGTTTATGCAGACTTATGGAGAAGCCTGCGTTTACAAGAAAGTGAGTGGGAGCTCTGTAGCATTTCTCATATTATATGTAGATGACATACTTTTGATGGGAAATGATATAGAACTTTTGGACAGTATTAAGGCCTACTTGAATAAGTGTTTTTCAATGAAGGACCTTGGATAAGCTTCTTACATATTAGGCATCAAGATCTATAGGGATAGATCGAGACGCCTCATAGGTCTTTCACAAAGCACGTACCTTGATAAGATATTGAAGAAGTTCAATATGGATCAGTCCAAGAAAGGGTTCTTTCCTGTATTGCAAGGTGTGAGATTGAGCTCGGCTCAATGCCCGACCACGGCAGAAGATAAAGAAGAGATGAGTGTCATCCCCTATGCCTCAGCCATAGGATCTATTATGTATGCCATGTTGTGTACCAGACCTGATGTAAACCTTGCCGTAAGTTTGGTAGGAAGGTACCAAAGTAATCCCGGCAAGGAACACTGGACAGCAGTCAAGAATATCCTGAAGTACCTAAAAAGAACAAAGGACATGTTTCTCGTTTATGGAGGTGACGAAGAGCTCGTCGTAAAGGGTTACGTCGATGCTAGCTTCAACACAGATCTGGATAACTCTAAGTCACAAACCGGATACGTGTATATGTTGAATCGTGGAGCAGTAAGCTGGTGCAGTTGCAAACAGAGCATCGTGGCGGGATCTACATGTGAAGCGGAGTACATGGCAGCCTCGGAGGCAGCGCATGAAGCAATATGGATGAAGGAGTTCATCACCGACCTAGGAGTCATACCCAATGCGTCAGGGCCGATCACTCTCTTCTGTGACAACACTGGAGCTATTGCCCTTGCCAAGGAGCCCAGGTTTCACAAGAAGACCAGGCACATCAAGCGTCGTTTCAACTCCATCCGTGAAAATGTTCAAGATGGAGACATAGATATTTGCAAAGTACATACGGATCTGAATGTCGCAGATCCGTTGACTAAACCTCTTCCGCGAGCAAAACATGATCAACACCAGAACTCTATGGGTGTTCGATTCATCACAATTTAACTAGATTATTGACTCTAGTGCAAGTGGGAGAATGTTGGAAATATGCCCTAGAGGCAATAATAAAAGGATTATTATATTTCCTTGTTCATGATAATTGTCTTTTATTCATGCTATAATTGTATTATCCGGAAATCGTAATACACGTGTGAATACATAGACCACAATATGTCCCTAGTGAGCCTCTAGTTGACTAGCTCGTTGATCAACATATAGTCATGGTTTCCTGACTATGGACATTGGATATCATTGATAACGAGATCACATCATTAGGAGAATGATGTGATGGACAAGACCCAATCCTAAAGCATAGCACAAGATTGTGTAGTTCGTTTGCTAGAGCTTTTCCAATGTCAAGTATCTTTTCCTTAGACCATGAGATCGTGTAACTCCCGGATACCGTAGGAGTGCTTTGGGTGTACCAAACGTCACAACGTAACTGGGTGACTATAAAGGTATACTACGGGTATCTCCAAAAGTGTCTGTTGGGTTGACACGGATCGAGACTGGGATTTGTCACTCCATATGACGGAGAGGTATCTCTGGGCCCACTCGGTAATGCATCATCATAATGAGCTCAAAGTGACCAAGTGTCTGGTCACGGGATCATGCATTGCGGTACGAGTAAAGTGACTTGCCGGTAACAAGATTGAACGAGGTATTGGGATACCGACGATCGAATCTCGGGCAAGTAACATACCGATTGACAAAGGGAATTGTATACGGGGTTGCTTGAATTCTCGACATCGTGGTTCATCCGATGAGATCATCGAGGAGCATGTAGGAGCCAACATGGGTATCCAGATCCCGCTGTTGGTTATTGACCGGAGAGCCGTCTCGGTCATGTCTACGTGTCTCCCGAACCCGTAGGGTCTACACACTTAAGGTTCGGTGATGCTAGGGTTGTAGAGATATTTGTATGCAGCAAACCGAAAGTTGTTCGGAGTTCCGGATGAGATCCCGGACGTCACGAGGAGTTCCGGAATGGTCCGGAGGTAAAGAATTATATATGGGAAGTCAAGTTTCGGCCATCGGGAAAGTTTCGGGGGTCACCGGTATTGTACCGGGACCACCGGAAGGGTCCCGGGGGTCCACCGGGTGGGGCCACCCATCCCGGAGGGCCCCATGGGCTGAAGTGGAAGGGGAACCAGCCCCTGGTGGGTTGGTGCGCCCCCCTTGGCCCCCCCTGCGCCTAGGGTTGCGAACCCTAGGGGAGGGGGCGCCTCCACTTGCCTTGGGGGGCAAGGCACCCCCTTGGCCGCCGCCCCCCCTAGGAGATCCCATCTCCTAGGGCCGGCGCC
>NC_041381.1:612401614-612415431 GCF_002162155.2 Triticum dicoccoides
GGGGACCCTATATATAGAGGGTGGGAAGGAGGGCAGCCTTACCTTTGCACTTGGCGCCTCCCTTTCCCCTTGCTACACCTCTCCCTCCCGCAGACGCTTGGCGAAGCCCTGCCGGGATCCTCGCTGCATCCACCACCACGCCGTCGTGCTGCTGGATCTTCATCAACCTCTCCTTCCCCCTTGCTGGATCAAGAAGGAGGAGACGTCACGCTGACCGTACGTGTGTTGAACGCGGAGGTGCCGTCCGTTCGGCGCTAGGATCTCCGGTGATTTGGATCACGGCGAGTACGACTCCCTCAACCCCGTTCTCTTGAACGCTTCCGCTCGATCTTCAAGGGTATGTAGATGCACTCCTCTCTCTCGTTGCTAGATGAACTCATAGATTGATCTTGGCGAAACCGTAATTTTTTTTTATTTTCTACAAGTTCCCCAACAAGCACATCGTCCCACTTCGATTCCATCCAGTGGGAGGTCTGCGACATCCAGGTGGAGCCACCTCCATCGCCAGTTCCACCTCCCGAGTACGGCAGCACCTGGCTGTCTTCTTCATCTCCGACAAGCCAACGCCCTCGGGCTTCCGTCACCTCCACGACGCCTCAAGAGTGGAGTAGCCACAGGGGTCGCGATGTGGGCGCTGAAAAGGGAGGAGGTGAGGAGGGCTCCGGGGGATGCATCGGTGCTGGGAGAGAGAGAGAGGAGCCGCCGCCGCCGCGCTGAGATCCAGATCGAGCTCCCAGGCGCGGGGAGAGATCGTCAGTTTTTTTCTTCGTGTGAGGGGTCATCGTACGGTTCTTTCTCGCGAGGGCGGTCGTCGTCCGTTTTTTTTCTCGTGCGAGGGTGCATCATGCTTGGGTGCGAGGGAGGTGACAAGAGGACGAAAAAAAAAGGATGAAAATGGTGGGACGAAAATAAACCGTGAAACGGAAACTACCAACTGAGACATTAGAAGTAGAGATAGATAAATCCCGAACGTTCGGAATTTAAGCATGTCATCCCGAACGTATTTTGATGGCAACTTTAGTTGCTGCGTGGTGGCAACTTTAGTTGTTAATACATGACAACTTTGTTCCAATTCAATTTTTTGTCAGAAAATTGTCATATTTGTCAACATCGTCTTAACTAAAGTTGCCATGAAAAGAGTTCGGATTAGCATGCTCAAATTCCGAACATTCGGAACTTATTGAGGTCCTTAATTAAATGCTAATGGTCGGTGCTTAATGAACTAAATAGTGCTTATGTGATTGTGCGGTTGTGTGCATGCGTGCATCACATGAAAGTGAACAAATGATTGATTCAGTTCCGCGCCAGCCAGAACGAACTAAGCAACACTACAGATCATGCACGGATGGACTCACAAGACCGACTAATGCAGCGAATCAACCTATGGTTGAATTGGTTAGGTGGACAGTGGTATCCCTAACCCATCAGGGTTCAAATCCTGGTGCTCGCATTATTTCTGGATTTATTTCAGGATTTCCAACGATGCGCTTTCAGTGGGAGGAGACGTTCCCGTCGACGACGAGGCGCCTACGGTGACTTTGTAAATCTCAAGATGATATGCCGGCTCAGTCTCTCCGAGGTGTTCATAGGATAGGGTATGCGTGTGTGCGTTCATAGGGATGAGTGTATGCGTGTGTATATGAGTGCTTGTGTCTGTACTGATGCTAAAAAAAAAAAAAGACCGACTCATGCAACGCTGTGTCCCTCGCTCTGTCCCTCTATTCCTACAATCCCACTAGGAGCAAATTTACTGAAACAAATCTGGGTTAATCGACTGACCCATTTTGTTTTCTGTTGATTGATCTCCAGCCGGTCCCAAGTTTCTGTACGTAGCAACGGAACCAATATCTCTTTCTTTTTTTCTGACGGTTTGTAACCCATATCTCAATCGCAAAACAAGATTTAAAAGAGTTCCCAACGGCCAACGCAGATACTACCGATCGTGTCATCTGGCCGTATATTACGAGACGGGTTGTTGCTCTTCCGTGGCAACCGCAGATCCACGCGGCGTGCACGTCCACAGACCGCACGACGCGTGCCCAGCGCCCGGCCATGGGGGACACGGTGGTTCTCAACCCCGGGCTCGGCGTGGGCCACCTGGTGCCCATGGTGGAGCTGGCCAAGCTCTTCCTGCGCGGCGGCCTCGCCGTCACCGTCATCGTCAACGTCCCGCCGGGCAAGGCCACGGACACCTCGGCCGCCGTCGCGCGCGCCGCGGCCGCCAACCCGTCCGTCCGCTTCCACGTGCTGCCCACGCCGCCGGACGTCGACGGCGACACGGTGGCGCCGGACGCCGCCGAGGCGCCCAACCCCTTCGTCCTCCTGCGCCGCATGAACGCGCCGCTCCGCGACTACCTCCGCTCGGTGCTCCCCTCCGTGCGCGCCCTCGTCCTCGACATGTTCTGCTTCTGCGCGGACGCCGTCGACGTCGCCGCCGAGCTCGGCGTGCCGGTCTACGTCTTCTACACCGGCAGCGCCAGCAGCCTCGCCGTGAACCTCTACCTCCCGCGCATGCAGGCCCAGATCGGCGACGCCAGCCTCGGCGAGATCGGCGACGTGCCGCTCTCCTTCCCCGGGAACCGCCCCTTCAAGCCCACCGACCTCCCCGAGCTCGCGCTCGACCGCCACAACGAGGTGTACAAGAGCTTCCTGCGCGCGTTCGAGCGGATTCCGGAGTCCCAGGGCATCGTCATCAACACGTTCGAGTGGCTCGAGGACAGGGCGCTGCGCGCGCTCCGGGACGGCGCGTGCGTCCCCGGCCGCGCCACGCCGCCGGTGTACTGCGTCGGGCCAATGATCTCAGCCGGCGGCGGTGGCGGTGAAGAGAAGAAGCACGAGTGCCTGGCGTGGCTGGACGCGCAGCCGGAGAAGAGCGTCGTGTTCCTCTGCTTCGGGAGCATGGGCACCTTCCCCAAGACGCAGCTGGAGGAGATCGCCGTCGGGCTGGAGCGGTCCGGGCAGAGGTTCCTGTGGGTGGTGCAGAGCCCGCGCAGCGCGGACGGCGGGCCGGACCTGCTCGCGGACGCTCTCGCCGAGCCGGACCTCGCGGCGCTGCTGCCGGAGGGGTTCCAGGAGCGGACCGGCGGCCGCGGGCTGGTCGTCAAGTCGTGGGCGCCGCAGGCGGACGTGCTGCACCACCGGGCGACGGGCGCCTTCGTGACGCACTGCGGGTGGAACTCGACGCTGGAGGCGATCGTGGCGGGGCAGCCGCTCATCTGCTGGCCGCTGTACGCGGAGCAGAGGCAGAACAAGGTGTTCGTGGTGGAGGAGATGGGCGCCGGCGTGGAGATGGCCGGGTACGACGGGGAGGCGGTGGCGGCGGCGGAGGTGGAGGCCAAGGTGAGGTGGGTGATGGAGTCCAAGGGCGGGGAGGCGCTGCGGGAGCGAGCCATGGCGGCCAAGCACAAGGCACTCGAGGCGCTGGACGAAGGTGGAGCATCCCGGTCGGCGTTTGCTGAGTTTCTTAGAGATCTTTAGAGCCTGTTATAGAACTTAGATTAGATTATCGTCGTGTTACAGTTTTGTCCAATCATATCACGTGGAATGAAAAAACCATAACTTAGATTATCGTCGATGAATTCTGACGGCAAGGTGATCGCCGTCGAACCACGACCACGGCGATGCCATGGTCGTGGCGGAGGAAGAACTTGACCCCTTCTCAAATATGATCATATTCCATACATCAACAGCAACATATATCACACAGAAGTCCAAACAAAAACGAGCAATGATCTCAACATCACACAACCCCATGAAAAAGAATGCATGTTATCCTATCGTGGCACAACAAACAACACAAGCTCGAATGTAGTCCATTCATGTCCTCAATCCGGACCCAATCACTACCAACCTAAACTTTTTACATACAAAGAGAAGAAAAGAATCAAACTGTACTGTACTCTCCCTGCCTGTGTTTCCGTCTGTGTATAATTACAAAGTGAGAACAAACAAACTTGTGGCCTGCAACTCAGCTACAAGCAAATATACACAGTTACTTAGCCTTGTACCTGTGGTGGCCTTCCCTATTGTCCTACATCACATCACCCAGCATGTAGTCAAAACCATAAACCATATTCAGGAGATCAGTCTTTGTGTCGACTCCGCATCCGCATATAGGAGATTTTACAGAGGGGCTGCCCTGGCCGGCGTGACCGTAATATATACTTCTGAATCCATGATTGATGTGTAATGTATGTACTGCCAGCTGATACCCAGCTTCCTTTCTTGAGTATCTCGAGCAATGCAGTGTCCATCGCGTAATTGGCGATCGGTGCACCGAGAAAGCACTAGATGATTCTTCCCCCTGCTCTCCAAAGTCCAGTGCGCCACAAGCAACGACGACATACATACAACACACCTGTGCTATTTTCCTATTGTGAGGTTTACCTGTTTCAGAAATGCTCCTTGTGGAATTCGAATTTTGTCGTGCATTTGCCATTGAACTCATGGCAAAGGTTGCTTAGTTCCTGCGCCAGAACCGGAGCTCCGCAATAGAACACTCCTGTGCAAGCAACAGTAGCAATTACCTTCTTTGCAACAATCAGATAATATAAGTTCATACCCAAATTGGACAGCCAGAACTGTGCTATTTATGTTGTTGTATTGCATCTTGCCTGAAGGATAACTAAAACGTGCTGATGGGTAGGAGTATTTCGCAGCTAAAAGCATCAAAAGGCTACACTAAAAGGCAAGCTTTAATTAGTATCTTACCTATCTTGGCATAAGGATGTTTGGAGGCTACCTTAGACAGCACCCTCTTAAAATTTGGTCTTGCAAAATGTGTCCGCACCTGCGAAATCAGTATATCAGTAAATAGCGAGCACATAAAATTAACTCGACAGGCATGCTAGCATGTTTCTTTGCCACACCTCACCCTAATAATATAGCAAAATTCGAACATTAATACTGCTAATACTAAGACTGGCATGAGGCCAATTGGTATGTCATAACTTGTAACTTACTCGAGTTCCAGACACTACATCGACACCGTTCTTCGCATGGTTGAGAGCTTGCAGCATTGTGATGAGTGCTGACCGGGCATCCCCTTCTTCGTAAACACTTGTGAGATAGTTGTGCATCTCAATGATATTCTAATATTGAAGAAAGGCAGCTGTAAGAACTAAATTGCGAGCAAACACAGTGTATCACTTGAAAAAAGTTTGGCTGATAATTACCCTTTGATCTAGTTCAGCAATCTCATTCATGATTCCTTTAAACCAATCAAAAGAGCCTTGTTCCCGTGTCACCCAATAAAAGTAAGCATTTGTTGTCTTAAAAACCCTCTTTGGTTTTGACGTAATCCTCATAAGGGTGTCAAGGTCAACAGATGCCTTACTGGGTCCGATTGGTGGGTAAAGATCAGTTGAGGCTTCCTGCAAATATAGGTTGATGAGTTATTTAATTAGTCTAGTTTTTCATAGTTTTGGTAATGTAGCACAAATAGATGGATAAATAAATCACTGAATATTATAGTTCTTCCAGCGGTTAGGGTATAAGGAAGACGCCAATTGGAAACATGATATAGATTGCAGTATAGTCTGTCAAGAATCAATAGTAGTTCTAACTTCTAATTGTAGTAGGGTGCACGGAAAATTCGCTTACATCCTCTTCCTCCATTTTGATGATGTTGTTAATCAGATCTTTCAATATGCTGATGAAAGGAGTTGCACCAATTCCTAACCCAACAAGTAGTAAAACATCATACTTGCTATAGTCTTGCGCAGGAGAACCATACGGTCCATCAATCAAAAGTTTTGGGAAACTGCATTTTGAAAATAATTATCAAGATCCCGATTGCACAAACATATTATTGCCTCTGAATAAGAAGGATAGCCATACGTTTTTTTGGTGTTCTCATCTGCTCTAAGGAGGCCACTTTTCCCATTCATAGGTGGCTCACAAGCTGCGGAGAATACACGCTTGAGCTCTCGCGTCCAGTCACCAAGTTGTCGGACATGGATACTGAGAAAATCATCCCCCGGTGCTGAAGTTATCGAGAAGGGATGCCTGAAAAGGGTAAGAGTATTTGAGATTGAATGAAGTGCCATGCATACCTATTCTACAAATAAACTGTACATAAACATACTAGATAGTGTAAAAGCGATTTTTTTTGTTCCAACTGTAGTTTATTTACAATTAAGAGGCATGTACCATTCAAATGGTGAAACAGCTGGACATTGAACAAACATATACTGCCCGCTCTTGTAACGGAATGTCGGTGGCTTAGACATTTGCAATGTCAAAACATTACCAGGATATATGGCCACCTGCAAAGCAAGTGTATGTGTCAGCGTACCAGACATGGAAATAGAACTCAAATTTCAAATTTTATGTGGGTTGACCTTCAATATCCGGACAGAGTAACTGCCAGACCTGAAGAACCTCAGAGTCCTCTCCCCTACATATAACCCAACAGGGACTGCAAGATACATCCATGTCTGCGAAAGAGATTAGGTGCTTACAAAATTATTCAGGTAAAGAGAGTAAAGGAGAAGAAAAGATATAAACTAACCGTTCTTTTGTACCAATCCAGGATAAGGTATAGACGCTCTCCATGAATAACAAGTGATATGTATACAATGATAAACAGATGATGAGAGTACCAGAAGGCATTGAAGCCAGTTAGCTTGTCAAATGGCTTGGGTAGCTTCACCAGGCTACGACGGAACCACCTGGTTGCTAGAGTAAAAGCAATGAGCATGCAGACAACCATAATAACTCCAGTTACACCCTCCACTCCTCTGACTAACGCCAAATATGTTGGCTTGGTCTCCCCAAAGTACATGCGCAGTGGATCATATTTCTCGTCTGAGGAATCTATAAGCCGTGGAAAATCACATGCAAGATGGTTTCCTGCATGAAGGATAACACCAACCACAATTGCCGCCGCAATAGTCTGCCATGGCAACACAAAATGTTCATTGTTAGCTGTAACCCTTGCTTGTCTGGATGCCATTATGTCATTGTGTCCCATTAACCTAGAGTATGAATGGTAAGTTGAGAACAGACACATTAGGCTAAACTAATGATCACATTATACACCTGGATTATTTCTGTTTACTAAATTATTTTCATTTTGTGCGTACAAATGAAAATGAGCTGGACCACAGCTTTTCCTTGCATTAGTTCACAAGCTGCTATATTTAGCTGAGAAGAGCTTCGGATGAGCCGACTTTACAGCCCAACTATTACTGTAAGCTGACAGCTGATGTCTAATCATGGCCCATCCGACTTCTGTATGGTACTCCCTCTGTAAACTTTTATAAGACGTTTAGGTCACTAAGGTAGTGACCTAAAACGTTTTACAGAAGGAGTATATGTGACCAAAGGTTGTTTCTTAAACACTCATATATAAAAGCATGCCTTTAGGATCTGAGCTTGCATGACTAGCTTGTGTAAGTCAAATACTGCTGACGGAAAACAATGACTATCCCATAGCTTAATCTAGAACAAAACATAAGATAACAGGCACCAATAAAAAGATTTTGACATGATTAAATTAACAGCAACTAGGCAAAATATGATTGTTTTTTCAAGTTCATAACCCATTTTCTAAACTGCACCAATTATTGGGACATCAGAGAAAGCTTTCAGACAGAAAGTATGGGGGAGTCGTCTATTAACTAAGCTCTATTACGATGTACCCAAGTCCCTTTCATGGTGTAGGGCACATGTGATGTCAGACCCACATGTAGGAACCACCAACCATGCGAAGGACCATGTATTTAACCAAATTTTGTTGCATCACATGTATTCACATCAACCACTGCAGTCTACAGAACTAGGTACAGATAATGAAAGTGTGGAGAGATATCTTTTCCAACACAAATACAAAAATATATCCTAGGCCTGTTCAGAACACAGGAATTCTGCAGGAAATTTATTGGACAGTCGGACATGGCTTAATTTCGCAGAAATCAACAAACAATAACAAAAGCAATGGGGGTCTAATGTCTAACCTTATGGAAGTTGATGTTGTCATCGAACGGTAATGCCCGTGCAGCTCTTGTATTACGCAGCCAAGTAATGGTGTTGCGGCATACAGGTAGGAGGATGAGTGCCATGTTCAGCTTAAGGGTCTCAGCAGCCCCCTTTGCAATTGTTACACAGTAGCCCATCACACTAAAGACGTACCGGTTGCGGTACTGGATAAATTTCCAAATGAACAATCCAGCCATTATCCCAATCCACAGTGCAAGTACCCAGAGGCGTTTCCAGTTGTCCTCCAGATAATAGCTTAATTTGCTGCTCATTTTTCGGATCGGGCTCTTATGCCTTAGGCCAGCAAGGTTCTGGCTCAGTGCCTGGCTCGTGTAGCTCAAGGCCTGGCTATAGTTAACGTATGTATCCTTCTGCAATAGCAACGTCTCCAACTGCCAAAGCTGCAATGACAATCACAAACAATGTTTTTAACGTGTCCCAACATTAAGTAGAATATGACCTCAAGAAACACTGGCACATTTTTCTACAATATTTGCTGGTAATAAGTTCCATCAATTTGGTCTATCCATAAACCAAACAATTATATAAATTATAAGCATTTAAAGTGATAGCCAAATGATGTTATGATATATCACTTCAATGTGTGAACATTTCAATTTTAAAAGCACAGAACACACTTTTATCCAACTACCATAATATTACCAGGTAATTAACCGTAGTGGAGTTAACAATGAAAGGCCATTGTGTTGTCTAACTTAAACCGCATATGACCCAATCAACAGTCGGGAAAAATCCATAGTTATACTGATCAGGAAATACACAGCAGGTTAACGGTGCACATCAGTCTGAGAACAGAAAGTCAAATAGCCCACCAAACTGTAGAAGGCCCCGCAAGATTATGATTGCATCTGGTGGCACACATGGCTCCCATATGAGTGCACCATACCTGCTAAATCTTGGGGAACATGCATGCAATAACTCCATCCTAAGAAAGAGGGGCATCGTATTGAATATCCACCTGTACAAGTGCTACACTTCGACAGTCTCCCAAACAAACACAGCCTAGCAGAGACGCATACACATAAGAAATTTAGATGGAACTAAAGCAGTGCATATTGGGTATAGCACAGAAGTGAGGCTGCTGCAGTATTTGATGTGGATATAATTACTTTGTCCACTAAATAAGACAAATAAGACTTGGCACCTAATGAAAGGTCAAAAGTAATTGTAACCCTGGCGATACCAGAACAACAATTCTACAACAAATGATACTTGGCACTGAGCCTTGTATTTGATTAGGGTAATGTGCCCGTTGCTGTCTCACAAATGCAACATCAGGCGGGACGGTGGATATAATTTGACTATGGATGGCACAGGCTCCTGCAAGCAACAGCCTCTATTCTTGATAGGATTAAAAAGATTTCAGTGTGGATGGCAAAGATAAACTACATCTTTCTTGCTAGAATTCAGCAACATACAGTCAGATGTGCATGCGGAAAATCTCATTTGAAGACGGCAAATTATGAGAAGATTCGAACTGAACTACACTTGATATTCTGCTATACATGTGCTCACCAGCTTGAAGCACAAGTGGTCATCAAGGGAAGCATGATCAGGGTTCTTTGTTAATATTCTATCTGGTTGTGTCAATTTTCAGCATAAACATGTCAATCACCACAACACTTTTACTGCATCTACTACGTTGATGTTGCTTAAAGAGGAAGCCCCTTCTTCAGCGAACCAACATATATGACTTCAAGTACAGTTATTAATGATGTCTCTTTTCTGAAGACCTAAGGGCTCCAGGCCCGTGGTTTCCAGTTTCCTCTATTACGAATAACTGCAATTTTCCATATGTTTGGAATGTAGCTAGAGCTCCGGAAAGTGAACCGACAGCAAAGCATTGACCATTGAGAGACACACGACGGGAACTTGTATCCCAGACTGGGCAACAAGTAAGATGTTATTGGTTCAACCTTTGGGTATGTTAAAATAGATATGGGGAGGAGGGCAGAAGTAGAAACAAAGATAGAATGATATCTAGGATATTTGCTGGAGGACAGCAATGGGATTTGACTGACAGGAATAAAAATATACAGAACTTTGTTTTTCAGTAGTAGCAACAATAGTGTTGCTGTCTTGGGAACCACCAAAATTTGAAGGAAACCAGAGGATAGTGACGGGAAGCCAGAAGGAATCTACAGTTTTATACCTCAATGTAGCCGAGGCCTTCAGGGTCTAGTTCCTCCATGATCAGCGCGGCGTATTCCTCTGCTTGCTCCTTAAGCCTCGCCAGCTTATTGGCGGACGCACTTAGCATGATGATCTGGAAACAAAGCAAAATTGCCACCTTTAATCATCATCAGGAACCATCCTTTTCACAGCTTGGAAAAAGCACGATAAACAACCTGGCTAGGCCCTTTACACAATGTCACAATCACAACAACGGAAACAATAGATTAGATTAAATCTCTAATTAAAAAGTCCTCCCTGTTGAACGGATTATAATAGCTAGCCAGCCTGACGGGAACGCCCCCCACCAACTACTGTTGCGTTCGATCTGGTCTTCTCTTCACGACTGACTTCCATCGCCATCCGTAGTAAATTTACGTAACCTCTTCCTCCCGTGTTTCTAGAACCAAAAAAAATCTCATGTAGAAAGAGATTGGCGCGTGGGTGCCGGCCAGGGATGATGCTTTCCCCGCCAGTCTCGCCGGGGGGTCTTGATTAGTCGGCAATATTTCCCAATCCACACATACGGTTCTTATGCGTGAATCCTGGAGCGCAAGCTTGCAGACAACCAGCAGACAAGGACATGGCGAGAATGGACGGCCCAATCATCAAAATATACTAGTCCGAATATTCTACGACTACCAAAATGGAAGAATTTGTACTGTTGCAGCAGCAGAAATGCCAAGCGCAACCGGGGTAAAAAGGAAAGGAAATACGGAGTACGTATGAAGAACAGCAGCAGGAGCAGTAGTAGTAGTACCTCTTTCACCTCCGCCTCCGTGATGTGGCCGTCGGCGTCCTTGTCCACCCTGTGATTGGATTGAACCGTACCGCGTTAACGGAGCAAAAAATGGTGCGGACTCGGAGCGCGCAGAATGATTTGGCAGGAGGTTGGTTGGGGATTGTAGGGGGTTGGGTTGTTACATGTCGAAGAAGATCTGGAGGCGCGAGTCAAAGCTGTTGTCGGTGATCTGCGACCAGATCTCGCGCAGCTCCTCCCTGTTGATGTGGTCCGACTGCATCTGCCGCCGCCGGCACAGCGTGTCGAAGAGCTCCATGGCGAACTCCTTGGACTCCATCATCCCTGAAAACCAAATGCGGCTAGGGATTAAGAGGGGGAGCGAGCAAAGCGGCTTGAGGATTGTTGGGAGGAGATTTGAAGCAACCAAGCTGACCTATGCATTGCGGGAAGTCGGCGCGGGAGAGGCGGCCGTCGAGGGCGAGGCGGTCGAAGTTGCGCTGGACCTCGATCCAGGCGTTGTTGCTGGCCTTGGTGTTGCCGCTGATGAAGCGGAGGCCCTTGATGGCGCGCTGCGCGGTGGACTTGGTGCGGTCGAGCTGCGCGCGCTGGCGGCGCTCGGCGCGGGCGGCGAGGGCGGACTCGATGCCCGACGGCGGGTGCGCGGCCGGGGGCTGAGCCGGGGGCTCGGCGAGGGCGGCGCGGCTCTGGGTGCGCGTGAAGCGCTTGGTGAGGTCCTGCGAGATTTGCTTGGCGCGGGACACCCCGGCCTTGAGCTCCTGCGAGAACTGCAGCAGCCGGTGCGACGAGGTCCGCCGGATCGCCGGCGACCGCGACCGCGACGGCCCCGCCCCCGCTCCGGGCGGCGGCGTCGGCTCCGCGCTCCACCCCATCACGGACGGCGACGCCCCCGACGAGCCGGGGACCGAGGCTGCGGCCTTGGCGCTTGCGTTGGCGGCGGCCGGCTCGACGCTGCGCAGCACAATGGTGTCGTCCTCCTGCAGGTCGAGCGTGACCTCGACGAGCTCCTCGCCGTCGTCGGAGCTGCGGTCGGAGCCGCGCGGCGAGGAGCCGGTGCTGAGCGAGCGCGGCGTGGTGGCGCCCGAGCCGCCCCACCGCGGCCGGCCCGGGGCCCCGCCCCCGCCGCCGCCGCCGGCGACCGCCCGCATGACGGCTCCTTCCTTCCCTTCGGCAGAGCAATCCGTCCGCCCGACACGGCCGCGCTGCGACTCACCAAACTGGGTTGACGATTTTGGGGAAGGGTGGGAGCGAGGGGGGGAGACGAGAGGGGTGATATAGCCCACGCAACAGTCCAACGAGGGCGACCTAATGCTACGCGCTGTAGGAGTACTTACTGTCTGGCTCGCTCGCTTAGCTAAGCGTAGCCTAAAGCTTTGTGCTCACCAGCCAGGCTTTGTCGTGCGACTCCGTGCGCGTGCGTGTGGATGGGGGCTGTGGCGATGGCGAGAAAAAGAGCAGACATGAATATCCCGGCCGTAAAAGATTGGTTAACGACAAAGCCATGCTAGCCGCGCCGATCTCCAGGAAATACGAGCGCACGGCCCGACTCCCGGTGCTGCTGACCAGCGCGCAGCGCAGCGGTAATGGCTGAGGTTTCACTTTCACACCGTGGTAGTAAAGCTGGTCAAGGTGGAGACCCGGCGGGCGGCGGTGCGACGTGGCCGCGTGAACCGCTCGTGGCCATGCATTGCGTGCTCCGGCGTTGTCCGCGCGCGCGCCGTCACGTCCCGGCGCGCGTCGCGTATCGTCGAGCGGCACCTCGCGACGCGCCGCGCCGTGCCGCGCCGTGCGACCGCGACGCTCTCGCTTCGTTTTCGTTGCGTGCCCCGGGGAGAGAGTAGCGAGCGACGGTCAGCGAGTATGAGTGGGCGGGAAGCGCGCGCACCTACGAGTCGAGGACGGTGGCGCGTCGCATGCGCTGCCTGCCAGGATAGATAGATAGGGAGAGAGAGCAGGCCATGATGAGGCGGAACATGGGGGCGAGCTGAGCAGCGCCTTTGGTGGCCACGATTGTCGCCGCGGTCTCCAGCACCGGATCATTGGCTTTGCTTGCCTCCGCCAAAACATTCCTGGCCCCCAGCGAGGTCTCTCTCTCTCCCTCTGTGCGTGCACTACGTACGTACGTGGTGACGGCACCATGGCTGCCTGCGGACTCTCGGAAACAAAAGCTGCGGCTGACGACCACCACGGGTGGACGGTGAAGTGGTGAGTGAGTGATCCATGGAAAACCATGCAGACCTATGAACGCAATTGCAACAATGCGGCCGGGCTTCGCATAATTGTACTTGAGCGTGTTTTGGTGGGATAACGAGGTAGTATGATGTAAGGGGTTGTTTGGTTTCCAGCCACATATTGTCACACTTTGCCACACCTCACCTTAGCCAAATTTGATCAAGTTGGGTGGGTGTTTGGTTCTAGCCACACCTAAGGCAAGAATTTTTTTTATGAGCAGTGAACCCCACATGTCATATACACAAAAAGTATGGCAAGATTCCCTTAGGCAAGCCAAAGTGTGGCTAATAATTTGAGCAACTCAAGTTAGGCAAGTGTGGCAAAAAATAATGTGGCAACATAAGACAAACATAGTCACAAACCAAACAGCCCCTAAGTAAGTAAGGGCATCCCAGCCCGGACACCGCATCCGTCCATGGACGCGGATGCGAGAGCCATCCATCCAAAGTTATCCGCATACATTTCAAGCAGGATTGAAATAGCGAGACAAAGTAGATGCAAACCGGGTGATTTTCATGTAAACCTGATGAAAATGTTTACATTTCAGACATATTTTAACTAAACAATACCGAACTGTAGGCTCAAACTAGTCTATTGCTAGCCACAACGCATCTCCATTCCCACGACATGCCTTCCCTATGTCCCGCTGCTC